>NW_026775574.1:22580000-22985000 GCF_030987335.1 Cornus florida
CTCCGAGCTACGGCTTGAGCGAAGTAGTTTGCGAGCTTTCTCATCGCAGCGGCTTGCGACATTACTAACAAGCTTTACCAACGCGTCGGCGAGCTTGAGATTTGTCTTTTTGGATCGCCTAGGCGCAGACCATCAAACTGTGGACGAGTCGGACATCGGTCTCCTGCAAATCCACAAGCACCACCGACCACGGTGGCTCCGTTGTGGTAGCTCCAATTTTGGGAATTGGTGGTACAGGCGATAGAGCACACTCAGATCCACCAATGATTTCAACAGTTTGAATCACTCTTTCTCCAATTCCAGCGATTCCTTATTATTAAATATGGCACCTCCGGTGATGGCTCTTAGGTCGTACTCGGCACGTCCAGATCTGGTTCTCCAACAAATAAACCTTTCCCGTTGTTGCCACTGGACTGAAATTAAATTTAATTTCATTTAAGTTGCTGAGTAAAATGGTGGCGTTTTATTGTGATGTGGCACCCTTTTATGAGGGATAAAATAGACTTTTTTAATTTCCGGTGATAGGAGATGACTAGAAAATTTTCTCTGTCCTATGACTACACCAAGACCATAGTTGAGGGGGGTTAGTTGCACTTGAGGTATAATTGAGGGGGGTTTATTGCACTTTACCCTAGATACAATTTAAACATTGTATTTTTAAAATGATTTGTCTAACCACATTATTGGAATTTGACTAACCGTAGATTAGAATCGCATTAAACATCTTAAACGGTGTATAATTAATGAGCTTTTATTAATAAAAAAATTACTAATAAAATGGTAATCCAATTGAAGTTGTTTCAATCCTTGTGATAATTACATGATAATTATATACAGTTCAGTGTGAGCAAGCACTGCCACACTCAGCAGCTCATTCCATACTCTACGCGGTTTTGCATCATCTCCTCTCTCTCTTTCATTTTTTATTTAGTTTCTCTTTTTAAAAGTTCGTATGTCCTGTAATATTGTAATGTAATGAAGGCGGCACTGCTTTCAATGAGGTCATCTCTCTCTCCTCTTGTGTAATGTAATGAAGGCACCGCTTTCAATGAGGTCATCTCTCTCTCATTCCTCCAACTGTAGCCGTATCTCATCACTACTGCCACCTTACTTCTCTAGACCGAACCCGAAAAAAAAAATTTTAATTTTATAATTATGACTCGAATCTGACAATTTAATTTCTTAACAAATTGAATATAAAATTGAATATAAAATTGAATATAAATTTATATTGATTCGATTCGTTTATATAATACTCTAAATTTATATTTAATGTAACAAAAAAAAAAAAATTAACCATAAATTTCTCACCTACATATTAATAAATCTCTTAATATATATATTAATAATGTCATAATATTTATTTATTAACAAATAATAAATAATTTTTTTTCCTTTCATATTTTATTTATCCTTTGTTTTTTTTTTTTAAATTTACAAAATTACACTTTTATTGAATAGGATTGGATATCCATTTATTAACAAATCGGAGATTATTCACTAACAAAAATCCGCATTATCAAAACAGATAAAATGCTTCTCAGATCCGATCCGAATTCAACCGGTTGACAAGTCCACACTTTTCTGCTATTAATCTAATCCCAACAGAGTAAGCGACATTCATTGAGAAGAATTGTAAATTTAACACCTTCTATGACACGACAGACCTATTGTTAATTTAACTAGGAGCAAAGGGAGGGTGGCCTAAAAAAAAAAAAAAAAAAAAAAAAGGATAATTAGCTCAAAAGAAAAACTAACACTTTAGAATTGACACTTTAAAATTGAGATTATAGGAAAATAAGTTCAAAACAAAATTCATTGCAAACTCTAAACCTTTTTTTATTTTTATTTTTTTAGGTTCAAAGTCACCACTTTAATACTCCCAAACACAGTATTAAATAATTCTAATAACAAGATCTCTATTTATTTATTTATTTATTTTTTTGGTTATTAGCCTGGATTGAGAGGTGAGGCGAATTCAACGTTCAAGTGTTTGTGTTGACAAGACTACCAAACATGCACTCTTATCTTGACAACAACAACCCATGTGCACAGATCACTTCATTATGATGCGCAATAAGATACCGTGAGGATACGGTGCATATCGTTACCACATTGATTTGAGTCTAATACAGAGTTGCGATGACCTACTTTTTTACATTTAAAAAAAAAAAAAAAACCTACCTTGACATCTCTCAATTCAACGGTCTTTTATCTGAATTTTTCAATTAAAAAAAATAAAATAAAAAGGCTCTAGAGGCCTCCTAATGGGGACTGCACATCCTGAAGAAATCTGCCTCCTCATGGGGACTCATCAGGCTTCGGAGAACTCGGCTTCTTGCTTGTATCCTCGGGAAAGGACTGCAAACACATCAAGTGAAGTCAGCTCATAATCTTGTATTTACTACTATTGTGTATCTAGTAATTATTATGGGACAAACCTCAGATATGGCTTCGGGTGCCAGATACCGAACACTCAAAAATACCAGACCCACAGTGGTAAGTGCGGCAAGACCTCGGGCTAACTCCAACTTTGCTGTTTCAGTGCTCAGTCTCGCCCGAAATATCTGTAACTTCTCCCATTCTATGCTATTTCTCCTCACACATTCTCCTCCCTTTGGACCTGAATCCACACTCCCCATAATTCAAGGTAAGATTGTATATACATATATATATATATATATATATATATATATATATACATGGACTCGTGAAGCTCAATCTCCTGTGGTCACTGGGTGTCTTTCTTTGATTTAGGAGGAGAGGGCTTTCTCAGCCAGAGAATTCAACCAACAGAGAGACTATACAAACCCATAATTCAAGCTACAGGTTATATATAAGATAGAAGCCAGAGAATTGAATGTTTATCACACTTTTACTCATATATAACATGTCTAACAAAGAGACACAGAGTTCCAAACTCAAAATATGGGTATCAACACTGAAGCCAGAAAAGAAGTGACACAAGGAGGAAAAAAGCAAGCTTTATACATTTTTTGCTCATGAGAGAGCACACAGAATATACAAACTCAAAATCAACCCCAATATGGGTATCAATCTACACTCCTACACATATTTGAACCTCTTATTTCGTCAGCATACCATACTAAGAACAATGAAAAGAAAGCTCGACACAGAATTAAAACAAATGTACCTAACTCAAAATATGGGTATTAATGAACTTTGAACCAGAATGTATATATAAAGCAAACTTTACTTTTTACTTGTGTCTTTGGGGATATCAGAAACATTGGCTTCAAATTGAAGCCCAGATGGCAAGAAAGTATTTGAAAGGAAAAAATAGAATTAAATAAAAAATAAGAAGAAGAAAGAACTAAAGAAAGAAAACGAAAAATAAAAATAAAAATTTTAAAAAGAATTTAAAAAGAAAGAAAAGCAAAAAGCAAAAAACAAAACAAAGAAAGAATTAAAAAAAAAAAAAAAAAAATTAAAACAGAGAACAATTTACCTCTCTTAATGTACAGAGGCTTGCGAGCTGTGATGCCAGCTGGCAGCTTAAGGAAACATGGACTGGGTGGAGAAATCTTCCTCATCATCAAAACTCTTGAATAAGCAGCCGCCATTGGATTCAATTTGTTACTAATGTATTGTAAAACTCTAAGCAGCTACATCAACAGGTGGGTAAAAATGATGCTCTATTTATAGAGTGATAAAATGACAACATTTTTGTACACAACCGATGGGGTATAAAAGTTACCTTATATATATACTAAGGTGAGAGTTTTTTTTTTTTTTTGGGAAGTTTTATATTGCTAAAAAATAGAATGTACAAATACCCCAGCATGACCCAGTCCACGAATAGTAGACGAGAGCATAGGAACACAAAACAAAACGCAAAATACAAAGCCCAGTTCTAAACAGGGCCCATCCCCACAGCGAAGACATATCTAGTCTAGGTTCCATGGCATTCTAGACTACCCATGCCTGAGCGTTGATTCATTCCGATGAGAGGCAAATTAGGGCAACAGCCTTAATTGAAACAATCTGGTGGCTCCAGTGGTGGTCTGATGAACGATACAGGTAGGTTCCATTCAAGGATCAGACGTCTTGCATCAACAGAGTCTCGTACCTGCAAAGTAAGTAGCTTCTGTCTGATCAAGTCAGTGATTCGCCTGAGTAACTCCATTTGTGAGCATCTTCGATTCTTGAAGGCTCGATTATTTCGCTCCATCCATATCTTATTGATGGTTGTGGATAGCATGAGTTTGTTCACCGCCATACGCAAATTACGTCTCGCCCATTGATGCGATGCCCAATTCACAAATCCACTCCACGATGAAGCAGGGGAACGGAACTTGCATGTGTCTTGAAGGTGGATCCATAAGGGTCTGATGAAGGAGCAGCTAAAGAATAAGTGATCGTGTGACTCATCGACCAAGTTGCAGTAATGGCACACCCTTGGGAGAGGCACATCCCTCATGCTACTTCTGTCGAGGGTAGAGAGCCTAACCATATTCCTAATCCATCTCAAGCAGATCTCTCACCCAAACCTACCCCATCCCCATTCCTATCCCTCCACCACCACACACCTCCATTGACCACCACCACCACGGCTAGCCCAGTAGTCATTCCGGATTCAAATTTAAATTCAAACTGCTTGGTCAATTATCAGAAAAAAAATGGTCTGATGTGGCTCAATCCAGCACAAACAAGATGGATTTTTTTAATTTGTCCAAACTGTTGGGAAACGTACTAATTTTAAAAACTTTTCGAGTGATTTTGATTCATAGATCTTGATTCATCACATAAAGACAAGTTTTATGCAAAAATAAAATATGATGTATCATTCATATTAACAGATTGAATACTTACATCAAAGGTCTGAGTAAACCTTTAAAACTTTCCTCTAAAGTGAATGTTCTCACTTATTGTAAATCCCTTAGCAAGATGCCTTCTCCTTGGATCTCTATCTTCTTGGTAATTGTTTTGCTTTTAAGAATCACTCATATGCCTCCATGAATGACCTTCGAAAATTAGGCTTGTGGGAGCCTCCATTAGATGAGAACATAAACCCTAATTTTCTAGAGAGAGAAAATATATTCCTTTTCTTTTCCTAAAAATCACACCTAAAATATACATAGACCATGTATATTTATAGGCAACATAAAGATAAAGAAAAGGAAACAACAAATCCTTCTCAATCTCTAATTCACATGTCTCAAATCTAATATGATTCCAATATTAAGTTGGGCTATGAGTGAGAATCCATTGGGCCTATTATTTTATTGGCTACAATGAATTAATAATTAGTCCGGTCCATGGACCCAATTTAATTAATTCATAAATTAATTTCTACTCCACTAAAAGAAATTAATCGAACTCCAATTAAATAATAAATAACCTCTAAGTCAATATTGCACTTTGACCCCTCTATACATAATTAGTTACCGGATAAATAAAGCCATCAATCCGACTACTTAATTAATATATTTATTTTGGTACCTTTGATTATTTCTGATTTGATCACAATAAAACATTTGTTTGACAAAAATAATAATTTAAATAAATAAATATATAATAAATCATTTTGTCTAAAAACACACGAAGGCCTTCGAATTTACTTTGTAATCAACCATAATCAATACAAAATAAATACAAGTAGCAATGATGCAAATATTGAAAATATAACACTCTAACTATTAATTACATAACTACCCAAAGTGTCGATCTAAAGATTCCGAAGAATCCGCCGAACAAATCAAAGTAATTATTAATTAATAAAAGAGTCTATACTTTTCTCATGCTTAAGAGTCAAATGCCATGACGGTGATAGGGAGTAATTGCATACGACGGCTCTCACAATATATCTCGACCTAACGCGGATCCATTTCAAGTCTTAATTAATTATGATTCCATCCATAATTACCGACTATGAACAATTTATGATTACTATTTATATTCATGTATTGATCGCCATCACATACATATATAAATATCTCTTGTAATCAAGAGGACACCATCAATTCTATAATGAATCGAAACATAATACATTGAATTCACCAATTGTGCAAAACATAAATATTTCAGAAACGTCAGGAACATATGTCACTTTAATCCAAATGGGAATTTGCTATGCTAGGGCATATAAATCCCATCAGCTCCCACTTGTTCTCATAGCCAATTCAAATTGCATCTAATTTCAATGTTATCCAGGTGTTAATCAAAATTATTGACCAATGACACCTTTGTTAATAGATCAACAAAGTTATGTTCCAATGCAATGTTCTAACCATAAGTACATTTTCTTGCCGGACAATATCATGTAGAACATGATACTTCCTCTCAGTGTATTTTGTCCATCTATGGAACCTTGAGTCATTGGTTTGGACTACTTCTGCACTATTGTCGCAATATAGCTCGATAGGCAGGCTAGTACGAACCGTATAGAAATATACTCAAACTATTGTTTCAGCTTAGTTCTTTTGCTACGATCCGGAATGTCAAACGGAGAACCTTCAACAGTGGATGGTTAGCATATGAAGTTGATGCAAAAGATGCAAGAGGAATTCTTGCACAAATTCGAAACGCTTCGTCAAGCGAACGAGGCTAGTGTAGCCCAGATTACATTACTCCAGCAGCAAAACGACACCCTTCGAACGACGATGGCTCAGTTGGCACCGCAACCCCCGCAAAGCGATACGGCAGCACCTCCCCCCAACCAAAACATTCCTCCGGTTAACGAGCCTCAGGCCAGTGGGTCACGGACCAATGAGGCTCGACCTAATGAAGTTCGGCAAGAGCAAAAGGCAAGGACCGAGGTTGTTACTTCGGGCAGTCATCCTCGCCGTACACAAGACGAACAGGTTGAGTCCAACCATAAACTTAGAGTATGGACTAATGGCATTCTGAACGAAGCTGGCATCCAAGATGCCTTTGACGAGAAGAGGCTCCTGAGGATTCAGACCCCTGCGGAGATGGCCAAAGAGCATAAGAACTCTTTGGTAAGAACTCCATTCACTGATGACATATATTTTATTGAGAGGCCAAAGAAATTCTCCATGCCATACTTCACTCAATTTGATGGTACAGGAGATCCTTTTCATTATCTCAACCATTACGTACAGAAGATGGCTCTAGACGATCATAACGATTTGTTCATGTGTAAAGTTTTCCCAACCAGTTTAACAGGAGCTACGTTAGAGTGGTTCAGAAATAGGCCCCACAAATCCATCCTGGATTATGAAACCTTATGCGCTTTGTTCCTAGCACAATACTGCGGGAACAAGAAGCAGAAAAAGACCATAGCTAGTCTCTTCATTATAAGGCAAAAGAGAGGTGAGACATTACAGGAATTCCTATCTAGATTTAACATGGAAGCTTCGGAAATAGCAGACTGTCATCCTGAATGATTTAAGGACCTAAGTTCCATACCTCTTTAGTTAAGTATTCCCCTTCGGATATGCAGACTCTCAATGCTAGGGCACAGGTTTACATCCAGCTTGAGGAGAATGTAGCTCACCGAGCACAACATGCAACCCTCGTCACTGTGGAGAATAAGCCTCGGGAAAAAGTGGCGAGCTCCAAAAGTCAAAAGAACTAGCATGCCTTGGCATCGGTCATTCAGGTACCTGGGAAGAGGCAAAGGATAGAAGAAAAGTTCACTCCTCTCCGCACTACCCTGGCTCGGCTATTCCAAGAAAACAAGCTGAGGTTCGCAGCTCCTCAGCCAATGAAGTAACCCTTGGAACAAAGGGACAAGAGCAAGCATTGCACTTACCATTGGGATTATGGAGTTAGAATCCATAATCACTACGCGTTTAGGAGTAGTTGAAGTGCTTATGATGTAAGATTGAAAGAAAAAGATGAGAAACTAACTTGGTGATATGACGGAGGGAAGAACACGAAGAATGAAATGAGCGTAGTGGAGGCGAAAGGCGAGTCTTGAAGAAGTCCTTGAGTCAGAATAGCAATAGACATAATTGGAAATGCTTTGTGCGAAAGTGGCAACTACCCAACTTCAATCCCCTTTTAATTAGGAGCCGTAACCCAATTAAAAAAGAATTGGGGGCAAAGTGTGGAGGGAAAATCCCCCTCCAGTAAGAAGTAACCATGTCACCACACTTTAAACCTATCTTTAATTAAATTCACACACTCACCTGGATCAGGCCCAAATTGAAGTCTCCACCAAACCCAAGAACATCTCTACTGGACTTCCAGCTTTGGCTAAGCCCATAGAGGAGCGTCAGTAGCCTGAATGTTAATAATGTGTAACGTTCGGTCCCATTAGCAATATCAATTGGACCAGGATGCAATCGGCCCAAGTCCATCTAGAAAGGAGATCAGTCCTACTACACGAAGGAAACAACAAAGAAGGCAAGTTCTGTACAAATGCAACTTTGACATAGAAAGAATTGTAAAAGGAAAAATACTCTATTTGTAAAGAATGTCTTATATAGAAAGAATTGGAGGATAAGCAATGCGAGTCCTGCCTTAATTCTACCACATTTTTTGTATATAAATAGGGGCAGAGACCTCCAATAAAAGGATTGAACAATTCTTCACTTCTTTACATACAGTTATTGTTTATATTCATTATTTCTTGAGTGAGTTGTATTTTTCTTCTAATTATATTTTGTTGAGAGAAATTTTACACCTACAGTGTCCTTTGGTAGTCTTTACAAAAGGAAACATGGTATACAATTATAATAACTACAATTTAATTTAGAAGGCATTAACTTATTTAAAAATAATGTGTCCATCATCGTAAAAGGAAACATTTAACAAATAATTATTATATAGGAATAAGATGCCAATGAAACGTAGAAAACATAGTATAAAATTAATGGTAATCATAATATAATAAAAAGTTATTAACTAATATAAAAAATAATAATAAATGTTTAAAAATTCAAAATATAATTATTATATAGTAGGAATAAGATGCCAAAGAAACATAGAAAACGTAGTATAAAATTAATAGTAATCATAATTTTATTTAAAAGATATTAACTAATATAAAAAAATAATTAAAATGTTTAAAAAATCAAAATATCATACTCATATTAATAATAAGATGGAAGGAAACGTAAAATAATAATAATAATAATAATAATAATAATAATAATAATAATAATAATAATAATAATAATAGTGTATGAATGATTAGATGAATCATTAATTAAGGAATAATAATAAAAATATTGGAACACCCCAGAAATAAATATTATATATATATTTATTTATGGATTCATTATATTATCTACATATTTTCTATGTGGAACTATGAGAGATATCAAAGTGATTATTCTAATTTAAAATTTAGATAGGAGGTTTACCGTATCTTTTAAGAGAGATAACAAAGCTATCACTTAATTTATTTTGAAATTTAAAGTGTTCTTATTGAACTCAACCACTATATATATATATATATATATATATATATATATATAGATTTAGTTGTATCTACATTGCATTACCTATGCTGATATACCTACGATACTATTCCATGAATTCTACACAATCATTTTAAAGAAATGAAGAAGCTTAAGTAGATTTCATTTATAGGCAAGTTAATTCTTGCTTGTAACCCCTTATATAT
This sequence comes from Cornus florida, assembly GCF_030987335.1. NCBI lineage: Eukaryota > Viridiplantae > Streptophyta > Magnoliopsida > Cornales > Cornaceae > Cornus > Cornus florida. Next base: position 22,589,560 of record NW_026775574.1, read on the forward strand.
ATTTGTGCTAAGATCATTATTTATGATTTAATTATAGAATTCATGAATTTTGATTTGGTTAGAATGGTGGAGATTGCATATAGAAGCACTGAGTTAATCTGATGTTATAGAATTGTATGATGCTATATTTTGTACTTATGGATTATTCTTGTATAAGGGTACTATGGAGAATTACTAATGGTGTTTACAAGTCATTTTGGAATTTTGTCAATCTCCAATAGAATTAGCTTTGAGTTTATGACGTATCTTAAATCTGACATTGTTTATGCGTTATTATTCCTCTGTTATCTCATAATGGTTATCCTAATGATAAGCTTGGGTACATTGTTTTGATTTATTAATTGTATTTATATAATTATGATTTAGAGAGTGATTGATATTATTGCAGAGGGTCGGGAATTATATATTAGTTAAATTGATGAATGTATTGGTCTTTTGTGTGGCCTATAATAGAGCACTATATGTTCATATGTATTTATAGATGACAGAATACCTATATTTACATAGATTAGGTTTGTAGTTTTGTTGTCGTTAATATAAATTATTTTTAGAAGGATTTTTTTTCATAACCTGTATAGTCAGTAGCAAAAGAGATATTGAACCAAGACATTTATATGTATTTGAGATGATTATTTCAACCAATTAAGGACTGGTTTGTGGGTTGTGGGACCTGTTCATAGCATATTTAACAGATGTTGTCCTAATGGAGTATAAGTCATTGTGTGTTTAGAAAAAAGATTAAATGCTTGGAGTTCTGTATTTTATAGAGAATTAAAATTGTTTTAGTTTTCACACTTGAATTGATAATAGTGATTAAGAGTATTAAATTATTGGAGTTATGAAGGCAAGTGATGGTAATGGCAAAAAATGTAATATTAAGGTTGAATTTTTAGACTTTAAGTTGGCAGGTTACAATGATTTCTCAAATAGTATTTCTCAGTTTATGAATTAAGATCAATCAAACAACTAATAGATGAATCAATGAGTTTGCTTTCTATACCAACTGGCTTATCGCAAATTGGGCACGAATGGGAAGTTTATTGCTGGTAAGCTTCCTAACTAATAAAGTGACCCTATAACAAAATTCCAAGTGCCGTAGCTACATCATTGGAAGAATTATGAATTGTAATGTTATGTTAGCTTTTCATAATTAATTATTTCATTATGTAAGGTCTTTGATGAGTTTGTGAAATTATGAGTTAAGATTGCTAAATGCTAATGACATTTACTAAGCAAGGTATTAAGTAATTATTAGAGGTTAACGGTTTAATCGGTGTGGTAGTCTAAGACTAACCAAGGATGTTTCCGATAAGTTCAGTCAGGGACCACCAACGGGAGTGAATTATCCTTTGTGTTATGGCCATTGGGCTTAATGTACCCTATTATGTGGACGTGGTCAGGGACTATCTGGGTAAGTAGACGTGCCAGCCAGCCACATGTGTGTATTATTTGATAGTCAGGGACTATGCGATTCACACCAATTGTTGGAGAGGAGCGTAGGGATCAAGTGAGATAACAACAATAGAACAACCAACGGTTTTAAGGGGAGCTCTGAGGCAAGTGGAATTTCAGTAATTTATTTTTAGATAGGTTACAAGTCTATAATGTGAGATAATGCTATAGTATGATTTTGTAGTTGGCGCAATGAAATTTAGTCTTTATTATATTATTGAGATTAGAAGATCCTTCATTGTCACTTATATCTATAGATAAACAGATTATAAGTAAGGATTGACTTGTTGAACGATGATAGTGTTCAGCAACTTCTTGCTGAACTTGTAAGCTCACCCCTTTATCACTTTCAGGTGCGCATGGATTTTACTTGCAAAGGAGGCTCAAGGGGAGATGGAGATTTTTTGAATTTTCCACATATTTATTTTATTATTGTTTCTTAGCATGAAATTTTGTAATAAGGTTCATCTATTTGGTGAAATTTTATTCTGTTGGTGGATGTCATGGATTTCCTTTGGAATTATGGATTTTTATTTAAATGGAATTAATTATTACTAATTTAAGCATGGGTTATGGTGGATGAATAATGCAAGTCACATGTCATATTTTAATAAAGGACAAGGTTTATTGTGTTAGAAAAATTAGGGTGTGACAGTTTGGTATCAGAGCCTAGGTTTAAGAATAACAGGGTTCATGAAGGGAATGTTATAAGGATAGAATTTAAGATATGAACTATGTTATGGGATTTGTAGATTATCTGCTTTCGTAGCATGCTCTATCTTAGGTTTGATTAATATTTGAGACTAATGATGAGATCATTCTTCATTAAATATGATGTCGGGAGTAAGTAGAGGCCGAGGACGACCTACTAGAGGTAGAGGTTAAGGAGTTGCCGGTCATGGCGGTGCAAGCCATGACGTGGCTTAGATGGATGAGGCATTTCAAATGCCGAATCTTGATGTAGAACAAGTTCACATGACTACATACATAAGAGATATATACAAATTGGGAGCTGTTGAGTTTGCTAGAGCTTCCGATCCACTTGATGCTAAAAAAATGGATCAATGATTTGGAAAGATATTTTGAGATGATGGAATGTACTGAAGTGCAAAAAATGATGATAACTGCATTTTTCTTATTAGGTGAGGCGCGTCTGTGGTGGCAGACCGTGACTAGGACTACTGTGGACATAACTGTTATGACTTGGGATGAATTTAAGACACAATTCTATGAAAAACATTTTCCGCAATCCGTGAGGGAAATGAAGGCGATCAAATTCATGGAATTAGAATAGAGCAGCACAATGACGGTTAGTGATTATGAGACAAAGTTTATGGAACTCTCTCGATTTGCTCCACACATAATGGCTATTGAGGAACACAAGATTCGAAGGTTTGAGTAGGGCCTGATCTCCCATGTCAAAAGGTTGGTAGTCGGTCAATAAGCGGAAAGGAAAGGAAAAGGAAATGGTACTTCCCAAGAAGCTCAAGGGAGTAAGAATGATTAGTTCCAACGCGGCCAATGGGATACAAGAGATGAACAAAATGAGCAAAAAGGGAAGCGACAACGAATTGAAGGTTCTAGACAAACCAAATTAGCGGGGCCGATAAAAACCGGACAAGATCCATATAAATTCTAGGGGAAATGTTTTAATTATCAGGAGAGTGAACATATGGCAAGGTTTTGTCCAAAACCACATAAGATATTCGAGACAGGTGAAACGGAACCACAAAAATAAGAGGAAGATATTGCAAATGAAGAAGTGGAATTTATTATTATTATTATTTATTTGCTATTGGCAGAGGAATAAAATAGAGGTTTATGGTTACCTATTAATGATTATTAAGCATTATTTTTTGAAAATTTGGTTAGTTATTTGCAATTGACATGGATAAATTTGTATGTATAAATCTTGTAAATTCATTGATTATTTTTGGATGGTTGTCATTATTTTATGTGTAAAAAGTTAGATGGCTTTTATTTTATTATATCTGATTGCATTTTTGAATCAAGATCACTAGAAAGAAAATTAATGAGGACCAACAGAAGCAAAAGGATAATTTATCGACTTATATGTGAGGGAGAACTCAAAAGGCGGGAATGGATACCAAAAGTTATGTTCCAATAGGTGTTATCCCAAAGTATAAACCGATAAAAGTTTCTGGTGTACGAGATTGACCTCTATTTTGTGGACCTAATACAAATCCAATTCCTCTCAAAGAAATGAAAATTGAAGTAGATGATCTTGAAGAGGATTCTGAGAAGACGTCTCAAGACATTGAATAAAGGTATGTAAATTTTGAGGACAAAATTTCAATTAAGGAGTGTAGAATGTAGCACCCTAAATATAAATATTATATATATATATATATATATATATATATATATATATATATATATTGATGGATTCATGTTATTATCTACATATTATCTATGTGGAATTATCAGAGATATTAAAGTGATTATTTTATTTAAAATTTAGATAGGAGGTTTACCGTATCTTTTAAGAGAGATATCAAAGCTATCATTTAGTTTATTTTGAAATTTAAAGAGTTCTTATTGAACTCAACCACTAGATATATATCTAGACTTAGTTGTATCTGCATTGCATTACCTACGCTAATATACCAACGATACTATTCCATGAATTCTACACGATCATTTTAAAAAAATGAAGAAGCTTAAGCAGATTTCATTTATAGGCAAGTTAATTCTTGCTTGTAACCCTTTATATATATTTGTGCTAAGATCATTATTTATGATTTAATTATAGAATTCATGAATTTTGATTTGGTTAGAATAGTGAAGATTGCATATAGAGGCACTGAGTTAATATAATGTTATAGATTTGTATGATGCTATATTCTGTACTTATGGATTATTCTTGTAAAAAGGTATTGTGGAGAAGTACTAATGGTGCTTATTAGTCATTTTGGAATTTTTTCAATCTCCAATAGAATTAGTTTTGAGTTTATGACGCATCTTAAATTTGACATTGTTTATGTTATTGTGGGAAAATACGTTTCTTTCCTTGTATAAGGAAACCGTGTACAAGCTGTTAATAACTAGGGATTTTTCAGTTATTGTAATCGCTGATTTCTAGGGATTAATTTTTGATATGTATTGATATGTATCTCCAGGATTAGTTAGTTTCCTAGAATAGCATTATTCTGATGTACATATAACAGTGTATTCCAAATTCTTTGATCAATTGATTTGATTCTCAATTTCAGTTATTTTGTCATGGTTTCAGAGCCCTAGGCTCATTTTCTGGGTAATCGTCTTCTTTTGGCCTTTTTTGCTAGTCATTTTCTTCGTGTTCTTGTTCTGTCAAAATCCAATGTTATCAAACCTATGGATTCCACCTATTTTTCCAAACCATGTCAGCATCCATCGAAACCAGTGACACTTCAGTTATCCCTGTGAATAGAAATTGACGAGTATATTTTTATGGATTATGTCGTTGTTTTTCTACACTTCATGCAAAAATAAGAAAAACCTGCAAAAACTAAATTAAAGATAGTATATAATAAGCAGGGTCGAACCATACAAGATTTAAACTCGTTAATCAAAATTAAAACCAAAATTTAAAGAAGAATAACTTTAAAACAATTTAATAATTTTTTCTAATGAACTAAAAACAAAATAAATAATTAAGACAAATAAAATATGATCAAATAATAAGAAAAGTCTCAAGGAAAGAATCCACCACCACAGCTTACTATAAATAAATTTGTATATTTCTTTTATGTAAATTTTCCTATTATAAGCAAATTACATTACCAGTCCAATTACAACTTGGAAAGATGAAGGAAAATAATAGCGTGAAATAACAATTGCTTGAGAACATATTTTACTTAATCTGATATATCTTTGGTAAATAGAAATAGGCATTATCCGAATTACCATTAATTGGCAAACACAAAGAATCCTTTTCCTAATTTTTTTTTTTTTTTTATCAAAATAAGAACACAGAATAGAAGAATAAAATAATGCAAGAAAAAATTTCATAAAAGAATTAAACTAAATTTACTTATATTTCAGCTATGGTGGCTTCATCACTCTCTTGAGAAGGGGGTGTTTAAGCTAGCATAATAAGAAAACAAAATAAAGAAATAAAAATAATTTTCATAACAAAAATTATAAGAAATAAACTGAAGACAAAAATTCTCTCTAACTTTTTTTATTTTATCCCACTAACAATATACATCAACCTCCTCTATATATGTCTCTATTTATAGAGTTTAGAATGGAACGATTGGGCGGAGAAAATTCTAATTACAGAAGTGAAAATAAAAATAAAATAAAATCTTCCTAAAATCTTGCTGCTTCCTAATTTGGTCTGATCTTTGACTTAACGTGCTTTCCAATTTGTCTTGATATATTTTCCAATTTGGCTTGATCTTTGCTGATTTAATGAAAAAGGCAATTTCTTAAGTTGACTTTAATTGATCGTATAATCCCACATTTCTACTATTTTTGTTTTTTTTCTTCTTATTCCGAAATCAGCCCCTATAAAACATAAAAAGTAGGGATAAGAACAGTTATCTAATAAAAAATATTCATTAATCATTTATTATAAAGTATAAAATGACAAGTTTTATGCACTTATCAAATTACCCCCAAACAAGCTTTTGCTAGTCCTCTAACAATTAAAGGCAAAAAGAGATAAGTTTACAAAATTGTTACTTTAATTGACTCCTGACTAAAAATATGCCACTTTCGCAGGCTACTTTCGATTGTATTTACCATATGCAATAAGGCCTTAAACCCGTAGGTTACCCTAGTGGACGAGTTATAGCCTCGTGAGAGTTTTCAGAGATGACACCCACAAACATTCAAAATTGTGCACACTTTGCACTTAGCTCAATTACTTCCATGGAATCGGAATCTATTGCATACACATCATCATCAAGTTAGCTATTATGTCAAGTATAAGAAAGATTAATATTCTCTAGCAATCCCAAACCTCTAATTACATGCAATAATACTATGGTCCCCACACAAAGTTCAATTCAACATATTTCCAATAACAATCAATCCCTAGTTTCCTTTTGCAGTGAACTAGCATCCAATTATGTATTTTACCCTTTTGTCCTTATATTACACATCATTAATATTCCCATCCAAGTTAGAATACCCAAGGCATGAACTCATGACTTTACTTATGCATGTGAATCTTTCATCTTTCTTTCTTCCATCATCATCTTCTTCTTTTCTTTTCTTTTTCTTTTTCTTCTTCTTCTTCTTCTACTTTTTTTTTTTTTTTTTTTTTTTTTTTTTTTTTTTTTTTTTTTTGAAGATAGCAAGCTGTGTAATGTTTAAGTCCCTTAAGCTTTCTAGATGACCCATGTAACGAGCTTTAGGCTAATGACTCCCAACCAGACGGTTTTAGGGCATTAGGTGTAAAGACACCCCAAAGAGCTTATTAACTCAAGTCATCTAGGCTTCGAACCTAAACCAACACTTTCATTTTTTCCTGACCCTCCACTTTTTGACGCGAACACTCACTACTTACTGAGGTAAGAGGCCCGGTTACTTCGTGAAAGGTATTAACTAATCATGCATATTTCTCTATCATCATGCCAAGGACATCTACTTTTCAAGGTCTACTAACTTGTATCCAACACATGTAATATATCACATAAGGTTAGGCCTATACCCCACAAAAAGATACTAGTGTGCATCTGTGAGAAGTGAAGTACGCTAGAGACTAATTATCATTAACAATAGTCAAATTGGACAATGATGTGGACCACATATACTAAAACATAAATTAAAGATTCAAAACTGCTCTAAAATACCAATTCCCAATCATACATGAACAATACTTCACCCAAATTTGATATGACATGCAATTCAACTTATAATTTCCATTGAAGCAAGATCATTGCCCCACCCCCAAACAAAAGACAACACTATCCCTAGTGTTGGAACCAAAGAATATGAAAATTAAATGGACAAGTATAGGTGGAGATATATAGAGAAACATTAGAACATATTACCTCACTTGGTTCGATGTGGAGTACAATTTCTGCAAAAGAGGTTATGGAAAACAATCGAAAACCATATCAGAAAAATATAGCACCCCCAAACAAAATATAACCATATTCAAATACTAAACAGTTACGGAGCTAACGAGTAGGAGTGAGATACAACTGGTTAAGACTCAAAAATCAATCCAAGGTAATTGAATAGACACAACCGGCTGGGTTGCCTCCCAGGAGCGCTAAATTTAACGTCTTCAGCCAGACGCAATGGGGGAAGTTCCCCTATTAAAGATTAGTCCGAATAGACCGGATTGATGAGGAAAATGTCCTCAATGATATGAGCCTCAAACTCAAGGAAAGGTTTTAAACGATGAGTATTGACTTTAAACAACTTTCTAGTTTTGGGATTTTGTACCTCAATGGCACCATGACTAGCAACATGGTGTACATAATATGGACCAAACCATCGTGACCTCAACCCTAGGAAACAATGCAAGACGGGAGTTATACAAAAGAACCTTTTGGCCTTGGAAAAACTCCTTTCTGAAAATTTGTTTGTCATGTTCCAATTTAGTCTTAGCTTTATAAATCCTCGAACTCTCATAGGCATCATTTCTAAGTTCTTCCAACTCATTAAATTGAAGTGTCCTACGCTCACCTCCTTGATCATAATCAAAGTTTATGGCCTTGATGGCCCAATAAGCACGATGTTCTAGTTTGACAGGTAAGTGACAGGCTTTACCATAGACTAATCGGTATGGAGACATTCCTATAGGGGTCTTATAAGTAGTACGATAGGCCCATAAAGCATCATGGAGACGGAGACTCCAGTCCTGTCTTGTGGGTTTAACCTTTTTCTCTAAGATATGCTTGATCTCCCTATTGGATACCTTAGCCTGACCATTGGTTTGTGGGTGGTAAGATAGGGCTACCTTATGGGTGATCCCATATTTGGACATTAGGCTAGCAAAGACTTTGTTGCAGAAATGTGAACCATTATCACTGATTATGGCTCGAGGTGTACCGAAGTGAGACAAAATGAAGTCTTTCAAGAATTTCACCACAACCTATGGTCTGCTGTCTTTGTGGCTAAGGCTTCTACCCATTTGGACACATAATCAACTGCTAGAAGGATGTAGGTATACCCATATGAAGAGAGAAAGGGTCCCATGAAGTCAATACCCCAAACATCAAAGATTTCTACCACTAGTATAGATTGTTGGGGCCATTCATTCCTTTTGGTAATCTTACCTAAGAGTTGGCATCTAGGACATGTGACATAGTAGGTATGGGTGTCCTTAAAAAGGGTGGGCTAATAAAAGCCTGATTGTAAGATTTTCGCAGCGGTTCGTTTAGAGCAAATGGCCACCACAGGCCTGATTATGACAGAATGAAATGATGGACTCTTGCCCTACCTCGGGGACACACCTACGGATGATTTGATCTTGACAATTGGTGCGACCGAGCGTGTGCACAAAATAATGCACAACACTTTAGGTTTAGAAATAATGTCAAGTGGGCACCATATTTTAAAATTTATAAAACCACTAAACACTTATACTATGGAGTATGAAGTGAGCAGGGATCGTCCCAAGAGATCTAAACAATTATAGGTTTTCCAGAATTGAATTATACTTTAGTGCTTATGTGATTGCCAAAAGGGTTTTGTTTGTGATTAAAACTAATTTTAAACTAAATGATTGCAATAAAGAAATAGAGTTTAAGAGATTGGAAAGAGACTTAGGGTGTAGGATTCACCACTAAGCACATTCCCTAACTCACTCACTTTCAACTAATTGGGGAAATAATACTATGTAATCTATATGTGGCTAACAAGTGAAATGAAAAGTGTAAACCATCAATTTCAAGCATGAATCAACTACCTAATGACAATTAAGCTAAGTGTAGTGCAATTCACCCATTCAAAGCATGATTTATCAATCCAAGTTTCAAATTTAACACACATTAATCTAGAAGATAATGCAATTATGACAAAAAGTATGGAATTCAAACATAAGTATGGATGGTCTACTTACCTAATAATTGAATTGCAATTAAATTAATTAAACTTAAATTAAACTAATTAAACATGAATTTAAAACTAATTAAACAACAAATTAATCTAAACATGTAGTACCATCCATCAAATGAAAGCATTTTTCATCAATTTGAAACACAATTACAACTAAGCAATACCATGCATAGCCATCACAAGAATCAATTAACAAAGAATTCATGTGTAAAATTTGTTTATCAATCAACCACACATAAGACAATATGAGATTAATACAGATAATCAATTGGAAGAATTTAATTCATAATATTCAAGACTATACACTAATTACATAAATTAATCCCCAAAAAGTATGAAAAGAGAGAGAGAATAGGTTACATGCTTAGGGTTTATCCAACCCTAAGTAGAAGAATCAGCCACTCATGGTTGATGGAGTCAAAGACAGGACAATCCCCATCATCCACTTCATCTTCTCTGAACTTTTCTTCCAAACCCTAGCCTGTTCTTGCTTTTTCCCTTTCTTCGCGTGTTTTTCCAGAGAGAAAATACGATACTACGATACAGAAAAAAATAAAATAAAAAAAAAACTTCTTAATTTCTCTAATAATCTTTACCTAAATAAAAACTAAAACTAACCCTAATCTAATGGCTCACTGGGCCTTAAGTAACAATCTCATTAAAGCCCAACAGTTCCCAAAATGAGCCCAAAAATTAAATAAAAACTGTAATGTTGCTAAGTCCTGGGGGATCAATCCCCCACCCTGGGGATCGATCCCCCCAGAGTTGACAAATTCCTTTAAGCCTTATTCAGCTCCATTTTTGCCCCGGGCTATTTGGTTTGCTTCTCCATCTTTGGGAACATCATCAAAGGCCCGAAATTGACCGCTTTGTGCCATTGTCTGAAAATCTTTGCTTAACTCCAAAAAGGCTTAATTGGACTGTTCTTAGCTCATTTTAACTTTATTGCCCTGAAATACACATAAACATAAATTAGGACTAAAACATAAAATTAAGATATATGCGAAGACTGAAATACCTTAACTTAGGTGCTGAAATGTGCAACATTTAAGCACTTATCAACAATACTTAAACAGGTAGGGGTCATCCCAAAAATATTCCTTAACCTTAGCTAGGAATTTATCTCTTTCTTGCTTGGACCAAGTAGAAGGGGTTTGACTTGTGACAATGTAATTGACAATATCGGCATACCATGGTGCAGGAGATACCGCAAAAAGTTGCTCATCAGGGAAATAATCAGAGATGGGAAGAGAATTGCTAATCGAATCAACAACTAGACGAGACAAATGATCAGTGACTACATTCGCAGAGCCTTTCTTATCACGGATTTCAAGGTCAAATTCCTGAAGGAGTAAAATCCATCGTATTAACCTAGGTTTGGCATCTTTCTTGGAGAGAAGATGTCTCAACGCAGCATGATCGGTATAAATGATGACCTTAGATCCTATCAAATAAGAGCAAAATTTGTCAAAGGAGAACACTACCGCCAACAATTCTTTTTCAGTGGTTGAGTAGGTGAATTGGGCATCATTCAGGGTCTTACTAGCATAGGAGATGACATAGGGTGCTCTATCAACTCTTTGCCCTAAAACAGCTTCGACTGCATAATCTGACGCATCACACATGATCTCAAAAGGTAGGTTCCAATCAGGTGACCGAATTATGGGTGCAGTAGTGAGTACGGTTTTTAATTGCTCAAAAGTAGAGTGACAAGCATCGGTAAACTCAAATGGGGCATCCTTAGCTAGAAGATGGGTCAAAGGCCGTGCGATCTTATTGAAGTCTTTGATGAAATGCCTATAAAAACCAGCATGACCTAGGAAAGCTCGAATATCGCGTACAGTTTTGGGAATGGGTAAATTGGAGATAAGATCAATTTTTGCTTTATCTACCTCAATTCTGGCACTAGAGATGGTATGACCTAGGACAATTCCTTTTTGGACCATGAAATGACTATTTTCCCAATTAAGAATGAGGTTAATATCACGACAACGCTGAAGCACGAGAGTAAGATGGTGCAGACATTATTCAAATGACGAGCCAAAGACAGAGAAGTCATCCATGAAAATTTCTAGAAACTTATCAACCATATCACTAAAGATACTCATCATACACCGCTGGAATGTAGCGGGTGCATTACATAAGCCAAATGGCATACGACGATAAGCAAATGTACCAAATAGGCAGGTAAAAGTGGTCTTGTGTTGGTCATCAGGGTGGACAGGGATTTGATTATAGCCAGAATAACCATCTAAGAAGCAATAGAAAAATTTACCGGCCAATTTCTCTAACATTTGGTCAATAAATGGTAGAGGAAAATGATCCTTCCTAGTTGCACTATTGAGCTTTTGATAGTCGATGCAAACTTGCCATCCTGTTCGGACACGGGTAAGAACTAACTCATTACGATCATTGGGAACGGTAGTAATGCCGGACTTCTTAGGAACCACTTGGACTGGACTTACCCAGTGGCTATCAGAGATTGGATATATGATACCGGCATCAAGGAGTTTGATAACTTCTGTACGGACAACTTCCTTCAAGTTAGGATTTAGTCTCCTCTGGGGTTGCCAACAGGTTTTAGCATCGTTCTCCAAATGAATACGATGTTGCACCACTAAAGGACTAATGCCTTTGATATCATCAATAGACCAACCTATGGCTTCTTTATTCGACCTAAGCACCTCAAGTAGTTGGGTCTCCTGGGTGTTGGTTAGGTCAGATGCGATCACCATAGAAAAAGTATCAGATTCACCTAGGTAAGAGTATTTTAAAGTCTTAGGGAGAGGCTTTAATTCGACCTTAGGAGACTCTTTCACGATTTTAGAGTTAGGGTCATTTGGTGAAGATAATGATTCAAAGTGGAGTCGGTACTTAGGTGTGTCAAAGATTGGAGTGGAATCTAATAAGGCATTGATCTCTCCAATATAATTATCCTCATCAAAATTAGCACCAAAATGAGCTAGACATTGGTGGAGTGGATCCTCAGGGTAGGATTGCTCAAAGGTTTTAGCGGTCAACGACTCAACGAGACAAACTTCTTCAATAGAATCTGAGTCAGGGGGTTGTTTCATCAAACTAAACACATTCACTTCCACTTTCATATTTCCAAAGGTTAAGGTCATGTTCCCATTTTTACAATTGATCAATGCATTGGTGGTAGCTAAGAATGGGTGACCTAAAATGATGAGAATCTGTTTACCTTGACTAGGTTGGGTGTCTAGAACAATGAAGTCGACTGGATAATAAAAATCGGCCATTTTGACAATCACATCCTCAATGATACCCCTTGGAATCTTAACTGATCGATCAGCTAATTGGATTCTAACATCGGTTTTCCTTAAATTGTTTAATCCTAACTTTTGGTACACAGAAAAGGTAACAAGTTCACACTAGCACCTAAATCCAACAAGGCCTGGTCAGCAAAAGTGTTGCCAATCCTACAAGTGATAGTCGGACTACCAGGGTCTTTTTGTTTGACTATAGCTTGGTTTTGTAAGAATGAGGAACAATGTTGGGCTATGAAGGCTTCCTTTGGGATGTGGGTTTTCCTCTTGACTAAGTCTTTGATGACCTTTGCATAAGAATGAATTTGCTTAATGGCAGTAGAAATGGAATATTAATCTGAAGATTTTGGAAAATTTATGAGATCTCACTGTATTGCGAATCCTTTTTATTGTTAACTAGTCGGGAAGGGAAAGGTGCAGGTGGAACATAAGGCGGAAGAGTAAGATTATTAATTTGAGAATCTTGGTCTTTTTTGGCTTTTGGAGGGTTTAATGCACGAGACTCGGATGGTTCATGTTCATGTTGGGTGGGTAGCTCAACCTTATTATCAATTTGTTTCCCTGACCTAAGGGTGATGATGGAATTCACATGGCTATTGGATTGGTCAGTGGAAGAGGAAGTTTCAATGTGATGAACCCCTTTGGCTTGAGGATTGATTTCAGGTTGGCTAGGCAAGGTACCTCTTTGTCGTTCAGACAAAACAGAAGTGAGTTGACTCAACTGATTTTGCATGGACTGTTGGAATTGCAGTTGGTTCTGAGTCAAAAGGTTAAAGTGACTTTCTAGCTTTTGAATTCTCTAAGTAGATTGCTTATTTGATTGGTTGAGATTAAGGGCAAGCATCTTCAGAGTGTCCTCATAGTTGGAAACATGTTGGTTCTGTGGGACAGGAGGAACATAATTGCTCATGGGATCAAGTGTGAGATCACGATTGTTACTCAACTGGGTGTTTGGTGGGAACTGACTTTGAGGAACGAGCAAACTTTAAGATTGGGGTTGCCTATTGGAATTACCTTGGAAACTGGGATGACCACCTAAGTTTTGGGGAGGCAAATTTTGTCGCCAAGAAAAATTAGGATGGTTTCTAGTATCAGGATGGTAAGTTTGGCTAAAGGTATTAGCCGTCGGTCTCCTATAGGTATTAAAGGCACACACTTAGCATCTAAAGGTTCAGAGGTAAAATAGACAGGACATGCTTCACTAGGATGAGAAGAACTAGAACACACATTGCATTGTGCATTTGTGGACATGAGTGCAAAAGCATCAAATTTTTTAGCCAAGTCTTTTACTCCTTCAGTTAGACTATGCATCACAGATTTTAATTCATTTTCAGGTTTGATCTCATACCAAGAAGATGTTTTATTGGTTTGGTCATTCCTAGAAAATTCATCAGTATTTGAATTCCAATTTTGGGCATTCTTAGCTAGTTCCTCTAAGAATGTGTAGGCTTGGTCAAGGGTTTGGGCCTTGAATTTACCTTGGTGCATAGACTCGATTATGGTGCGGTTCATAGGTGAAAGCCCCTTATAGAAAAATTGAACTAGCTGGGCTTTATCAAAGCCATGGTGTGGGCATTTAAGAATTAAATTATGAAAACGCTCCCAAGTTTGGTGAAATTGTTTCTCATTTTTCCCTCTAAAATTGCTAATGGAATCTCTCATTGACTCTGTCTTTTGCATGGGGTAAAATTTGTTCATGAATTTCTTTGCAAGTTCATCCCATGATCGAATAGAATTTGGAGAAATGGAATTTAACCATGAGGTAGCCTTATCTTGTAGGGATAGAGGAAAGAGATGCAATTTGACAACCTCTTCAATTAAATTATGGTTTTTAAAAGTGTTGCAAATAGTTAAGAACTTTCCTAAATGGATATAGGGTTGCTCACTTTCAAAGCCATGAAATTTGGGTAAAAGGTGGATAGTAGCAGGTCTAATCTCAAACTGGGGTGCTTCAGTTGCAGGGAGAACTATGCAATTGGGTGGGTTGGCTGTGATGGGTGCAAAGTAATCATTCAAAGTCTTAGATTCAGCCATTGGAAATTGATGGGTGGTTGAAGAGAGCAGGATGGGTTTTTCTAACTCAAAGAGTGAAGGATCACTAGAATAACGGATTAAACGTTTGTTAACCCGCAACCACTTGGGCATAAACACACAGACAATTCAGGGGTTTTTTTTTTTTTTTTCTTTTGTGTTTTAGAGAATGAAAAGTAAGTTAAATCCTAAAAAAGCGCTAGACACGGGACAGAACACACAAACCACACAAAAATTTTTTTGGCTTTTTTATCTTGAGCTTAAATTCAAGGGTGAGAATTTTTAAATCTAATCGTAAAAAGAATTAACAGGATGGTATCCAAATTAATTCTCCCTAATTAGACAGCTCCTACTCCTTTCCATATTTATGTTGAGAGATTACGAGTTAAGGACCATCAAACTAACAACGGAGTAGTTCCCAGGAAAGAGTGGAGAGGCTCTTGGCTTGCTTAATGACGGTTCATCCACACTCCTAGTCAGAACTGGCCTACCGTTTATCAATTTGATAATTGCTCACTGGAGTTACTAACAACCGCGTTCTTCCCAAAGGGCCTATGAGCTCGTAACCCTAGAAATGGCTGATGTCTAAATGAATTTTAATTAAATTCAGCTCAAGGTGTGACAAATGCGCAGATTATGTGATTTGTGGGCCATGGAAACGGGTGATGAAATCCCGACCGTATCTTGTTGGGGTTCTATCCTTAAGTAGCTTATGCAAATGCTAATTAAAATATGTACAGGCAAAACAAACAATAAAAAGAAAAAGGGAGTGAAGTGTGTGAATTTTCTTCCTTTTTTTTTTTTTTGAAGGTAAAAAATAATATAAAATAAATAAAAGCAAAAATAAAAATAAAATGGAAGAAAGTGTGAAACTAGGGTTATTTCTAAGTTATTCTATCCTAGAGGTCGCATGCAAAAATTATATACCTAAAAAAAAACTATGTTTTCCTAATCTAAAAATAAAATAAATAAAAGAAACTACTTACAGGAGTTGCGCGGTGCAAAGGAGGTACTTACCTGGAAGACAAAGCAATGGTTTGTCGTGTGTCCACGCGCTCCAATAAGACTATCCAAGTGGTGAATGCTCCCAAATTAGTTGGCAAACCAAATCAGCAAGTTTTTTTTTTTTTTTTTTTTAGAACTGGTTTACAACTCAAGATTGTTAAACTGGTTTAGAATCTGGTCCAGTTCAGGAAGCGGAAAGTACTGCACTTGTAGCCAAACAGGGTAATAATGGCCAATTATATTGTTAAAATATATATCCTTCTCCTTTTACAAATTTCAGGTCCAGAGTGCTATACACAGCAATTGCTAACAGAAGCTTCGGTGTTAACACAGACCCAACAACAGTGATGGATAGCGAAAAGTTGTGATGATTTCAATAACCCGCAATGATTTCAGTAACCACCAAACAAACTCCGGCGACAGAATTGGGCTGAATGGTATCCAAGGACGGGTTCGGCGAGCAAGAATTCCGGTGACAAACCGGCAAGACTGCACCGGCGAGCAAGTATGGAGGACTGAACGACGGTCGGTACCGGCGAAATGGTGGCACAAGTCCGGCGACAAAACCAGTAATTCCGGCGACGAAGATGGGAATGAGATGGAGCAGTAACAGCCCCCTTTGTGGTCGATCTTTAATGCTTATGCTTCTCTCGGCAACTCCCACTGAGAATATAAATAAAACACCAATCAATAAGCAACAAATGAAGAACAAGGCACTGTGATTTTGTATAAGGCAGTTAGATTGTGGAATTGTTTATTTATTTATTTTTTATCAAAGGTCAACCCCAGAAGGAGGGAAAATTATTGAATACAGGGGTACATATACCCGGGGAATACCAACCCTTGGATGTGGTGGGGCCCACCACCACATCCATAATCTAATGACTCCCGGAGTATCATACCCGGATATTCAATAATCTCTCCAGAAGGAGAAAGAAAAGTAAAAGAAAATTAAGAAAAAAAAAATATATATAAAACAAATAACACTAAACTGTTGAACGGATCAATAAATGAAGCAAAATATATATATATGAGCATAAAGAAAAATAAAATAAAATTATAGAAAAGAAGATAGAACAAAAAGAAAAGAAAAGAAAATAAAATAAATAAAATAAATAAATAAAAAAAGAAAAATAAAAAAGTAAAAAGATTAGACTGATTGTGGAAGGAGAGAACCACGAGATTTTTTTTTTTTTTTTTTTTTTTTTTTTTTTTTTTAATTCCTAAGGCCTACCAACCGAAAAGAATAAAAATAAGAATTAAAAAGAAGGAAAGGGAGCTAGGGATAGAAAGTTTGGGTGGGTTTCCAAAAATTTCAGTTTTGAATTTTTCTGCGAATTCTCAATCTTGATATGGCAACGGCCCCATTTGACGAGTGTATTTTTATGGATTATGTTGTTGTTGTTCTACACTTCGTGCAAAAATAAGAAAAACCTGCAAAAACTAAATTAAATAAACCATACAAGATTTAAACTCGTTAATCAAAATTAAAACCAAAATTTAGAGAAGAATAACTTTAAAACAATTTAATAATTTTTTCTAATGAACTAAAAATAAAATAAATAATTAAGACAAATAAATTATGATTAAATAATAAAAAAAGTCTCAAGGAAAGAATCCACCACCACAGCTTACTATAAATAAATTTGTATATTTCTTTTATGTAAATTTCCCTATTATAAGCAAATCACTCCACCAGTCCAATTATAACTTGGAAAGATGAAGGAAAATAATAGCATGAAATAACAATTGCTTGAGAACATATTTTACTTAATCTGATATATCTTTGGTAAATATAAATAAGCATTATCTGAATTACCATTAATTGGCAAACACGAAGAATCTTTTTCCTAATTTTTTTATTAAAATAAGAACACATAATAGAAGAGTAAAATAATGCAAGAAAAAATTTCATAAAAGAATTAAACTAAATTTACTTATATTTCAGCCATGGTGGCTTCATCACTCCCTTGAGAAGGGGGTGTTTAAGTTAGCATAATAAGAAAATAAAATAAAGAAATAAAAATAATTTTCATAACAAAAATTATAAGAAATAAATTGAAGACAAAAATTCTCTCTAACTTTTTCTATTTTATCCCACTAACAATATACATCAACCTCCTCTACATATGTCTCTATTTATAGAGTTTAGAATGGAACGATCGGGAGGAGAAAATTCTAATTATAGAAGTGAAAATAAAAATAAAATAAAATAAAATAAAATCTTCCTAAAATCTTGCTGCTTCCCAATTTGGTCTGATCTTTGACTTAACGTGCTTTCCAATCTGTCTTGATATATTTTCCAATTTGGCTTGATCTTTACTGATTTAATGAAAAAAGGCAATTTCTTAAGTTGACTTTAATTGATCGTATAATCCCACATTTTTGCTATTTTTGTTTATTTTCTTCTTATTCCGAAATCAGCCCCTATAAAACATCAAAAGTAGGGATAAGAACAGTTATCTAATAAAAAATATTAATTAATCATTTATTATAAAGTATAAAATAACAAGTTTTGTGCACTTATCAGAAGTAATGGCTCTATCCCAACAGGAGAATTGTAGAATATCCAGGCGGTGTACAAGTTCAACGGGAAAAATTATCTGAAATGGTTCACACATTCTTAAATGGACGAGGGAAACTGAGCCACTTGCTTGGTAATGGTCCAAAGAAGGAGGATCCTAAGTTTGATGCTTGGGATGAACAAGACTCTATAGTTATATCCTGGTTATGGAACTCTATGTTACCAGAAATCAGTGACACTTGTATGTTTTTTAGCACGACCAAAGAGATATGGGAAGTAGTCAAGCAGACCTATTCCAAAGTACATGATACTGCACAGATCTATGAGATCGAGACCAAAATCTCTGATACTAAATAAGGTAATTGGTCAGTTACTGAATATTCCAACCTCTTGAAAGGTCCATTGCAGGAGATAGATCATTATCAGTGCATTCAGATGAGGTGCAGTGAAGATGCAGCTATCCTTAAGAGGTTTGTTGAAAAGTGGTGTGTGTCGTGTCAGTGCACCAAAGGTACAATAAAGGTGTAATGTGGCCAAGTTTAAATTTAGAGATTGCCACTACCACTTCTAACTATAAATATAGCAAGACTGAGTAAGGATCGTCCCAAGGGATATGAAGTGTATTTTTGCTTGGAAATTGATGTCGGATTAGTAGGTTGAATGATCAAAGATAGTTTGATTGGTTAATTAAACTACAATTAAACTAAAAAGAAACAATGTAAAGCAACTAGAATAAATGGAGTGTAGAGAATATAAGAGGAAGGTCTTGAGACTCAGAGTTCACCACTAAGCATTACCTTCCTAGACATTCAATGTTTGATGGATTAAGGGGTTATATGTTGTAAATGAAAGTGTGTGCCATTAATTGAATTCTTGAACATGGATGGCCAAGTAAGCATACATTGTCTAGCCAAACTAGTGAATAGTACAACATATTAAATCAAGCCATTATTCTTTCTTTTAAGTCCACAATCAATGCACATCATCAAATTAGAGAAATATACTACTTGCATTTATAAACATGGAACATCAAACAACAAGTATGGACTGTCCTCCCATCTAAGAAAGTAATACAACTACACTACAACTAAACTAGTGACGTGAAAATTAAACTAATGAAACTAAAGAGGAGGCACAACCTATCAAGAAATAAGTATGAACCATCAAACAAACCACAAGAGTGATCTATTTAAGCACCATGCCTTGACCATCACTATATTCATAGTATCAACACACATAGACATGCATCAATATCACAAAATCTAGAAATAAACAGATAAACATTCATCCTAGCATACATAGACATATGGATAGAATTAAATGATCAATTGAAATTATTAAACCACACAAATCATTGTAGAAACAATATTCATATATATAAAAGATGTCAAGACAAACATTACAACACAAATCCCTTTAATTACAAAGCATCAAAATCTAGGAGGCATGTTTAGGGCTCTCTAGCCCCAAGAGAATGGTTTAGCCACTCATTGATGTTGTCATCCAACCCTCAAGGGCTATCTCCATGATAGAAATGGTCTTCTTCTCCTTGGTGGAAACCCTAGATGAGTGGAAGAGCTCTCTCCAATGGTGTGTATCTCTCTCTCTAATCTCTAAACTCCTCTTCCTCAATCTTCTATCTATGGTTGTATATCATGTATATTTGGTTCTAAATGGCTAAAATCCTTATATAGGTAGCTCAAATGTCACATCCAATGGTTAGACCTCGTGCACTAGGACCTCCAAATGATTCCACCACGAGCATACCTTTTAATTGGTGGGAACTCTGTTTTTCTCGCACTTGAGGAGGTTCGATCGAACTAAGGTGGCGCCTTTTTGGAATAAAGACAAAGCTGAGATATTTTTGGGATATTTTGGAAAAAAGACAAAAGTGGTAGGTGGGGATAAGATAAAAAATGTTCGATCGATCGAAAGAATGTTGGATTGATAAAAAAGGGAAATATTCTGAGGATAAAGACAAAAGGCTCGATCCATCTTGGCATGGTTGGAACGATCACTGTGTAATCGATCGGAGCTTGGTTTGATCGATCGAAGAATGTTGTTTTTCACTACTTTGCCTCCACTTTACTCCTTTCTTCCACTAAGCTTGAGATTGCATCTTTTATGCTCTAATTCAGTTGAATTGACTTATTCTGTGGATAAGTGCCTGAAAAGGAAAATAAGATGAAATTAGACTAAAATGGAAAAATAAAATAGAATAAGGTCCTAGAACGTTCAAGGTTAAGGGGTTTAAATGTACACTTTTCAGCGCTTATCACACCCCCCAAACTGAAATATTGCTAGTCCCTAGCAATGAACTATAAGGAAAATAAAGAAATGAACAACTATACAACTATGAACTAGAAAGCAATAAATGGATAACGCCACTTTTGTAAGGAATACAGTTACATTTAGTATATGCAACAAACCTTTAAACCCCTAAGTTACCCCTACTGGACGAGTGAAGTCTCGTGAGGGTTTCCAAAAATGATACCCACAAACATTATGTGACGGCCCAAGTTTTTTAACCTGATGCGTCAGTAATGAACCAAAAGTTGATCCGATAACGGATCCGAAATGCGGAAGCAAATGATAAAAAAAGGTTTTAAGAGATAGGAGTCACCCCTAAGACACCAATGTGACCATCCATGAGATCACGGATCCTAAAGAGAGCAAAAATGGAATCAAAGGTCAAAGAGAGCAAGATTCGTCATCCAAAGGGCAAAATGGTCAATTCACAATTAAAAGGAGTAACTTGACTCTAAACAAGTCAAACAAGGTTAATACAACCTAATCTAATCATTTTGAAGAAGATGGAGCCATGTTTGGAGCTTGATTCCATGACTACATCCACCTCCTCCATGATTGACTAGATCTACACTTAGGGCTTGGATGAGCCCTAAGTTTTGTGTAATCTAAACCCTTGTATTTCTATTTTTGGGGATTTTTATATATATTGTTGTGATTAGTGTTCTAGCCTTGTGAATTTCATGAATCTTGGTATATTTCTATGATTTCCATGGTCTAATTCTTCCTATTAATTCTCTAGTTTATTTACATGTCTATGTGTGATTAAATTAGGAATTATGTCTCACATGATTCATATGGGTTAATTCTTCCATTGATTCTCTACATTAATTACATGTTATCTTATGTGTGATTATTTGGGGAATTGATCTCTACACTAGTTTTTCTATATTAATTGCATGTCTATGTGTGGTTGATTGAGAATCTAGTGATGGCTAGACATTAGTGCTTAATGGAATGCTCTTGTTATGTCTCTTAATGGTTCATACTTATTCCTTGATGGATTGTGCCTCTCCTTTAGTTTATTTTCATGCTAGTAGTGTAGTTGTAGTGTAGTGTTAGATGGGGAGACAATTCATGCTTGTTCTTTGATGTTTCATGTTTTTGAATGCAAGAAGCATATGCTCTAATATTGTGGTGTAATGGAATTTTGAGCTTAATGAAGGATTAATGA
Organism: Cornus florida; assembly: GCF_030987335.1. Taxonomy (NCBI): domain Eukaryota; kingdom Viridiplantae; phylum Streptophyta; class Magnoliopsida; order Cornales; family Cornaceae; genus Cornus; species Cornus florida. The sequence goes on from NW_026775574.1 coordinate 22,611,362, forward strand.
CTTGATTTGATATTTTGTTCTCTTCACATGTTGTCTAGACAATATATTCCTCTTCCAATAGATATATTGTAGCCTTTCACATGTTGTTTAGACATTATACACTTGTTGAGTCACCTTTGCTAGTCGAACCAATTTTGTTCACAACAATGTATTCCCCATTAATGGAAAGCAAGTGGTTAATTACACAAGCTTAGTGGTGATTCCAACACCCTAAGTCCTCTCTTCTCATCTCTTAAATCCCTATCTCTACTTAGTTTTATTTTAATTGCATTTTAATTAATTCTTTTCTAGAAGTAATCAACCAACCCAACTCTCTTTTGCAATCATTTGGTACGCTAGAGTTGAAGTTGAAATTCCAACACGTATGATCCCTTGGGACGATCCCTACTCACTTTTGCTACGTTAGTAGTGGTGTTGGTAGTAGTTTTTATAAATTTAAATTTGACATAAAAGGCTTTTCTTGAACCACACATTCACTACATTTAGTTTGGCGTATTGGAATGGCCGTCGTCAAAGACGAAAAAAGAAAATCACCGAAAATGAAAAAGCAGGAAAAAGACCGGGTCATTACAACTTATCCTCCTTAAAAGGATTTCATCCCCGAAATCGAGTCTTACATGAAAGAGAGAATAAATGGGGATACCGAGAGTGAACCTCCTGTTCGAGCTCCTAGGTAGCCTCCTCAACGCTGTGATGTCTCTACAAGACCTTAACTAATAGAATGGTCTTGGTTCGCAAAACCTGCTCCCGTGAATCAAGAATCTGGACCGGACCCTCCTCGTAGGTCACGTCCTCATCAACAAAAGCATCTGTCCACCGTAAAATATGCGATGGATCCGGCTCGTACTTCCTCAACATAGATACATAGAAAACGTAGTGAAACTTATCCAGGTCTGGCGGCAATGCCAAATGATAAGCAACTTCACTGATGCGCTCCAAAATCTGAAATAGTCCAATGAACCTAGGAGACAACTTGCCCGTCTGCTGAAATCTCAGAAGTCCCTTTCGTGGAGAAATCTTGAGAAAGACGTGATCCCCTACCTCAAAAGACAAGGATCTCCTCATCTTGTCAGCGTAACTCTTTTGCCTGCTCTGAGCTGTAGTTAACCGCTGCCGAATCAACTTGATCTTCTCTGTAGTCTCAAAGACAATATCGGGACCTAAGGCGACTGTATCACCTACCTCGGTCTAACAACTAGAGATCTGCAAGGTCTGCCATACAACGCCTCAAAAGGTGCCATGCTAATACTAGTTTGGTAACTGTTGTTATAGGCAAACTCAACCAAAGGTAAGTAGTCCTCCCAACTACCCCCAAAATCCAAAATGCAAGCCCGTAGCATATCTTCCAATATCTGAATGGTACGCTCCGACTGACCATCAGTCTGAGGATGGAATGCCGTACTAAAATGAAGCTCTGTGTCAAGAGCCTTCTGAAAACTCTCCCAAAAGTGAGATGTGAACCTGGGATCCCTATCCGAAATAATGGATACTGGAACCCGTGAAGCCTAACAATCTGCCCCACATATAGTCCACTAAGTCTCTCTGCGTCATCTGTTACTGCCATAGGCAAAAAGTGAGCCGTCTTAGTCAATCTGTTAACAATAACCCAAACGGTATCATTCCCTGCCTTGGATCTTAGAAATCTCGTTATGAAATCCATAGTGATGTGCTCCCACTTCCACTCTGCCACTGGTAGTGGTTGCAACAACCCTGCCGGTCTCTAATGCTCTGCCTTCACTTGCTAACAAGTAAGGCATTTAGCCACGAATTGAGAAACATCCCGTTTCATGCCTTTATACCAAAACTGTCTCCACAAATTGTGATACATCTTCGTACCACTAGGATGAACTGCAAGTCGAGAATGGTGAAAATCCCAAAGAACAATGTCACGACAAGATAAGGGAACAAACATCCTCCCTCTGTACCTGAGACCACTGTCTGAATGCAAGGTCCAACCTTCTATATTCTCGCCACCTGAAATTCGATCGTGGATGGACTTCATCTCCCCATCCTCCTGCTGTGCCTTAATAACTCTGCTAACAAGAGCTAGTTGAGCCACAAGGCTAAACAAAATAGCCGGTGAAACATCCTCATACAACTGTAAACCAAGATCTGTAAGCTCTTCTAGTATCTTCCATTTATGAATGGAAATGCTAGCAAGAGTACCCCGTGACTTCCTACTCAATGCATCGGCCACCACATTGGCCTTCCCCGGATGATACTGCAATACAAAGTCATAGTCCTCTATGAACCCAGCCCATCTGTGCTGCCTCAAATTCAAATCCTTCTGAGAGAAGAGATATTTGAGACTCTTGTGATCGGAGAAAACTTCAAACTTCTCCCTATACAAATAGTGTCTCTGATTGATCCAACTTCTCTAATCGATCCAACTTTTTCTCTGATCGATCCAACTTCTCTAATCGATCTAACTTTTTCTCTGATCGATCGAACATTGTTGGCAGCGAGCTGTCTTATTCCGTGCATGCCCAAAAGTCCACCTATCACATAATACGGGATTAGATATTTTTGGGGCTATATTCCTGACTTAGTGACTAAGAAAATGACCTTCTATATAAAGGAAAGAGACCTATTTGTAAGCTAGCTTTTTATCATTTTATTTTTACATTGTAATTTATATTTCTCTCTCTAGAAAAGTTAGAGATTAGGGTTAGAAGAAAAGAGAGAAGTTGAGGCACATCTCAAGATCCATCTCTAGACCACTCTCTCTCTCCATCTCTAGAGCTTCAAAGAAGAAGAAGAAGAAGAAGAAGATGGAGCCATATTTGGAGCTTGATTCCATGACCACATCCACCTCCTTCATGATTGGCTAGATCTACACTTAGGGCTTGGATGAGCCCTAAGTCTTATGTAATCTAAACCCTTGTATTTATATTTTTGGGGATTTATATATATATTGTTGTGATTAGTGCTCTAGCCTTGTGAATTTCACGAATCTTGGTATATTTCTATGATTTCTATGGTTTAATTCTTCTTATTAATTCTCTAGTTTATTTACATGTCTATGTGTGATTAAATTAGGAATTATTTCTTATATGATTCATATGGATTAATTCTTTCTATTGATTCTCTATTTTAATTACATGTTGTCTTATGTGTGATTATTTGGGGAATTGATCTCTACACTAGATTCTCTATATTAGTTGCATGTCTATGTGTGATTAATTAAGGATTTAGTGATGGCTAAGCATGGGTTTTCATTGAATGGGTTTGTCAATTAATTAGATGGTTTATACTTATGTTTGATGGGTTGTTCTACAATTTAATTCATGCTTGTAGGTAGGTAGACAATCTATGATTGCTTAGATATTCCATGGCTTATTATTGCAAATTCCATGATTCTCTAGATAGATGTGTGCTACAATTATTGCTACTTAGATGGGTCATGCTTAAATTAGATGGGTTGTGCTACAATTAGTTTAGGTAAGACAATTCATACTTAAATTAAATAGTCCATACTTAATATTGCAATTGGTAGTCGCATTTTGTTCACAGCAATGTATTCCCCATTAATGGAAAGCAAATGGTTAATTACATGAGCTTAATTGCAGTGTGACGTTTTATCCTCTCTGTTGTGTATTTCAGGAACAGGGCACGAAGAGGATGATTGGACATGTTAGGGAGAGGGATGGTCTATACTACCTTGAAGAATCAAATGGACAAAATAGAGTTGAGAGTTTGTCACCATTATCATTTCTTTTCGAGTCATTCAAATCCAATAAAGACAAGATATGGCTTCAACACCTTCGTCTTGGTCACCCATCATTTAGTGTGCTCAAAATAATATTTCCTTTATTGTTCAAAAGTTTTTCCATTCAAAATTTTCACTGCGATGTATGTGAACTTGCAAAGCACAAAGGTGCTTCTTTTCAAATCAGCAATAAAAGGACTTCTGTTCCATTTACCTTGATTCACAGTGACATTTAGGGACACTGTTGCTAATGTTTTTGGGGTAAGGTGGTTTGTCTCATTTATTGATGATTGCACTCGTTTGTCTTGGATTTTTCGATTAAAAAACAAATCGGATGTGAGTTCTGTGTTTCCAAATTTTTTCAATATGGTCAAAACTCAGTTTGGTATTGGGATAAAGAGATTCCAATCTGACAATGCTAAAGACTACTTTAATCAAATTCTCTCTCCGTATTTCCAAAAACAGGGCATAATATTTGAATCCTCTTGTGTTAGCACACCTCAACAAAATAGGGTGGCCAAACAAAAAAACGGCCACCTTCTCGCTATTGCAAGAGCTTTCTTGTTCCAAAAAAATGTTCCAAAACAATACTGGGGGGAGGCTGTTTTAACCGCCGCTCATCTCATCAATCGGCTTCCTACAAAAGTCATTGGTTTTAAAAGTCCAATGCATGTCCTTACACAGTTCTTTCCCAATTTTAACACATTTAATAATCTTGTTCCAAAGATATTTGGTTTTGTTGCCTTTGTTCATGTGCATTCTCAAAACAGTGGAAAAATTAATCCTCGAGCTCTCAAATGTGTCTTTCTTGGCTATTCCTCCACCCAAAAGGGCTACAAATGCTATCATTCTCCGACAAGGAAATTTTATGTATCGGCTGATGTTACTTTTGTCGAACAAGATGAGTAGTTTAATAGTCCTTATCTTGAGGGGGAGATATCTTTCATAGAAGATAAGGACAAGGATTTTTTTTCTCCTTAAGTTTCCAGCCACTATCTCTCATCAATCTGTGTCAAACATACTCCCAAACATTCAGTCCGAGCCAAACACATAGTCAAAAGCTGAGCCTCATACACCCAAATCTCAAGGAGTGGTACATGAGAAATAAACTCAAGACTCTACTCGTCCATTACAGATTTACTCAAGGAACAGAGCACCAATCTCTCAACCTGTGCAAGTTCAATCACCTAAATATGCTCCTGGTAATGTCGAGGTAATTTTTCAACCCAATGATAACACCAATGAAACCTCTGAACGGAATGATTATGATGTCCCTATTGTAATTAGAAAAGGAACTCGAACTTGTACCAAACACCCTCTTTATATGTTCATATCATATAAGAATATTTCTCATAACCACAGGGCCTTTCTTACTAGCCTAAATACAATCCCTATTCCTAAAAATTTATCCGATACAATAGGAAATGAGAATTGGGAAAATGCTATGAAGGTTGAGATGGAAGCACTTGAGAAAAACAAGACTTGGGACTTGGTGAGACTACGTAGAGGGAAGAAGCCGGTTAGGTGTAAATGGGTGTTCACAACCAAATACAACTTAGATGGCTCTTTGGAAAGGTATAAGGCAAGATAATTAATTGCCAAAGGGTATACACAAACCTATTGCATATTATCTTGAGACTTTTGCTCTAGTTGTTAAGATGAATATTTTGAGAATCTTGTTATTAGTGGCTGCAAATTTTGGCTGGAGATTACAGCAATTTGATGTCAAGAATGCCTTCTTACATGGCTATCTTGAGGAGGAGATCTATATGGAGATTCTGCCTGGGTTTGGCTCAAATGAAAAGGAAGGAATGGTATATAAGCTTAAAAAAGCTTTGTATGGATTGAAACAATCCCCAAGAGCTTGGTTTGGGAGATTTACCAAAGTGATGGTGAGTATGGGATATAAGCAAAGTCAAAGTGATCATACATTGTTTGTAAAACACTCAGCATCAGGGGGAGTGATAGTATTGTTGTTCTATGTAGATGACATCATAGTAACAAGAGATGACCTGGAAGGAATGAAGAGCTTGAAGAAATAGTTAGCGAAGGAATTCGAGATCAAAGAGCTAGGAAAACTGAAGTACTTTCTTGGTATTGAAGTAGCCCACTCTCAACAAGGGATTTTTATGTCACAGTAAAAGTATGTGTTAGACTTATTGGCTGATACAGGCAAGCTGGGATGTAAGCTAGTTGAGACACCTATGGAGTTAAAACCACAAACTTTGTGATGCTCTAGAAGACGTGGCCGTGGATAAAGGCTTTTATCAGAGACTTATGGGGAAGTTAATTTATTTGTCACATACTAGGCCGAATATAGTTTATGCTGTGAGTGTTGTGAGTTAATTCATGCACAATCCAAAATAATCACATCTTAAAGCTATGTATAGAATTCTACAGTACTTGAAGGGTACACCAGGAAAAGGAATTCTGTTTAAGAAAGGGGAATGACTGACTCTTGAAGACTACACAGATGCGGATTATACAAGATCCATGATTGACAGAAGATCAGCCTCGAGCTATTGCACCTTCCTAGGTGGTAACCTCATTACTTAGAGAAGCAAAAAGCAGAACATGGTTGCAAGGTCCAACGTAGAAGCCAAATTTAAAGTGATGGCACTCGGGATATGTGAACTGTTATGGCTAAGGATAATCTTGGAAGATGGGAAAGTCCAATGAAACTTTACTGTGACAATAAACTAGCCATCAATATTGCACACAATCCAGTGCAACATGACCACACAAAACACATTGAAGTGGACAGGTATTTTATTAAAGAGAAGTTGGATAGTGGTGTGATACCCCCTGATTTCCGGATGTGAGTCGGCCTGGCCCACGCCCGATTACCCGAGGATATCAAACCAATTAGCAATAAACGAACACAGAATACAATTAAGAAAACAGGAATAAATAAAACTGCTTAAAAGAAATTAGAAGGATAATCCAAATAATAAAACCTCATAATAAATTTTTTATAAATAAAGTATTAATCTAATACATCCAACTTCTCTAATTCTAATACAACTTAGGAATCCATCTGGTGGACCCCTAATAAAACCAACACTGAGAAATGAACCACTGGAAAGGAATCCAATGCTAAATCATACAGGAACCGCCTACGTCATCGGTAAAGTGAGTAGTTGTCTCTGCTCAGCACAAACAATCTCTAAGACCTGATACTGTCCGTTACCTAAAAAATAATAGTGGGTCAGACCCACGAACAAGTTCTATCCTAACTATAAACCAAACAGAAACCCGATACGCAGATACATCCTAGATGTCTTAACCATATCTATATAGTCTGTAAATAAATATATACATATAACCACACTACAGGGACTCTCACTAGGCTATATTGAGGGTCTCAACCAGAATAGAAGGCAACATGCAAAAACGCACCTGAGTGGGCATGACTACCTAAGCCTAACAGGGTATACCTCAACCAACATAGCTAGCTACACATCTTACAGCATATACGCTCCCTAACCATCGACTATGAGACTCAAGCTCAGATCGCGGTACCATAATTTATATATATAAATTCCCATCCAAACCAATGTAGTGCTGCTTAACAGTTCGTTGCCATGACATGACATAAAATTAGGATTTAAATGTTCTAATTAAATCCCTATCAATTCTACTAACAGAAAATATAAACAACCATCTGTTATGTCGTTCAACTGTTTTAGTTGACAGGACATGAAACCATGTATGATTTAACTATTTTAGTTAATCCATTCCAAATGTATGATTGGGTTGGAATTAGCGTTTTGATCTAATCTGTCCCTCCATATGTCACCATCCCATACCGGTACATACCATGCATATGATCCGTAAATGATGCAACAGTTTAAGCAGTACATCAAATAAATCCACATAATCCATATAGTTGATAAATACAAAATTTAAACAATTTCATCAACTAAACACCCAGAACCCATCCATGTAATTAATGAGACAAAGTTTAATGTTTCATCAAGTTAAAATCCAGAAACCATCCCTGTCATTGATACTTTAGTTCATCTAACTTAAAGTTCAATCAACCCCTATTACAGTCCAGCAGATAACAATCTTAGCAATAGTAAAGTGTCAATTTACACATCTGAGACAAGATAAAATATAACTCAGAAAATCCACAGCTCTAATCCATAGTTGCTAAAACAGACAGAACAGTTTAACAATTAAAATAACAACCCCCATTTAATTGATGAAACTGAATTTACTAGTTCCTTAATTAAGATCCAACTTATGCACAGATAAGGTCTAATCGATACATGACCCTATTATACATCTAAAAATAGATTTTATAACCATCCTAAATCCCATTAAATTGCTAAAGTTTAGTTAAGCAATTAATCCGTCTTTCATCCGTTAACAATATAAAAAGTTTATCAATTTAATACTGTTCATCCCACTGACTCAAAGGTCAACTATGATTAATCTAAGATCTTAATAACACCCAAAATAAAACCTTTAATTCCTCTATGAGGTCCCAAAATTTTTAGAACAGTTCAAACCTTCCACCATTCAAAACAGTGTAAAAACAACATCAGAAAGAAGTTTTGAGGTTGAGCCTACTCCAAAACTTTGGGAGCAGGCTCCAATCAGCCTAGAGCCGGCTCCAATAACCTTGGAGCCAGCTCTAATGGAGTGGGAGCTGGCTCTTTGCTTCCTGGAGCTGGCTCTTTGCTTCCCAGAGCCGGCTCTCCCTCTCCGAGAGCCTTCTTTGTCCATTTTTTTGCTCTGTTGCTCTGTCTCGACTATCAGCTTCGTCTCCAGCCATTCCCAACCTTTGGTTCATCTTTAATACTGAGTTTAAGAGTCCTATTTACACCCAATATCATCCCCATGACTTATTCAGAAGAGATTAAATCAATTACAGTGGTTAAAATTGTTACCAATTTAACATACTTTTAACGCAGACTAGAACACAGAGATATAAGAACTATAACAGAACAATTCCATGCATATAGATATCTGATTTAACATATAAAAAGCATGTAAACTTTAATTAATGATCCATTAAAACCCTAGAGACAGTCTAAGGATGCACAGAGCACAGGTAACGGGAGAGAGAAAGGAAAGAACTTGCCTTTACAGTTTTGGATTCAAAACTCTGTTGCCGTCGTTCTATGTTTTTACGGCGATCCGATTCACTGTTAAATCTCGTATTGCTCCATCTTCCCTTCTCCTACGTCCGTCCTTCAAGCCACGGCCAAATCCTCACCAAAGTGGCGTTGTTTGTTTCTCACAATCTCTTTCTGTTCCTCTCTGTTTTCTCTCTATAATTCTTAACGTAAATAGGGTCTGTGTTTACTACAAACCCTAAGGTGACACACTGTTATATATATATAAGAACCAATAAACCCTAAGCCAAATCCTACACCACGATTGAAATAAAACCCTAATTCTAGTCGGCGTGAGATACCAGACTACAATCCTAATTTAACATTACAATTTAAATGCACTAATAATTTAAACCTAATTAACTTATTTAACTAAACTCACAAAACATTTAAATAATTACAAATGTATTTAATTCAACAATCCAATGCGACTTAACCGTGTAATACAATCAAAACAAATAACTAAATTTGACACTTAAACATTTTGACAATTAAATACAAATTAAACATATAATTAAATTAAACCAACAAGTCAATTCACACAACACATAATTCAAATTTCACACATAGCCACGTAAGCACCTAAAAATAATAAAATAAACACTGAAAACAATAAAATAAATAATAAAATTCCGATTATATCTCTTTTAAAACTAGGGGTATTACATTCTTCCCCCCTAACAAACGGAATTCCGTTCTCGGAATTCATGAAACTCTGAATTATTTTTGTTAAAATTCATTTCCATTCCCTTGTGGATGTTACCTCCACGTAAGAGTTCCACGGAATTCCAAATCCTCCAAGAAAACTTATGAGTCTGATATCAAGGGAAACATAAAAGTTATTAAACACGCAAGTTATATTTAGCAATTACATATCCTTACCCAAATTGTTTATACAGGGTACAGATCCACATTCCTCCAAGTTACATTGCATAAATGTGTAAAACTTCTATACGTCTCATCCTAACGTTGTAGCACGAATTGATAGACTACCGCCTAAATGGAGAAACACCCTCCATGAACGTCAATGTAATATATAAACAAACTAACCTTCCTCAGTAACACACCTTGCTCCTGATATAGAAGACATCCCCAAATCAACTGTTTCTCACTCCCATTTTGATTTAGGCAGTGGCAAAAATCTCTTAATGAGCTCCGATTATTCATTGTCCACCTTTCAAACAAGTGTTACTCGGATAGACAGTTATAGACATGTTTCTTCTCAAACCTGATCCCTAGAACTGATAGTTAATGTCTTGATGTTCCTGATAACCATCCGAGTGCATTGAGAAGAAGTGTTGATTGTGAAATCGCATTTATTCTGACAGCACTAACAAAACTATAAATCGCCCGTCAGTACCTTAAGCTCTAACTGAGTAAGGTAACACCTCCACGAAGATCAACCCCAATATGTGCAGTTAACTTCCTTATTTCCTGTGATAACAGCCCGTGTCATTGTTATACAAGCGAAACTGCCACTTTGAACTCAACAATGAAGCGCAAGATATGAATATCCGAATGGTTGTTGAAAACATCCACCTCCCTATTCCTTTCCCCCGGATAAAACTTAATGCAATAGGTGAATCACCATATTGAGGCATCTAAGTCGTCTTGTAATCCCCTCGATTCATCCAAACTGATGACCCACCAGTTCGCAATAAACCAGAATTTAGCTGATTTAATAAAGAAACGAACCAACATCCCAACCAAATCCTGACCCATTGTAAAAGTTAGCAACCTCTCATCCAAATCCGTGAAAAGGTCTATCAGTTGAACATAGAAAATGTCTACAAGTGTCTCGTAATCTCGAATGGTCCATCTCGATTATATTAGAAATGGTATCCAAATTACCACGTCCCTTTGCTTGCCAATCCTCCGAACAACTGTTGTATACCATGAAGCATTTTATGTTGCAATAGGGTGAATAAAGAACTAAGAGATGTGAATCTCAGTCCTTATATTCTCCATCCCGTTTGTCTACAAAAAGCACCAACTGGTCTGGTACCACCAGCTTCCGTTTGCACCCATTGCTTACATCGAAGCATTATCAAAAGCTAACCCTATAACTGTATCCATGCATCCCCAATTAGTGATAACCTTACCGATAATAAAATTAACCGGTAATTCCATTCATCAAAGGTCAACTCATTATGACTTTTTCACTCACACTGTGCACCGCTTCCTTATATGGGTGTTCGGTCTTACCTTCCTGTCCTTAACATACCCTACTTCTCTATTATAGGTAAGTGTCAAGTTAACTCCTTGTCTCACCTCAATGGAATATGGAACTTCTCCCATCCTCCATAGAGTCATCAGTGTCGTAGTAACAGCTAATTGTTGCGACTTACGACGTTAAAAAAAAAATTTCCACATTTTATATAGTGTAGAAACTTTGGTTCGTCCTCCGAGTGCAACACTAGCAACTCCTCCAAATGACACCCTCGTAAAATAATGTCTAGATTACGAATAGACTGATAAAGCTTTCATCAGTCCACTATCCTCCCTCGGTGTCATGCTAATAAGTACTTACCAACACGAAATCCTTCATCCGAACCATAATGGCATTACAGTGATCTTTACCTACCACATCCTCATGAATCCCCAAAGCATTAATAATCACCATTATTATAGCGTTGTACAAACGAATCCCAACCTAGCATATAGCATATCAAACTAATCATTTTAGATTATTTGACTCGTGTTGATAGTTTAACTATCCCATCCTAAATAGCATACCATATTGATGCATATCTAGGTCCAAAAGATTGGTTAGAAGTTTGTATTTTTACCCAATCCTATGACCATACATTCACAAATCCTAGCGTACATAGCGCTATTACCCATGTCGTCAAAATAATAGTTGGTCGATCACATACTTGTGTCCCTACCAATCCATACTCCCAATCCGGATTAATTAACAAAAATGAAACACGTAATAACAAAACCGAAACATATAACAATCAAAGACAAAACACGTAAATACACACAATACACAAAACAACCAAAATATAATTCTACTTAAGACATATAGCATTCCAGAGAAGAAACCTCTTTTGAACTCAAGTTGCCTAATTAGGTCACAAAAGTTCATTTTTTAGTTTCATTGGTAATTACCCAACCTTAAAACCGATCTGCTAAACATAGCTTAATTACACAATCTTTGCCTAAGCAAATATCCAAAGTCTTAACCATCATACTCCTTATACGCGGAATGCAAACCATCTAACGTGGCTTTACAAAGCAACTTAGAATGTCACAACCTAATCCCCATACTCTCCGGAATGTGATATAAAATCACATCTTTGTTTTGGTAAGAACTCCATCCGATTCCCAAACTCCTAAAGAGTACTTCTCAAATAACTCCTGGAGAGATGATACGAAACTTTAACTATATGTAAATTGGTTCACACCAACCCCATTAGTACCATTCACTATACTACTGGTGAATGAGAGCATACTTGTGCAATCCTTCATCCTCAAACTTCTATATCCCCTTTTCTTGGATACGCAAAAATCTCCTCCCTTAGGATCTTCTTCGGACTCTTATCATTCGCTTGTCTCCTTTTTAAGAACAACCGAAATTGTATTGGCCTTGACATACAGTGACCTAACACTTACACCTTAATCCTTCCGTGGCTTATACTTTCTAAGTAGTCCCAACTTCGAAACTAAACCATCAATCCTCAAGTTCTATTTCTGGCAAAGAACTTGACAACATACTCCTTACTCCGTTAGGTCCTTATTGCTTTCGTCGTGGACCCCATCCTCCTCCTAGTGTCAACCATTCCATAACTATGGAATATAATTGACATCCGTTCCTCCTAATGAACCGTAAAGAGAGTACAACGAATCCTAACATGGCTCTAAGTTTTTAAGAGATGCAACGCGGAAGTCTTATAACGAAAACACTCCTAAAGACACTAGAACCTGGAGTGCTCTGATACCAACTGTGATACCCCCGAATTTCTAGATGCGGGTTGGCCAGGCCCACGCCCGATTACTCGAGGATATCAAACCAATTAGCAATAAATGAACACAGAATACAATTAAGAAAACATGAATAAATAAAACTACTGAAAAGAAATTAGAAGGATAATCCAACTAATAAAACCTCAGAATAAATTTTTTATAAATAAAGTATTAATCTGATACATCCAAATTCTCTAATTCTAATACAACTTGGGAATCCATCTAGTAGACCCCTAATAAAACCAACACTGAGAAATGAACCACCGGAAAAGAATCCAATGCTAAATCATACAGGAACCGCCTATGTCATCGGTAGAGTGAGTAGTTGTCTTTGCTCAACACGAACAATCTCTAAGACCTAATACCATCCGTTACCTAAAAAATAATAGTGGGTTAAGCCCACGAACAAGTTCTATCCTAACTACAAACCAAACAAAGACCCGATGCGCAGATACATCCTAGATGTCTCAACCATAACTATATAGTCCGTAAATGGATATGTACATATAACCACACTACATGACTCTCACTAGGCTATGCTGAGGGTCTCAATTTGAATAGAAGGCAACATGCAAAAACGCACCTGAGTGGGCATGACTACCTAAGCCTAACAGGGTATACCTCAACCAATATAGCTAGCTATGCATCCTACTGTATATACGCTCCTTAACCGTCAACTATGAGACTCAAGCTCAGATCGCGGTACCATAATTTATATATATAAATTCCCATCCAAACTAATGTAGTGCCGCTCAATAGTTCGTTGCCATGACACGACATAAAATTAGGATTTAAATGTTCTAATTAAATCCCTATCCATTCTATTAACAGAAAATATAAACAACCATCCATTATGTCGTTCAACTGTTTTAGTTGACAGGATATGAAACCATGTAGGATTTAACTATTTTAGTTAATCCATTCCGTATGTACGATTGGGTTGGAATTAGCGTTTTGATCTAATTCGTCCCTCCGTATGTCACCGTCCCATATCGGTACATACCATGTATATGATCTGTAAATGATGCAACAGTTTAAGCAGTACATCAAATAAATCCACATAATCCATATAGTTGATAAATACAAAATTTAAACAATTTCATCAACTAAACACCCAGAATCCATCCATGTAATTAACAAGACAATGTTTAATGTTTCATCAAGTTAAAATCCAGAAACCATCCCTGTCATTAATACTTTAGTTCATCTAACTTAAATTTCAATCAATCCCTATTACAGTCCAGCAGATAACAATCTCAGCAATAGTAAAGTGTCAATTTACACATCTGAGACAAGATAAAATATAACTCAGAAAATCCACAGCTCTAATCCATAGTTGCTAAAACAGACAGAACAGTTTAACAACTAAAATAACAACCCCCATTTAATTAATGAAACTGAATTTACTGGTTCCTTAATTAAGATCCAACCTATGCATAGACAAGGTCTAATCGATACATAACCCTATTATACATCTAAAAATAGATTTTATAACCATCCTAAATCCCATTAAATTGCTAAAGTTTAGTTAAGCAATTAATCTATCTTTTATCCGTTAACAGTATAGGAAGTTTATCAATTTAATACTGTTCATTCCACTGACTCAGAGGCCAACCATGATTAATCTAAGATCTTAATAACACCCAAAATAAACCCTTTAATCCCTCTGTGAAGTCCCAAAATTTTCAGAACAGTTCAAACCTCGCACCATTCAAAACAGTGCGTTAAAAACAACATCAGAAAGAAGTTTTGAGGTTGAGCCTGCTCCAAAACTTTGGGAGCAGGCTCCAATCAGCCTGGAGTTGGCTCCAATAACCTTGGAGCTGGCTCTAATAGAGTGGAAGCTGGCTCTTTGCTTCCCAGAGCCGGCTCTCCCTCTCCGAGATCTTTCTCCGTCCATTTTTTTGCTTTGTTGCTCCGTCTCGACTATCAGCTTCCTCTCTAGCCATTCCCAACCTTCGGTTCATCTTTAATATTGAGTTTAAGAGTCCTATTTGCACCTAATATCATCCCCATGACTTGTTCACAACAGATTAAATCAATTACAGTGGTTAAAATCATTACCGATTTAACATGCTTTTAACGCAGACTAGAACACAGAGATACAAGAACTATAACAGAACAATTCCATGCATACAGATATCTGATTTAACTTATAAAAAGCATGTAAACTTTAATTAATGATCCATTAAAGCCCTAGAGACAGTCTAAAGATGCACAGAACCCAGGCAATGGGAGAGAGAAAGGATTGAACTTGCCTTTACAGTTTTGGATTCAAAACTCTTTTGCCGTCGTTCTAAGTTTTTCCGGCGATCTGAGTCACTCTTAAATCTCCTATTGCTCCATCTTCCTTCCTCCTAAGTCCGTCCTTCAAGCCACGGCCAAATCCTCACTAAAATGGCTCTATTTGTTTCTCACAATCTCTTTCTGTTCCTCTCTGTTTTCTCTCTGTAATTCTGAACGTAAATAAGGTCTGTGTTTGCTACAAACCCTAAGGTGACACACTGTTATATATTTATATAAGCACCAAGAAACCCTAAGCCAAATCCTACTCCGCGATTAAAACAAAACCTTAATTCTAGTCAGCGTGAGATACCAGACTACAATCCTAATTTAATTTTACAATTTAAATGCACTAATAATTCAAACCTAATTAACTTATTTAACTAAACTCACAAAACATTTAAACAATTACAAATGTATTGAATTTAACAATCCAATGCCACTTAACCATGTAATACAATCAAGACAAATAACTAAATTTAACAATTAAGCATTTAGACAATTAAATACAAATTAAACATATAATTAAATTAAACCAACAAGTCAATTGACACAACACGTAATTCAAATTTCACACATAGCCACGTAAGCACCTAAAAATAATAAAATAAATACTGAAAACAATAAAATAAATAATAAAATTCTGATTATATCCCTTTTAAATTAGGGGTATTACAAGTGGCCTCATTTGTACTTCTTTTGTTCCTACTAGAGAACAGCTAGCAGACGTGCTTACCAAAGGATTGCCTGGTACCATTTTTCAGAGAATAACCAGCAATCTTGGAATGGATGACATCCATTTAGCTTGAGGGGGTGTTTGGGAAAATACGATTCTTTCTTTGTATAAGGAAACCATATACAGGCTATTAATAGTTAGGGATTTTTTAGTTATTGTAATCCCTGATTTCTAGGGATCAGTTTTTGATATGTATTGATATGTATTTCCAGGATTAGTTAGTTGCCTAGAATAACATTATTCTAATGTATATATAACAGTGTATTCCTAATTCTTTGATCAATTGATTCGATTACCAATTTTAGTAATTTTGTCAGTTATTATTCTTCTGTTATCTCATAATGGTTATCCTAATGATAAGATTAGGTATATTGTTTTGATTTATTAATTGTATTTATATAATCATGATTTAGAAAGAGACTGATATTATTGCAGGGGGTTGGGAATTATATATCAGTTAAATTGATTAAATGTATTGGTTTTTTGTGTGGCCTGTAATAGAAAACTATACGTGCATATGTATTTATATATGACACAGTACCTACATTTACATAGATTAGGTTTCTAGTTTTGTTGTCGTTAATATAAATTATTGTCAGAAGGATTTGTTTCATAACTTGTATAGTCAGTAGCAAAAGAGATATTGAACCAAGCCATTTATATATATTTGAGATGATTATGTCAACCAATTAAGGACTGGTTTGTGGGTTGTGGAACCATGTTCATAGCATATTTAACAGATGTTGTACTAATGGAGTAAAAGTCATTGTGTGGTTAGAAAAAGATTAAATACTTGGAGTACTATATTTTACAAAGAATTAAAATTGCTTTAGTTATCACACTTGAATTGATAGTAGTGATTAAGAATATTAAATTATTGGAGTTAAGAAGGCAAGTTGTGATACCCCTCGATTCTAGAGCCACGGGTGATCAAGTCCGAGTACAGAATATAAGGGATATCAAACAAATTTAAACAAGCATTTCAATACAAATATATATATATATATATAACAAGCTGAAGGGAACTAAATAATAAATCCTTATTTAAAAATCCTCAAATAAATAATAATTAAAATCCCATAATAAAATCCTCCAATCCTCTGATACCAATAACTATTTACTACAACTCGGGAATCCATACTTTGGACCCCTAATAATATCCTAACTGAAATGACTGAACTTGTAACGACCCGAATTTTTCAACCCGGTGCGTTAGTGTTGAACTAAAAATTGACCCGGTAACGGATCCGAAATGCGGAAGCAAATGATAAACCAAAGTCTTTAGAGATATAAAACATCTCTAAGACACCAATGTGACCTTCCATGAGGTCACGAAACTTAAAGTAAACAAAAGAGCAAACGAGACTCAAAACGGACAAAATCCGTGAATCAAGGGGCAAAATGGTCAATTCATAAGAAAAAGGAGGAACTTAACTCTAAAAAAAGTCAAACAAGGTGAATAAAACCTAATATAATCATTTCATAACATTCTAAGAGGTTCTAAGACTTTTGGACATGAATCCCACAAAATGCCCTTTCCCGGTTTAAGTGAAAACTGACACCATCTCACTAAAACCTGAATAACTCCCACTATGATTTCAATCTAAGAATGGAATTGGTGCCATTGGAGAGCTGACTCAAAATCCATGAATTTAGGCACAAGAATCACCCCATTTGGGTTAGAAATAAAGAAGTTATGGCCGTTTGAAATTGGAACAACAGTGCTGAAACTCAACAGAAGCTAGTCTCGGGATCTAGCTATTTCGGTCAACCGAAATGGACAAAATTTCAGCTAAAAACATGTTTTTAAGGCTTGGTTGGTTCAAGAGACCAAAATGAGCTATCGGTCGACCAAAATGAGCTATCGGTCGACCGAAATAACCCTAAAAGCTGAAAATGGCTATTGGAAAGTGAGTTTTTGATGCTCACTCAAACACCAAAAGCCATCAGTCGACCGAAATGAAGTTTCGGATGACCGAAATGACTCGAAAAGCTGCTACCAAGCTTGAAAAAGGGTCCTAGGTCCATTTCTAAAGTGGTGCAAGCATCCCATATGATCCATGCATGCTTAAAAACATTCATTAGCCTCAAAAGAGCATCCACAACATGTTAAAACAAATGAAAACTTAAAACATGCTTTAATGCATGAATTTCTTTATAAAAACTCATAATTATCCATATATAGTTCAAAAGTCAAAGCTTAAGAGTTTTGTGAGATGGGAGCATGCACGAAAACGTAAAATGACATTTAAGTCATGTTCCAATGGTCCGCGACCTCAAAAGATCGCAAATGCAAAATATGACCTCTTAGTGGCCAAAAATGACTAAAATTTCATAAAATGGAACTAAAATGTGAGACTTAAAATGAAATGGTGTTTGACCCTTGGCCACACCTCAAGAATGATCATAGAAACCCTATGAAAGAAATAGAATGAAGCTCCCACACCCGATGCAAAAGTTATGAAACAATGACTTAGCATTTTTAACATTTTCATAACAAGCCTTGAAAACAAAAGTGTAAAAAATTCAAGTTACATATCATTGGCCCATGGCCTTAACTCATACATGTCAAATACATTGAAAGGAGTGTACTTAGAAACACTTTACATACATGGAATCAAAGAATACAAATCTTGATACATAAGGTTACAAAAAGGGCATTTCATGCTAATACTTGCATGAAATGGAAACTTAAAAGCTATAAGCCATCCAAAGAGCAATGACCACCGTGAACCAAGTTTTCAAACCTGAAAAATGTCCCCACAACGTGGGTGAGTAACATAAAGCTACTCGTAGGAGATGAGCATGCATCGACCTAGCATTTTACCATTATATCACCTTAAGGTGAAGCATGTCAAAAAGGCTCATGCCACCTAATGTCTATGTCACAATGAGACTCAGGGAGCATCCTAAGTTACTCATGTAATTCAATTAAACAACGGCATATAAGTATATATGCTCAAGTATACTAAACAATGTCAAAACATGTTACACGACATACAAGCATACATTTCCAAGTATACTAAACTATACTGAGATAAGTTTTGCAATGTCTAAGCATCTCTACACAAGTATGCATTTAACATGGAAAAACTCATAAACCAAGTACACAACACAAGTATACTAAATTAATAGGATTTTGCATATGACAAGTATACATAGCACAAATATACTAAATGAAGTTTAACTCATGAAGCAAGTATACAAGTTCAAGTATACTAAACAGGATTCAAATATCCAAAGCAAGCATCAATTCTCAAGCTACAAGTAATCCATGATTAACAACTTGAAATTAAATGCAGAAACAAATAGTGGAAAGACTAGGACATGTGGTCGCTAGACCAAGCAAGTATTTTCGGGTAATTACGACCCATAAGGTACCACCTAGTGCGCACTTATGACTTAGAAGACTCTTGTCTTCGTACTAGAGCCAAACCCTAGCCATCATATAAAGTATGTCCTCACAAGCTTTCCAAAACCAATAAGTTCAAAACTTATACAAAATCAAATGCCAGTTACCACATTCCATGCACAAGTCAGATTGAATTCACACAACTTATGTCCTAAAATTCAAGTCTAAATAGCATATGACAAGTCATGTCCTCAATATGCAATTTTTAATATGCAATTTATACACAAAGTAAGAATATTTTACAACAATTGAGCCACATTACCATCCTAAGCCACAAGTACTTAATAGGTCACAATTTAGTATCAAGCTTTCAAGGTAAACAATTGTTATATTCTAACATGCTATATACCTACACAAGATATATTTAAACAAGCTATTCAAGACAATGATATCACATGTCATGCTAAGTCAAATTACCATCTTTAGAAACCACAAGTACTAATTCTACAACAAGTTAGTAGCATGCTCACAAGGTAATTAATTAAACTACATTTCATGAAATTATCACCTTAACATGAAAGTCCCTAGATTTCAATTCAATTACAAATAGGCTCAAATTAACATATGTTAAAGCTTATAACATAGTCTTTACATATTTCATACCCAAAATCAATTTAAGTGACTACAACACTTAAAATAAAATTAATTAAACTAATTAATTAATTTTCCTCTAGATTTCCAAACATATCCAAATGTTCTCAATTTAATATATGTTAAAGAACTCATCAAGGCCTATTTTAATATTACATTACAAGTTGATTTCATGCTTGATACAACTATGTAAATTAATCTTTCACCAAAGATAAATATTAAATAAGTTTTGCAATTCTTATTCAAATGCTCTAAATTTAATATATGTTAACTATCATACCAAGGCCTAATTTACTAGCGTGCCACAATTTAATTCTAAACAACATACATCCATGTGAATCAAATCTTATACAAAGAAATAATTAGATTAAATCTCTAAAACTTGTATAAGGCATGCTAACAAGTTGTATATGCTCATAAAACATTCAATACAACATTAATATAAACCTAAGACATCCCCTACCTCAATTTGAGATGAAAACTCAAATCCCCACCAAAAGAAAAGTGCTCTGAATCCGACGAGACTCCTAGGTTTTGTTGGGGACAATGCTGTGAAAAAGAATCCCTAAGAAGGGCCATGAAAATCACAACTTGACCTCAAAACCAAACTCAAAATTTGGCCAAAAACGGGTTCTAATAAGGGCAAAAGATGGGCGTCGTTAAAGGGACCAACAAACGTTAATGCCGAAGACTTTTCATCAAGGAAAAGTGGACCAAAAGAGGAGGGAGAAGATGGCAGCCATGGCTACCATGGTTTCCGGCCAGAAGATAGGAGAGAGAAAGTGAAATATCTGATTTGTCTTGTCTCTCACCCTATTTATAGAAAAACCCTAAAAGTGCCCCGTAAGGGCCCCGCCGGGTCCGGAAAAGTGGAATTTGAGCAGACGTGCTCAAACGGCAAAACTTTGTGAACAGAAAAGATTCAAAATGAGAAAATATGAACAAGGGAAGAAACGGTGTTGAAAAGCGAGTCCCGAGCAGAAAGTTATGCCCAAAACAAGTTTGGCACAAACTGGGGTTGAAAACCTGAAAACTGTAGGGTTCGACCGCAAGACAATTCTAAGAGTACACGACTCGACGAAATGTAAAAATAAATCCAGTACAAGGATTCAAGCCCCAAGGAGACACTTAGCAATTAACTTTCATTAATTGGACAAAGGCCTCTACACAAAAGGATAACTGCACAAGTGACCCAGAATGAAAATATCTTCCAAAAGATATTTTCTTAAAAACCCCTAAAATAAAATATCTTCAAAAGATATTTATGAAAAATACCCCAAGAAAAGAAAAAGATTCTGAAGAACTGTGCATCCATGCCCCTATGGACACCGGGAGCAACCAGAGTACTTTCTTACAAAAGTAAAGATACGTATTTCATAGAAACCACTCAAGATAAAGATCCATGAAGTCAAAAACCAACTCTGAACACAAGAAGTGAGGTTTTTCCAGCAAGGTGACAGACGGGGAAAAGACGAAACAGGGAAAAGGACAAAACAGGGAACAGTGTCTGAAAAGTGAAAAAGCGGAAATGACTTGGTCCTCAAAAGAAGTTGTCAATCCACATGAAAGAGTCTTAGAAGTCATTTCTAAGCACTCGAGACAACACTAAGCGACGAGAAACTGAACTCAGACAAGAAATTTCAACGAAAGAAAAGAAAAAAAAAATTTCATCCGTGAAATTCTAAAGAAAAAGAAAAGGAAGGAAATGACCAGGTCATTACAGAACTGAAGTAAATCCAATAATTAAAACATGAAGAAAAGTCTTATGTAGAGTCGAAAGAGTGAATGACTGTCTCTGCTCGGCATGAACAATCTTTAAAACTGGAACTGACGAACACCTGAAAAATAAAGGTGGGTCAGGCCCACAAACAAGTTCTAATCTATTACATCCCAAACAGAGACCTAAAACACGTACACATCCTAATTAATTCAACAATAACTAAATAGTCCATATATAGATATATACACACTAAAGGAACCTCACTATACTATAGAGATGTCTCAATCTTAAAAGTAAGCAACATGCAAAACGCACACATAGTGTTCATGTGTACCTAGACCTATCAGGGTACACAACTACACTATATCTAGCTACACATCTCTGGCAATATACGCACCCTAACCACTGATACTGAGACTCAAGCTCATATCATAGCATATAATTATATATGTAAAATCCGTCCTATCCAACTATCAAAATAAACTATCCAAATATTATTTTAATAATATGTCATCCGACTATTCTGTTGACTTGACAGGAAAATAAGTAGGACTTAACTTTATTAGTTAATCCATTCCCTTATATGCCCCCATCTCATAATAGTGCATTAATCCACAATATAACCGCATAAAGGTTTCCATATCTATATAAAGATGCAAACAACATCTATATATAACAATCCACACAAACATGATATAAATCATATATACATCATTTACATTTAAATGAGTGAAAATAACAATTCTAAGTATCATGCAATTAATTTACCTCATAAGAAATTAACATGCGTCTCAATTAGTTATACTCTTCCACAGTCTGATTAAATTCATTTAAATCCAAATAATTGATTTAAATAATTTAACCCAACCATATTTAATTAATTTAACCTTTTAAATTAAATTTCATACTTAGTATGAGTACTTTACATTATGCAACCCAATTCTTAATGAATATATTTAAATTAAATAAATATTTAATACAGATCCATCAATCAAAAACAACAAATATCAGTTTAATATCAAAGCATTAATCAAAATAACATTTAAAAATATTTAATGCATAACCAATTATTATTATTATTATTATTATTATTATGTATACCAGATTTATTCCTACCCACCTAACCATAACAGTTTGTTATATGTTTATTTTTCCTTTCCTCGTATGGCGTGTATGCCTTAGGAAGAAAACAAAATTTAAGCTAGAAATAACAAATTGATGCATGAATAAAGCCTTAGACTTTTTTTTCTTCTTCCTTCCTCGTTCGGCGTGCCTTTATGAAGAAACAAAAAATCTTGATTTCATATACTTTAGGCACGAAACTGATATGCATGAGTCAGTTTATGCTTTATACATAAAACTGATTCATTACTCTACCTCTTTTCGTGCGCATTCCTTAAGCATAAATAAATTTTATATACACAATACTGACACATGTGAGCATTAATTCAAGTAAAAAGAAAAGAAAATAAACTAAAAATCAAGGTCACCAACAATGCCCAGTTCGTCAAAAAAGAATAATTAAAACCCATTATTAAAACACGAACTGAAATTCCTAAATTAATTAATGTAATTTGATTTGATCCAATTAATTTATTCAAAGAACCTATAATTGATCTAGCATGCATAGGGTACGAATCCAAGGAGAAGAGAAGAATTAAAACTTGCCTTTAGGGAATTTGATAAAAAAACCCTAACTTCCTTCTTCCTCTTTCTCTTCCTTCTTCTTCATTCTTTTTCTTTCTCTAAAATATATTACATGATATATTTCTAACTCCGTTTTCCAACCCTATAATTATATATTTAGATGCTAAATAATAACCCTACTCCTTTTCCCAATCCAAGTCAAACTATTAAAAATAAAAATAAATTTTAAATACTAAAAAGGTAAATAAAATATATGTTACGTATAATCTATGTATATTTCTTTTTATATATAATATATAAATATATATCAGATTATTACTAAAGGACTTTCCTTATATATATATATATATATTTATTTATTTATTTATTATATATTATACAACTATCTATGGGTAATTATGCGTACCCATTAAACGCCTTATCCAAGTAGTCCATGGGACCCAATTGGTTGGTCCATTAGTACTATCCATATCCAATTCCTTGTAATACCCTTAATTTAAAAAAAATTGTTTCGGTATTTTTATTAATGGTTTAATTGTGTTTTTGATTCTTTATTTGATTTCTTGACTATTTGTTTAATTGTTTATATGAATTATTGATTATATGTTTATTTGAAATACTTGTTTAGTTGAATTATGTATTAGTTAACGTGTATTTGTGTTCTTAAATGTTATGTATTTTCTTGTAATAAAATGGTTAGGAATTAAATGTTTTAAATGGTTGTTTTATTTTATTTTATTTTATTTTAAGGGTTATGGAGAGAAGTCATGGGCCAACCAATTAGGTTTCATGGACTACTTGGATAAGAGGTTTAATAGGTACGGATAATTACCCATGAATAGTGTATATGTGTATATATATATATATAAAATTAAATAATATATATATATATATATATATATATATATATATATATATATATATATATATTTAAGGAAAGTCCTTTGCAGATATTCTAATGTATTTATTTTATTTAGCTAAAAATAATTTACATAGATTATACGTAACTTATATTTTTACTTACCTTTTTAGTGTTTTAAAAAAAAAATTTCTTTATTAATTGGATGTGGATTGGGAAAAGGAATAGGGTTAATATGTAGCATATAAATATATAACTATAGGGTTGGAAAAAGAGGCTAGAAATATATCATGTATATTTTTAGAGAGAAAGAAGGAGGAAGACAGAAGAGGAAGAAGAAGAAGGAGGATAGGGTTTTTATCAAATCCCTAAAGGCAAGTTCTTGTTCTACACTTCTCCTTTGATCTGTGGAATTTATATCTCTTGTTTAATCTTAGGATTATTTAAAAAACCATTAAAACTGGAATTTATAATTTAATTGATCTAGAACATAGGTTTTATAAATTATATTTTTCATGGTTGTTCTTGTGTATAAATTGATAAATTCATGATTTGATTTGAGTACTTTATGATTTGTACATGTTTTAAATGATGTAATTTTTATATCTATGGATTGATGGAACGTAGAAACATGCCTAGGAATCCTGAAACAAATAAAGAATGAATTCACAGTAAAATTCTGGATTGAGTTGCGTAAACTGTTCAATTCGTTAATACAGTGCTTTAGCCTTGGGGACCAAGCTCGAGTCATGGATGAAAAGCTCGATCTTGTAAGGAAAAGCTCGAGCAATTGGATGTAAAGCTCGAGCCTAAGAAGCAAAGCTCAAGCAATTCGGTGAAAGGCTCGAGCCTAAGAAGTAGGATGCTCGAGCTTGATACAGGGTGCTCGAGCAATTGGGACAAAAGCTCGAGCATTACTTGGAAAAGTTTCGGAAATAGCGTTGTATTATTATTTTTTTTTATTGAGGTTGAGGAGTCCTAAATATCAAATAAGGACTAGGAATGAGATTAAATAAATTTTAAACAAACTTAAATTTATTAACACATGCTATTTGATTCTTTAAGGAATGAATGGACTTAGTTTCTAGTTTGTTCTAACAATTAAGATAAAATGTATAACATGAATAGTATATAGAGAATGCTTACGTGATTGTATAGTAAAATATCAATCTGTTTAAGATTCAGTGTATGTAGGATATGTGATATAGGAAGCTTAAATAAATTATAAGTTGTTCCTATTTTGTGATAGCATGATATAATATTATTATATTTAACTCTGGACTATTTGATGTACTTCTGAAATTGTTACATCAACCGTTGGATTGTGTGGATTTAGTGCACCAATATGGGATGGTGGCACTCTAGGGATGCATTAACTTATCAGATAAGTCTTACCTATTTTATAAAGGAACAGATTAACTAAAATGTTAAGTCCTACTTATATTTGTGTCAGGTCAACCGAACAAGTTGGATAATACGTAGTGGATTAATTTAGATTGGATGTATATATATAGATATATGCCATGATATGAGCTTGAGTCTCAGGATCATGACTAGGGTGCGTATATTGCCAGGGTTGTGTAGCTAGATATAGTGTAGTTGTTCCCTGGTAGGTCTAAGTACTCATGCCCACTATATGTGCGTTTTGCATGTTGCCTATTATTCAGGTTGAGATAACCATATAGTCTAGTGAGGTTCTTTTAGTGTGTATTTATATTGCGGACTACTTAGCTATTGCATGGGTTAGCTATAGAAATATAGTTTTTCTGGTCTCTGTTTGGGTTGTAGTAGAAAGAACTTGTTCGTGGGTCTGACCCACTATTATTATTTTTCTGGTGCTCGTTAGTTCCAGACATAGAGTTTGTTCGTGTTGAGCAGAGACAGTCTACATCATTCTTCTGGTTCTACGTAGGACTCTCTTTATGTTTTAGTTTCGGATTATGTTTATTTTCAGTTATTTCGGTTGGATTATCATTAGGGGTCCACTAGATGAATTCCCGAGTTGTAAAGATAATTTAAGTTTTTGGATAATTCATTTAGAGAAGTTATTATTTAGTTTTCTTTTCTGCTATTTTATTTATTCTTAGTTATTTTCTTTTATAATCAAATGCTTGTTTATAAACTTAATTGTTTGGTATCCTTCGAATCTGTGCTCGGACTTGATTACCCGTGACTCTAGAATCGAGGGGTATCACAGTTGGTATCAGAGCACTCCAGGTTCAAGTGTCTCTAGGGATTTATCGTTTTAAGACTTCCGCGTAACATATTCTTTTGTATAAAGCCTAAGTTAGGATTCATTGTATTCCTTTACGGTTCGTTTAAAATCGTGCTCATGTCTTTCTTTCTATGTTAACAGAATGGTTAACACTAGAACTAGACGAAACAATAGGCAGCAAAGGGAAATGGCACATAGGCAGCAAGATCTCCTACATCGTCAGCTAATGGAGGAAGAGCAGCAATTGCCTGGATTTCAGGACGACGGTGGAGAGTTGCATGAAGAGCATGAGGAAGTTTAGTAGACTCAGGATCAGGGAAGAGATCCAGAGTACCCTCTTCATCTAAATGACCTCATTGCTCGGGCTATAGAATGAGGAGTAATAGTTACACTTTGGAATCAGCCACAGGTTCAACAGGCACATATACCAGCACCAGTGGTTCAGACTGATTCTTGGAAAAAGGCTAAAAGTTCTTTCACAAAGGGGAGCCCATCTGAGTTTACAGGCTCCACCGATACGAAAGCAGCTCACCAGTGGAAGAAGGATATCGAGCGACATCTTCATATGGTTCAGTGCACACTGGTTCAAAAGCAGATACTTGTTACCTTTAAGCTTATCAGAGATGCACTCTAGTGATGGGAGTCAGTTACCACCGCGGAGGAGAGGACTTCATTGACCTATGAGCAGTTCAGTACTCGCTTTAATGAAAAGTACTTTCCATACGCAGTCAGGACAGTTATGAAGACAGAGTTCCTTAATCTAGAATAGGGGAACATGACAGTGGCAGAATATAAGCAGTAGTTCATGCACTTATCTCTTTTTGCTCCAGAGGAGGTGGATAGAGAGGAGAAGAAACGTAATAGTTTCGTTAAGGGACTTATATGGTCTATTAAGAGATCTATTACAGGTAGTTCGACCTATATTACTTATGCTCAGGTGGTAGATGCTGCTCTAAAGCAGTATCAGTTGACAGTGGACTTCAGACAGGCTAGGGGTGAGAAGCGGGGTGACAGAGACTCTGCTAATCAGCCAACTAAGAAAGGGAACTGTAATAGACACCGACACAATGATAAGGGCAAATTCCAGGGACATCGTCTTGGAAGAAGCACAAGGGTGGTTCAGATGCTCAAAGAGTTGGGGCACCTATTCAGAGGCAGCAAAATGGGGGACCACAGACAAGACAGGGTCAGCTACAGGCTAACCAACAGAGAAAGAAAGTTGGCACTTTCCAGGGGAGTTGCTATACTTGTGGAGAGTTTGGTCATACCTCCAGGAAGTGTCCTAAAGCAGGACAGGGACAGGGGCAGCATGTGCAGCAGGGATAGAGGGCACCATTACCTTTACCCACTCCACAGATTCTACAGATTCAGGGACAGATGTATTCAGCTTTACTAGCATCGCCATAGCCTTAGGGATAGGCATCGCAGGAGTTGCATTATAGCAGGGTGTATTACCCGGTGCCTTAGGCTGTTGAGGGTATGTTTCGTATTCATGGTAGATCTGGTCATGTTTTATTTGATATTGGTGCTACGCATTCATTCATGTCTAGTACTTTTGTTACATTATCTGGGATGACGATGCGAGTGTGTGATAGACCTCATGGTATTTCTACACCTATGGGCGATACAGCTATTTTACATGAGAGTGATGGGCCTGTTGTTGGGAAACGTACAAGTTTTAAAAACTTTCTGAGGGATTTTCATATATAGATCTTGATTCATCACATAGAGACAAGTTTTATGCAATTATAAAATATGATGTATCATTCAATTAATAGATTGAATACTTACATCAAAGGTTTGAGAAAACCTTTAAATCTTTCCTCTAAAGTGAATGTTCTCACTTATTGTAGATCCTTTAGCAAGATGCCTTCTCCTTGGATCTCCATCTTCTTGGTAATGGTTTTGCCTTTAGGAATCACCCATAAGCCTCTATGAATGACCATGGAAAACTAGACTTGTGGGAACCTCCATTAGATGAGAACAGTAACCCTAAATTTCTAGAGAGAGAAAATATATTTCTTTTTCCTCCAAAAGTCAACCTAAAATATACATAGACCATATATATATATGCAACATAAAAATAAGGAAAGGAAATAATAAATCATTCTCAATCTCTAATTACTATATCTTAAATCTAACAGGATTCCAATATCAAGTTGGGCTATGAGTGAGAATCCTTTGGAATTATTATTTTATTTGCTACAATAAATTAATAATTGGCCCGATCCATGGACCCAATTCCATTAATTCATAAATTAATTTCTACTCCACTAAAAGAAATTAATTGAACTCCAATTAAATAATAAATAACCTCTAAGCCAATGTTGCACTTTGATCCCTCTATGCATAATTAGTTATTAGATAAATAATGCCAACAATTCGACTACTTAATTAATATATTTATTTTGATACTTTTGATTATTTCTGGCTTGATCACAATAAAACATTTGTTTGACAAAAATAATAATTTAAATAAATAAATATATAATAAATTATTTTGTCTAAAAACACACGAAGACCTTCGAATTTAGTTTGTGATCAATCATATTCAATACAAAATAAATACAAGTAGCAATGATGCAAATATTGAAAATATAACCCTCTAACTATTAATTACATAATTACCCAAAGTGTCGGTATAAGGATTCCGAAGAATCCGTTGAACAAATCAAAGTAATTACTAATTAATAAAAGAGTCTATACTTCTCTCATGCTTAAGACTCAAATACCATGATAGTGATAGGGAGCAATTGCATACGATGGCTCTCGCAATATATCTCAACCTAATGCGGATTTAGTTCAAGTCTTAATTAATAATAAGTCTATCCATAATTACCGACTATGGACAATTTATGATTACTATTTATATTCATGTATTGATCGCCATCAAATACATATATAAATATTTCTTATAATCAAGTGGACACTATCAATTCTATGATGAATCAAAACATAATACATTGAATTCACCAATTATATAAATGATAAATATTTCAGATATTTTAGGAATATATGTCACTATAATCTAAATTAGAATTTGCTATGCCAGGGCATATAAATCCCAATAGCTCCCACTTGCCCTCATAGCCAATTCGAATTGCATCTAACTCCAATGTTATCTAGGTGATGATCAAAACTATTGATCGATGACACTTTTGTTAATGGATCAACAAAGTTGTGTTCTAATGCAATATTCTAGCCATGAGTACATTTTCTTGCCGGACAATATCATGTAGGACATGATACTTCCCTTCAGTATACCTTGTTCCTCTATGGAACCTTGGGTCATAGGTTTGGACTACTTTTGCACTATTATCGCAATATAGCTCGATAGGCAGGCTAGTATGCTCCACAACCTCTAAATTAGTGAGATCAAACCAAAATGCTTCCTTTGTTGCCTTTAAGGCTACAATGTATTTCACCTTTAAGTTTAAGTCAGTAGTTGAAATCTGCTTAATAATCTACCAACTGATTTCCCTTCCATTGAGTGAACATACACTAAGTCATGGACCTTATAATATCTACACCTGATTAAAAATCAGAATCAGCATATCTGATTAGAACCATATCATCACATCCAAAAAATAAATATGAGATCATTGGTTCTCTTAAGGTACTTAATGATATTTTTCACAATAGACTAGTTATTAAGTCCAGGATTGGACTGATATCTACTGATTATCCCTACCATGCAGCGAATGTCCTGTTTGGTATAGACCATGGTATATATAAGACTCCTATATGCCGAAGCATATTGTTCCAATCTCTTTTGCTCAATCTCCTTTAATAGTCATGGAAAACTACTTATTAGAGAGAAATCCATGTCAATAAAATAAGAACTCATTCTCTGAGTTTTACATACCAAACCTGGTCAAACTTTTATCAATGTAGGATTATTAAAATAAGCTTATTTTCCTTTTAACCTGATCTTGCAAAAGCTTGATCCTAGGAATATAACTTAGACCTTGAAAATCCTTCATTCCAAAGTAATTGAACAACTGCTTCTTTACTGATGACTAAACTTTCATATCATTATAAATGAGTAGGATGTCATCAATTTATAGAATTAGAAAAATGATGACATTTCCCTGTACACATCATCCACTGAGAAATCTTCTGGTATCCTTTTATAGATTAACTTGCCTTCCATAAGTATCACTCTATTAGAAAGTTCTACAAGATCCCATATTTTATTAGAATACAGAGATTCCAACTCTGATTTCATAGTAACTTGCCAAAACGATCTGTATCCATATCGGTTCACACTTCCGTGTAGCTTACTGGGTCCAACTCATGTTTAACAGGGATGCCTATAAAGGTCTCACCTAAAAACATGATTCTGTTGGATTGGATGATAATCCTCCCACTATATCAATGTACCGATGCATGAATCTATGTACTAGATGATGCCGACGCATCAATAGAGAATTCATATATAATTCTTAATCTCTATAATAAGTGTATTCATATGTGGTACATTTGGTATTCCTACCATATTCTCTAACATTATGCTATTAGGAATGTAATTCATAATATGATCATTCTATAGATAAATAATGAGGGTAAATAATCAACTTTTATCATTGAGATCATAAAATAATCCATCCTAGTGCCTTTAGAGTAGCTTTCAAAAACTATCATGCATATGATCTGCTTACAACTTACTTATCCATATCAAGCGCACATGTGCTAGGCTATCCTATAAATGCATGTGATTCAAACTAAGATTTAGTTAAAAACACAGCTCAAAAGATATCCATGAGATAAACTAAGATGGAATACAGTTCATAATGTGCATCGATATCATTAAAGTTAAACTCTAAAATGAAAGAGATAATGAAGCCTATCAAATCATAGATCTAGCCATGTTAAGCGGAATTATGTTATTCCTATTTAACACCTTAATTCATAGAGCGTCAACTGCAGAAAAACTGGTACACAACACCCTCATTGACTCTATAGTTTTTGCACTATCCCAAGAAATACTCATATCCACGATTAGATCGAAGTGTTTTGATAAGTTTACCTAATCTGTGTTTTACATCAATCTTGACACTCTCGGTGTAATGACCCGGTTATTTTCCTTCCTTTCCTTTTTCCTGAAATTTTACGAATAAATTTTTTCCGTTTAATTTTCTTTTCTGAGTTCTATTTCTTATCACATAGTGTCATCTCGAGTGCTTGGAATTGGTTTCTTAGACTCTTTCGTGCGGATTGACAACTTCCTTTGAGGACCGAATCATTTCCGCATTTTTACTTTTCGGACACTATGCACTATTTCGTCCTTTTCTCTTTTTCGTCTTATCTCTGTTTGTCAGTTTTTGGCATAACCTTACTTTTCATGCTTGGAGTTGGTTTTTGACTTCACGTGTCTTCATCTTTAGTGGTTTCCGCGAAATACGTCTCTTTACTTTTGCAAAAAAGTACTCTGGTTGCTCCCGGTGTCCATAGGGGCATGGATGCATAATTCTTCAGAATCTTTTTCTTTTCTTGGGGTGTTTTTCATAAATATATTTTGAAGATATTTTATTTCAGGGGTATCTAAAAAAATATCTTTTGGAAGATATTTTCATTTTGGGGCAGTTTCGCAGTTAACCATTTTTGAAGGTGCCATTGTGCAATTAACGAAAGTTTTTGCAAAAATACCTTGTCTGGAGCCTGGATCCTTGTACGGGATTCATTTTCACATTTGGTCAAGTCGTGTACTCTTAGAATTTCTTTCTGGTCATTTTTCTCCAGTTTCAGAATTTCTGGACCTGATTGCCGCCGAACTTGTTCGGGGCATATCTCTCTGCTCAGGACTTGGTTTTCGACGCCGTTTCTTCCGTTGTTCATATTTTCTTATTTTGAATCCTTATCATTCACAAAGTTTTGTAGTTTGAGCACGTTTGCTCAAATTCTACTTTTCCGGACTCGACGGGGCCCTTTCAGGGCACTTTTTGAGATTTTCTATAAATAGGGGACTTAAAGAGAAAATGTTAGATTTTTCTCTCTCCCTCCTCTCTCTTGGCCCGCAGCCATGGCAGCCAAGGGGCTGCTATGATTCTTCTTCTTTTTTCGGCCATTTCCCTCATATAAAACATCGTCGTGCCTTAGTGTTTATTGCTCGTTTTGACAACACGCATCTTTCCTCCTTATTAGAACCCATTTCTAACCATTTCTTGAGTTCGGGTTTGAAGTCAAGTTGTGATTTTCATGGGGCTTCCTTCAAATTCTTGTTCATCATGTTGTCCCCGACAAAACCCTTCAGTATCGTTAGATTTGGAGCACTTTTATTTCGGCGAGCTTTTGAGATTTTCATCTCAAATTGAGGTAGAGGGTGTTATTTTCTTGTTATATAGCATGCTTGTGATGCTTATACAACTCATTTACATGCTTGGATATCAAATCTAGAATTTTTATTTAATTATTTTCCTTGTGCAAGATTTGATTTTCCCGGTTGCTCATAGCTTGGTTTAAATATGTAGCATGATATTATATTACCCCTTGATATGGTCATTGACATATATTAAATTGAGAGCTTTTGGATAAGTATTAAAGATTTTATTTAATATTTATCTTGGGTAAATATTTAATTCAAGTGGCCTTAACTAGTTTGAAATCAATATGTGTTAGCATATTATATTAGGCCCTAGCATGCTTTTCAACATAGGTGAATTTGAGAGTAATCGGAGACATTTTGAAATCTAGTAATATTTAATTAATTTGATTAATTAATTTATTCCGAGTGTACTTTTCACTCCATTGGAATTTCGACTTGATATTCTTGATATGGTTGTCATATAGTTTCACATATATTAAATCTAGAATATTTGATTAGGTTTTTAAACCTTTCATTTATTATTTTTTTCTAGTATTAAAGTTTAATACTCATGGCCGTAACTTGCATAGAATGCACTTGTATTACGTTTTTAAATCAAGTCTTGACATGTTGTATAACATACATTAACTTGAAACCATTTGGGTGAGTTTCAAAATCTAGAGATTTTAATTAAAAGAATTAATTAAAATCCATCCAATAGTTCTATGAGCTTAATTCACATTGTTGTGTCTTGTATGAAATTGACTTGTAACTTGATATTAAACTTGTCCTTGACATGACCTTTGACATGCCTTGATCGTGGGATAATTGGACTTACCTTGCAATCTTGATAATTTAATCCCTTAAGTAGATTAAATTCCTTTGTATGCTTCTATTGAGTTAATCATGTCTTGATATTGAATTCTTGTTAAACTTGTGAATTGTACTTGTATTTCATGAACTTGTACCTTTTTATCAAGCATCGTGAACCCTTGTATCTTGATTTCATTAATGTACTTAATGAACTTGCACATTTTTCTTGGAACGATCTAATTATTCACGTGTTGCTTAGTAGGTAATTGAATCATGTATCTTATACTTGTGGTATATGTACTTCAATGGATTTCTTATGCTATATATCTTGGTTTTAATCTATATAGATGCATACTATGATTTCTTGACATTTCACATGCCATTATAGTTGAGTACATAGGGCATGACTTGTGTGTTCCAAAATCTTGGTTGTGCATGAAACGTGGCTAATGCATTTCTTGTATTTTGATACTATCTTGAGTTGCACAGCTTGTTGATTTTGGGACTTGGGATATCAATCAAGAATTGACATGGCTAGGACTTGGTTCTAGTACGGGGGAATGTCCTCCTACATTATAGTGCGCACTAGGGGAAAGGTACCCATGGGTTAGTAGCCCTAAAGTGATCTCAAGAGTACGGTTTTAATCTGGGCGATATCCGAGTTTTTACATTGGTTGATTTCACTTTTTAAATTTCAAGTTGCTATTCTTTGAAGATTTAAACTTGTCGTGTATGTGAAATGTTCCAATCTTGTTTCATTGCATAGATTTTATGCTTCATTCGTGATTTTACTCCTTAAATTTCAAGTGTTGCATTCATTGAAGATTTAAGACTCTTTTCGTGTTTCATGGAATGTTCCATTCTTGTTTAGTTGCATAGATATTATGCCTTGTCATTGATTTCTTGTATTACTTCTATCGTGTTAATTGGAATGCTCTAATCTTGTTTATTGCATAGATATTATGCCTTGTTCTTGATATCATGTATTACTCTCAATCATGTAAATTGCATTTAATAATGTGATCTTAGTATTCTAGTGTTCGTCTTATCGTGTTCTTTGATTATCCTAATCTTGACTTGTTTCACATATGTATGTATATTATAATTCTTGTTGTTTATACTCTAAGGTAGCTTAGGATGCTCCCTAAGTCTCATCTTGACAGAGACGTTAGGTGGCATGACCCTTTTGAACTGTATCATGCTAGTCTAAAAATCTGAAAGAAATCGAGTCATGCATGCTCATTCTCTACGAGTAAACTTGTTTACTCACCCCGAAGTTACTGGGGGTTTTGTTCAGGTACGAAGACTTGGTTCGTGATGTTTATCATTGCTTGGATGATTGTAAACTTGAAGATCTTTAATTCTTGTAAAGGTTGGCTTGAAATGCCACCTATACATATGTCAAAATGTGTATATTTGATTCCATTTATGTAATGTGTACATAAGTACACTCTTTACAATGTATTTGACATGTATGAGTTGAGGCTATAGGCCAATGGCATCTTATTTGTATTCTATGCTCTTTTGCTTCCAAGGTTTATTATGAAAATATTGAAAAATGATAAGTCATTGTTTCGCCATGGTTGCATTGGGTGTGGGAATTCCATTCTTTTTCTTTCATAGGGTTTCTATGATCATGTATGAGGTGTGGCCAAGGGCCAAACACCATTTCATTCTAGGTTTTGTATTTTGGTTTCATTGATTGCATTTTAAGACATTTTTGGCCGTTGAGAGGTCATATTTTGCATTGGGGTTATTTTGAGGCCGCGGACTATTGGGACGCGTCTTAAATGCCATCTTACACTTGTGTGTAGTTGTTTTCGAGGAGTTTTGGTCGACCGATGGCTCAAATCAGCCTACTGAACCAACCTTGCCTCAAAAACAAGTTTTCTAGAAAGTTTTTGTGAGTTTTGGTCAACCAAAACTCAAAGTCGGTTGACCGAAATAGCCCACATTCATCAGCCTCTCCAGATTTTGTTTCAACACTTTTGTTCCGACTTCAAATGGTCATATCTCCTTCATTTCTAACCCAAATAAGGTAATTCTTGAGCCTAAATTCATGGATTTTGAGTCAGATGTCCAATGGTGCCAATTCCATTCTCTGATTCAAATAACAGTAGGAGTTATTCATGTTTTAGTGAAGTAGTGTCGGGATTTGGTTCGAACCGGGAAAGGGCTTCTTGTGGGATTCTTGTCTAAAGTTCTTAGAACCTCTTAGAATGTTGTGAAATGATTAGTTTAGGTTTTGTGGACCTCATTTGACTTGTTTAGAGTCAAATCTCTCATTTCATTTGTAAATTGACCATTTTGCCCTTGATTAATGGGTTTTGCTCGTTTTTCTTCATCCTATCATTTCTTCTTCGATTGGACTCTGAATGATGCGATTCTTAAGTCCATCTTGATTAGTTTTTCATTGTCTTTCCGATGGTGTGCTCAGTGGCACCTGAATCCATACTTTTAGAAATGACTACTTTGCCCCTAGGGCTTAATTGTTATTTTTTCGATCTTTTGCCTTCACACCTTGTTTCTTTGGGTTCCGTGACCTCATGGAAGGTCATCTTAGGGTCTGAGAGGTGTGCTGTGCCTTGAGAGACTGCTGTCTCACTTCTTTTTCTGCTGCATCTCGGATCTAGTTCGGGTCGTCACAGAACGCACTGGGTTGAAAATCCAGGGTCGTTACACTCGGAATATACCAAAAGTTTAAGACTTGTGTCGCATCAGG
Organism: Cornus florida; assembly: GCF_030987335.1. Classification (NCBI taxonomy): domain Eukaryota; kingdom Viridiplantae; phylum Streptophyta; class Magnoliopsida; order Cornales; family Cornaceae; genus Cornus; species Cornus florida. The sequence continues at coordinate 22,647,468 of NW_026775574.1, forward strand.
TAAATTTATCCAAAACGTGAGTAATCTTGCTTAGATGTTCATAAGACCACACGTGTCAGTATGTACCGACTCCAATTATTTTTTTTGTCTATTTCATTTGGCTGATTAAGCCCTCAGGGTTATCTATCCTTCAAAACAGGATTCATAAGTTGATTTAGGCTCCTCTGCCTCACTAAGTAATAAACCTTCTTTAACCAATCTTTGAATCTCATTTTGACTGATTAAAACCTAATAATAGACACTAAAAATACAATGAGTCAGGAATAACAAATTTTCTCTTAACATTCAATCTAGAAGATGCAAAATTAGTTTTTACATCATGCAAATATTAAGAGCTTGTGATTATAGTATATTAACCATCTTCAATGCACTAGAAGCATTCGCACATCTATTCAATTTTATAAAAGTAGTTTTACCAAAAGTAACAACACAGTTTTTATAAACTAAAGTGAAACAAGAATGAGATTGCGTCTAACATCAGTGCATAAAGATAGTTCTCTAATACTAATATCCTTATACTCTCTAATTTTAGATGTAATACTCCCACTGACTTAGCTACAACCTTGAGTATCTTAGTTGGCCGCAAAAGAAACAGTTTCCTTCACCCTCAACATACACTGACTTATTTCCTTTAACCTTTTGGATCACCATGTTTTGTGCTAGCCTAGTCCTATTGTCATCATTTTTCTTTTCCTTTGCCTTTCCACTTGGGCCTAGAAGAAGATGGTATAGACTAGGTTAGATTGATAGGAATGCGTATACATTTGATTATCCCTTCATATGTTACCAACTCTGTAAGAATATCAGCGAGTGTGAACTCAAACTGGTTCCTTATTAGGTTCACTCTAAAAAAGCCGAAAGAGTTTGGTAACTGTGATAACCCTGGATTTTTAAACTCAGTGTGTTCTGTGATGAACCAAAAGATGACCCGATAATGGATCCGAAATGCGGAAGCGAAAGAAGCAAAATGTCCTCAAGAGATATACGTCATTCCTAAGGCACCAAAGTGACTCCCCATGAAGCCACGGAACACAGTTGAGCCAACAAATGAAGCAAGAATGCCAACCCAAAAAGAAATGAACCAAGAGAAACTGGAAAGGAAAAGTCCCAGGCAGGATCGGTCGACCGAAAGTGCATCATCAGTCGGCCGAAACCCCATTGTCAACCGACTGAACCCCCATGGTCCGTAAACCGAAACGCAAAAAATCCTAAAAAGGCTACTGGAATGTCTCGAGGGCTTTGTCAGCCGGTTGATGGAGCTTCACTAGCCAACCGACACATCTGCTGCAGCTATGAAAAGCTACTGCAATGTGTGAAAATGGTGCTTGGGCCAATCCTAGGGTTCTACATACGTTCTACATGATCTGAACAAGTTTCAAAACATCCTATGCTCTTAAATAAGCATCCAAAACGAGTCTGAATGAAAAGGAACCTCAAATGATACCCCAATGCATGGTTTTTGCATAAAAACTTATAAAACTGCCCAAGAATAGTTCCAAAGTTGAAAATTAAGAGTTTTGTGAAATATGGACATGCACGCAAATGTAAAAAGATATTTATAACGCGTCCCAATGGTCCACGGCGTCAAAACAACCCAAATGCAAATTATGACCCCTCTACGGCCAAAAATGCTTTAAAATGCTATAAGTGGAACTAAAATGTGAAACTTAGAACAAAATGGTGTTTGACCCTCGGCCACACCTCATGCATGATCATAGAGACCCCACGAAAGAAAAAGAATGGAATTCCCACACCCGATGTAAAAGTTATGAGACAATGTCTTAACATTTTCCAAAATTTCCATAATGAACCATAAAAGCAAAAGTGCATAGATTACATGATACATGTCATTAGCCTCTGACCTCATTTTATACATGTTAGATACATTGAAAAGAGTGTACTTATATACATATTACATAGACGGAATCAAAGAATACAAGTCCTGATATACAAAGCTACAATTTGGATTTCAAGCCAACATTTTCATGAAAATGATACTTCAAGTCTACAAAACTTCCATGGCATAGTGTGCATCCCAAATCAAGGTCCCTGTACTTAAAAAATATCCCCATTACGTGGGTGAGTAACATAAAGCTACTCGTAGGAGATGAGCATGCATCGACCTAACATTTTACAATTATATCACCCTAAGGTGAAACATATTAAAGGGGCTCATGCCACCTAACGTCTATGTCAAAGTGAGACTCAGGGAGCATCCTAAGCTACTTATGCAATTGAAATGAACAACGACATACAAGTATACATGCTCAAGTACATTAAACTGTATTAAAACATGATAAACGACATACAAGCATACATGCTCAAGTACCCTAAATCATGTTAAACAAGTTATGCATTGTCTAAGCATGTATATACAAACGTACAATTAACATGGAAAACTCATAAATTAAGTATATAGATACAAGTATACTAAGCTAAATGAATTACGCATAAGACAAGCATATACGACACAAATATACATAATGAAGTCCGATTGCACAAATCAAACATACAATGCGTAAGTATACTAACTAGGGTTTAGGTACACAACCAAAGATACAAGTTGAAGTATGGTACATGAGATCTAAATACATAAGACAAGTATATAGTTTTAAGTATACTAAATAAGATCTAAATACAAGGAGCAATTATACAGTTTCAAGTATACAAAATAGGATTCAAATACCTAAAGTAAGCATCAATTCTCAAGCTACAAGTAATCCATGATTAACAACTTGAAATTAAATGCAAAATCAAATAGTGGAAAGACTAGGATCCTTGGCTACAGACCAATCGAGTTATTCTGGATTACTAGCCCACAAGGTACAACCTAGTGCACACGTGTATAAGTTATTCCGGGTACTTACGACCCACAAGGTACTACCTATTGCGAACTTCATATGACTTAGGAAACTCACGAATCCGTACTAGGGCCAGACCCTAGCCATCATATGAACATGATCCTTACAAGCCTCCAAAAACAATAAGTTCAAAACTTATGCAAAATCAATAAGTTAAACTAAACTTATACATTTTAAATAATGTCTAGGAATCAATTTACATGCACAAGTAAGGTTGAATCTACTTAAACCATGTCCTAGAATTCAAGTCCAGATAGCATATGACGTGTCAAGTTTCCATTATGCAATTTATATACAAAGCAAGAATATTTTACAACAATTGAACCACATTACCATCCTAAGCCACAAGTACTAAATAAGCTACAATTTAGTAAAAAGCTCCCAAGGTAAGCAATTGTAATATTCTAACAAGCTATACACCTGCACAAGATATATTTAAATGAGCAATTCAAGACAATGATATCACCTATCATGCTAAGTCAAATTACCATCTTTAGGAGCTACAAATACTAATTCTACAACATGTTAGTAGTATGCTCACAAGGTAATTAAATGGACTACATTTCAAGGAATTATCATCCTATTACATCCAATATCAATTTAAGTGACTAACACACTTAAAACAAATTTAACTAAGCTAATTAATTTATTTTTCTCTATATTTTCAAACATATCCAAATATCCTCAATTTAATATATGTTAAAGAACTCACCAAGGCCTACTTAAATATGACATTCCAAGTTGATTTCATGCTTGATACAACAATGTGAATGAATCTTTCACTAAACATAAATATTAAATAAATTTTGCAATTCTTAATCAAATGCCCCAAATTTAATATATGTTACACAACTCACCAAGGCCTAATTTACCACAATTTAATTCTAAACTATATACCATCATTAGAATTAAATTCTAAACAAAGAAAATAAATAAATTAAATTCTAAAAACTTGAACAAGGCATGCTCACGTTGTTATACTTATAAAACAATCAATACAACAATAATATAAACCTAAGACATCCCCTAATTCAATTTGAGATGAAAATCTCAAAAGCCCACCGAAAAAAAAGTGCTTTGAATTCGACGATACCGAAGGGTTTTGTCGGGGACAATACGATCTACATGAACCAACAAGAAGCCCCATCAAAATCACAACTTGACTTCAAACCCAAAATCAAGAAATGGTTAGAAATGAATTCTAATAAGGGGGAAAGGTAAAGCACGTCGAGGGGAACAACAAACGTTAAGGCCGATGACTTTTCACTAAGGAAATCAAGTGGATGAGAAGAAGAAAAGGTGGCAGCCCCATGGGCATCCATGGCTGCCAGCCAAGAGAGGAAGAAGAAGAAGAAAATTTGATTTTTCTTCTTTAAGTCCCCTATTTATAGAAAATTTCAAAAAGTGCCTCGAAAGGGTCCCGCCGGGTCCAGAAAAGTGGATTTTGAGCAAACGTGCTCAAAAGGAAAAACTCTATGAACAAAAAAGGTTCAAAATGAGAAAATATGAACAACGGTAGAAACGACGTCAAAAACTGAGTCCTGAGCAGAGAGATATGCCCCGAACAAGTTCGGCGGCAACCGGATCTAGAAACCCTAAAACTGGAGAAAAATGACCAGAAGGAAATTCTATGAGTACACAACTCGACGAAATGTGAAAATGAATCCCGTACGAGTATCCAGGCTCCAAACAAGATATTTTGCAATAACTTTCGTCAATTACACAATGGCCCCTACAAAAACGGTTAACTGCAAAACTGCCCTTGAATGAAAATATCTTCCAAAAGATATTTTCTTAGATACCCCTGAAATAAAATATCTTCAAAAGATATTTACGAAAAACACCCCAAGAAAAGAAAAAGATTCTGAAAAACTATGCATCCATGCCCCTATGGACACCGGGAGCAACCAAAGTACTTTTCTGCAAAAGTAAAGATACATATTTCGTGGAAACCACTTGGAATGACGATACGTGAAGTCAAAAACCAACTCAGAACACAAGGAGTGAGGTTATGCCAACAAAGTGACAAACGGGGAAAAGACAAAACAGGGAAGAAGACGAAAAGTGAATAGTGTCAAAAAAACAAAAAATGTGGAAATGACTCAGTCCTCAAAGGAAGTTGTCAATCTAAAGGAAAGAGTCTCAGAAACCATTTCTAAGCGCTCAAGACGACACTAAGCGACGAGAAACTAAACTTAGAAAAGAAATTTCAACGAAAAAATTTCATCCATGAAATTCTGAGGAAAAGAAAAGGAAGGAAATGACCGGGTCATTACAACCTACCCTCCTTAAAGAGATTTCATCCCCGAAATCAGGAACATTCCCAGAAGAACCGAACAAGGACCGTACACAAGGTCACACCAAGGAACAGATCATGAAGTACCCAAGGACAACTCCAAGGGTCTCAAGATCAACGAAGAGACACGAAACCGCAAATAGTGAGACACCTCTATAACGAATTGACATACTAACCCAATGTCAACCACCTAAAAGAGATCAAGGCAACTACATAACTAAATAAGGAACACAACCAGAAGCAACATGGCAGCACGAATACTGACTAGAACCCGCCCACAACGTACCCAAGGTGCGGTAGCATCGACAGCATCAAACGTCTGCCCACACTTACATTACTAGCTAGGTAATGCGAGGTAGCATCGACAGAAACTAGCACTCGCCCACCACACATAACTTATACGGTAGCATGACAGTGTAAAGCCCTAATTCGTCACTTGCCCCCAACAAGCTTACCCGTGAAACCTATCAATATAAATGATATCAATGTCAACCAATCATTACCAAAAGCACCACGAAAATCGGGCATTTTGTGAAAGTTGAGATATGGTCCAAAGATGTCCGTCCAGACTATTCTGGCCAATCCCAAAACTCTGACAACAATACCATAGGTACCGCTACGCTTAAGGCCTTAAATCCTCAATACTAGAAAACTAACAATCTTAAGTCTCAAAACTTCAGTATCAACCACACCAGTCATGAATCCAAAGCCTGACAAGTCTATGCCCTCAAGCCAATGGATCGGACTTTACAAAATCAAACGATATCATTATCGCCCTAGCCACAACGACTCCCAACAAGAAAATGCGCCCAAAATCCTCCACGTCATCCTAAAGCTGACCTACTACAAGGCTACACCTAGGAATCAAGACATCAGATCAAGCTCACACACACAATCCTGACAACCAAGGTCATACAACCCCCAGTACAGTGTGGAATGATAAAAAGGAATAAACTAATAAAGCAATTAGTCATGAAATATATATATATATCTATGCAAGTATACATTCATAAGTATATTAAGAAATGTCAAAACGAAAACGCAATATATGTATAGGTATAAGTATACACTCATAAGTATACTAAATAGTAATAAATCCATGGTGAACAAGTATACAGGCTCAAGTATTCTAAATCAAAGTGAAATGAAATATACAACGTGCAGGCATACTAGGTACAAGTGTACTAAACATTAACGAAAATCCATGCACCATGCAACTAAACACATAGTGTATGCTAGCTATTACATAGAGGTCAAGCATTAGAGACATATTACACATCACCTATGATGCTAGTATAACAAATAGATATAATAAATGAAAAACACGTCACCTATACCAGCACATAACTATCAAATAATCACATCCCCTAACATATTTCTAAGGCATGCTCAAAACAGTAAGGCAAATAAACATGTAAGAATGACTATGCAAAATAATAATCCCATAAAATCAAGAGCAAGAAGGGATGAAATGCCTCTCAGAAGGACAAACTCACAAAACGGAATCTCAAAAACTCGAATGAGTCCGATCTCTTACTGTAAGGAAAGGAATCATCTCCCAGAATGAACACTAAAGTTCCTAAAACAAAGAGTTTGTAAGTCTTTCCCAAGACCGGCTCAAACACAAGGTGGAATCCTAACGCCACACAAAACAAACAATGATGTAATGGATAGTCCCAATACTACCTATTACGAGACACCAACGAGAGAACTCAACTCAAGATGCCAATGAGTTCGATGAGAACTCTACGGGATCCTATTGGAACCGTAAACACAACCCCAAGACTCCAATGACAAGGAAGAGTAATTGATTGCACCAATGCAATTAATTACACTGAAACACTCACACCCCAACCTAAGCTCGTACGAGCTGTCCAAGGCAAGATAAGAAGAATCCTAGGTCAACACACCTATCAAATCCCTAACCATCACTTTAAGAAGAAAAGATACGAGAACCCCGCCATTGAGGCTCAAAAAAATAAAACTCCCAATCCCCAAGAAAGGACTTAAGTCAATCCGACCTATCATCCCATGACGTTAGAAACAAGACCCCAATGACGTCATCACATCAAGGTCACCACGAAACCCCAAAAGATGACGCCCTAGCATCAATCTCAACCAACCAAGCTGGAACAACCCATAATGCCTAAACAAGACATAAAAGTAAGTAGTTGGCACGTTATATAGCAATAATTTACATACTTACACAAGTAGTAAAGGATCACATAGGCAAGTCGATGTATGCATTATACAATCATGCTAAGAATAATAAGCACATATAATATGCTAAAGCAAACAAGCATAATCCTCATGCTAAGCATACAAGTGTAAATCAACATGCTAAGACAATCAAACATATATAGTGTACTAAACCGACAAGCATATACGGTATGCTAAGGCAGACAAGCACATACAATACACTAGAGCAACAACCACGTATATCATGCTAAGACAGTTAAAGTAAACTTCTAAACATACATCCACATAAGCACGTAAACATGTGATCAAATTCAACACGTTATCAAAAAGTAAATAAAAACATAGAGCATGGAAACACAAGCATGATATGCACCCAAAACCCGTCGTCCTAAGGTTTTCGAACCTAGAAGCTATGATACCACCTGTGATAACCCTGGATTTTTAAACCCAGTGTGTCCTATGATGAACCAAAAGATGACCCAATAACGGATCCGAAATGCGGAAGCGAAAGAAGCAAAATGGCCTCAAGAGATATACGTCATTCTTAAGGCACCAAAGTGACTCCCCATGAAGCCACGGAACATAGTTGAGCCAACAAATGAAGCAAGAATGCCAACCCGAAAAAAATGAACCAAGAGAAACTGGAAAGGGAAAGTCCCAAGGAGGATCGGTCGACCGAAAGTGCATCATCAGCCGGCCGAAACCCCATCGTCAGTCAGCCCAACCCCCATAGTCAGTCGACCAAAACGCCAAAAATCCTAAAAAGGCTACTGGAATGTCTCGAGGGCTTTGTCAGCCGGTTGATGGAGCTTCACCAGCCGACCGACACATCTGCTGCAGCTATGAAAAGCTGTTACAATGTGTGAAAATGGTGCTTGGGCCAATCCTAGGGTTCTACATGCGTTCTACATGATCTGAACAAGTTTCAAACATCCTATGGACTCAAACAAGTATCCAAAACGAGTTTAAATGAAAAAGAACCTCGAATGATACCCCAATGCATGGTTTTGCATAAAAACTAATAAAATTGCCCAAGACTAGTTCCAAAGTTGAAAATTAAGAGTTTTGTGAAATGTGGACGTGCACGCAAAAGTAAAAAGACATTTAAGATGCGTCCCAATGGTCCACGGCGTCAAAACAACCCAAATGCAAATTATGACCCCTCTACGGCAAAAAATGCCTTAAAATGCTATAAGTGGAACAAAAATGTGAAACCTAAAACAAAATGGTGTTTCGCCCTTGGCCACACCTCATGCATGATCATAGAGACCCTACAAAAGAAAAAGAATGGAATTCCCACACCCGATGCAAAAGTTATGAGACAATGACTTAGCATTTTTCAATATTTCCATAATGAACCATAAAAGCAAAAATGCATCGATTACATGATACATGTCATTAGCCTCCGGCCTCATCTTATACACGTTAGATACATTGAAAAAAGCATACTTATGTACACATTACATAGATGGAATCAAAGAATACAAGTCCTGATATACAAAGCTACAATTTGGATTTCATGTCAACATTTTCATGAAAATGATACTTCAAGTCTACGAAACTTCCATGGCATAGTGTGCATCCCAAATCAAGGTCCTTGTACCTAAAAAATGTCACCACTACGTGGGTGAGTAACATAAAGCTACTCGTAGGAGATGAACATGCATTGACCTAGCATTTTACAATTATATCACCCTAAGGTGCAACATGTTAAAGGGGTTCATGCCACCTAATATCTATGTTAGAGTGAGACTTAGGGAGCGTCCTAAGCTACTCATGCAATTGAAATGAACAACGACATACAAGTATACATGCTCAAGTACACTAAACTGTATTAAAACATGATACACGACATACAAGCATACATGCTAAAGTACCCTAAATCATATTAAACAAGTTATGCATTGTCTAAGCATGTATATACAAACGTACAATTAACATGGAAAACTTATAAATTAAGTATATAGGCACAAGTATACTAAGCTAAATGAATTACGCATAAGACAAGCATATACGACACAAGTATACATAATGAAGTCCGATTTCACAAATCAAACATACAATGCGTAAGTATACTAACTAGGGTTTAGGTACACAACCAAAGATACAAGTTGAAGTATGGTACATGAGATCTAAATACACAAGACAAGTATACAGTTTTAAGTATACTAAATAAGATCTAAATACAAGGAGCAATTATACAGTTTTAAGTATACAAAATAGGATTCAAGTACCTAAACTAAGCATCAATTCTCAAGCTACAAGTAATCCATGATTAATAACTTGAAATTAAATGCAAAATTAAATAGTGGAAAGACTAGGATCCTTGACTGCAGACCAATCAAGTTATTCTGGGTTACTAGCCCTCAGGGTACTACCTAGTGCGCACGTGTATAAGTTATTCCGGGTAATTACGACCCACAAGGGACTACCTATTGCGAACTTTATATGACTTAGGAAACTCAAAAATCCGTACTAGGGCCAGACCCTAGCCATCATATGAACATGATCCTTACAAGCCTCCAAAAACAATAAGTTCAAAACTTATGCAAAATCAATAAGTTAAACCAAACTTATATATTTCAAATAATGTTTAGGAATCAATTTACATGCATAAGTAAGGTTAAAGCTACACAAACCATGTCCTAGAATTCAAATCCAGATAGCATATGACATGTCAAGTTTCCATTATGCAATTTATACACAAAGTAAGAATATTTTACAACAATTGAACCACATTACCATCGTAAGCCACAAATACTAAATAAGCTACAATTTAGTAAAAAACTCCCAAGGTAAGCAATTGTAATATTCTAACAAGCTATACACCTACACAAGATATATTTAAACGAGCTATTCATGACAATGATATCACCTATCATGCTAAGTCAAATTACCATCTTTAGGGGTTATAAGTACTAATTCTACAACAAGTTAGTAGCATGCTCACAAGGTAATTAAACGGACTAAATTTCAAGGAATTATCATCCCATTACCTCCAATATAAATTTAAGTGACTAACACACTTAAAACAAAATTAATTAAGCTAATTAATTAATTTTTCTCTATATTTTCAAACATATCCAAATATCCTCAATTTAATATATGTTAAAGAACTCACCAAGGCCTACTTAAATATCACATTCCAAGTTGATTTCACGTTTGATACAACTATGTGAATTAATCTTTCACTAAACATAAATATTAAATAAATTTTGTAATTCTTAATTAAATGTCCTAAATTTAATATATGTTACATAACTCACCAAGGCCTAATTTACTAGCATGCCATAATTTAATTCTAAACTATATACCATCATTAGAATTAAATCCTAAACAAAGAAAATAAATAAATTAAATTCTAAAAACTTGAACAAGGTATGCTCACAAGTTGTATATGCTTATAAAACAATCAATACAACAATAATATAAACCTAAGACATCCCCTACCTCAATTTGAGATGAAAATCTCAAAAGCCCACCGAAAAAAAAGTGCTCCGAATCCGACGATACCGAAGGGTTTTGTCGGGGACAACACGACCTACATGAACCCACAAGAAGCCCCATCAAAATCACAACTTGACTTCAAACCCGAACTCAAGAAATGGTTAGAAAGGATTTCTAATCTGGGGAAAAGGTAGAGCACTCGAGGGGAACAACAAACGTTAAGGCCGACGACTTTTCACTCAGGAAATCAAGTGGAGGAGAAGAAGAAAAGGTGGCAGCCCCATAGGCATCCATGGCTGTCGGCCAAGAGAGGAAGAAGAAGAAGAAAATCTGATTTTTCTTCTTTAAGTCCCCTATTTATAGAAAATCTCAAAAAGTGCCCCGAAAGGGTCCAGCCAGGTCCGGAAAAGTGGATTTTGAGCAAACGCACTCAAAAGGCAAAACTATATGAACAAAAAAGGTTCAAAATGAGAAAATATGAACAATGGAAGAAACGGTGTCAAAAATTGAGTCCCGAGCAGAGAGATATTCCCCGAATAACTTCGGCGGCAATCGGGTTCAGAAACCCTAAAACTGGAGAAAAATGACCAAAAGGAAATTCTATGAGTACACGACTCGATGAAATGTGAAAAGGAATCCCGTATGAGGATCCAGGCACCAGATAAGATATTTTGCAATAACTTTCGTTAATTACACAATGGCCCCTATAAAAAGGGTTAACTGCAAAACTGCCCCTGAATGAAAATATCTTAGATACCCCTAAAATAAAATATCTTCAAAAGATATTTACGAAAAGTACCCCAAGAAAAGAAAAATGTTCTGAAAAACTATGCATCATTGCCCCTATGGACACTAGGAGCAACCAAAGTACTTTTCTACAAAAGTAAAGATACGTATTTCGTGGAAACCACTTGGAATGAAGATACGTGAAGTCAAAAACTAACTCAGAACACAAGGAGTGAGGTTATGCCAACAAAGTGACAAACGGGGAAAAGACAAAATAGGGAAGAGGACAAAAGAGGGAAAAGGACGAAAGTGAATAGTGTCGAAAAATGAAAAATGTGGAAATGACTTGGTCCTCAAAGGAAGTTGTCAATCCAAAGGAAAGAGTCTCAGAAACCCTTTCTGAGCACTCGAGACGACACTAAGCAACGAGAAACTGAACTTAGAAAAGAAATTTCAACGAAAAAAATTCATCCGTGAAATTCTGAGAAAAAGAAAAGGAAGGAAATGACCGGGTCATTACAGTAACAAGGCAATAATCATGTCAACTTGAAACTTACCACCCAAGTCTGCCCCATAGATCTCCAATTAATTTTTAAATAATAAACAATCATTTTCCAAAATTCGATCTCATACTGGAGTTCCTTAGACTATCTCAATGGTATTTAAGTCTGACATAATACTTAGGTATTCACTCTATCCAATCTCACCAAAACTTCTCTTTGAGATTTAACATTATGCTTGAAACAAATAAAATAATACAAATATTAGCTTTGGAACGTATTCGAGATAAACTCTGGAATATTGCACCGAGCCATATCATTTGTCTTATTTCACTTATTAAAAGCATTAATGTTCTCTTGGGTATCTTAAAGTAAAAGAATGAAGTATAGAAGTAGTAAATACATTTTGTACCCTTACATTGTGAGTAAAATATCTAAGTTCTTGTAATGACCCGGTCATTTTTCTTCCTTTTCTTTTTCTCAGATTTTAACGGATATTTTTTTTTTTTCCGTTGTCTTTTCCTTTTTGGGTTCGGTTTTTCATCACTTGATGTCGTCTCGAGTGCTGTGGAATGATTTTCGAGACTCTTTTCCTTAGATTGACAACTTCTTTTGGAGATTGTGTCATTTCTATATTTTATTTTTCCGAACACTATTCACATTTTGTCTTTTTCTCGTTTATCCTTTTTCCTTGCACAACCTCACTTTTTGTGCTCGGATTTGATTCCGGTTTTGCATGCATTCATGATATTTGATTTCCATGATAGTGGTATTTTTACTTTTCTAGAAAAGCATGTTGATTGCTTACTTCTTTCATAAAGGGGCATTAATGCATACTTTAGTGTAATTATTCTTAACTTGTGGGGTTTTTGTGTAATTAAATAAAGTAATTATTTTTCATCTTAGGGACCATTTTGTAATTAAACTTGGAAGATATTTTCAAAAATGACCTTTTTGAAATTTTTGAAAAGTGTGACAAGTGTCACACTCTCATTGGTCCACTTGTTGACATTTGTGTGAAAACACTTTAATGCATTGGATGATGACATTTGGAGGGTGAGGATTCACCCAATTGTTGGTCTAGGATTGGTGCACTTGTTAGCTTGGATGGTTGACAAGTTTAGGTGTGGGATTAAGCCTAGGAAGGAGCCATGGATTGGTGACAAATGTAGGTTCACAATTTAGTCTTGCAAATATCTTTGGGCCACTTTGGGATTATGGTTTTAAAGGAGGTTTTTTGTGAAATTGACCATAGATGTGTGTGTTGACCATGGTGTAAGAGCACATAGTAAGTGGAGAATTTCTATTTCCTCCACTCACACTTAACCACATTATTTCATTCTCTTCCTTACAAGAAAACCCTAGCCTCCATGGATGGAGCTTGAAGCCTTAGGCATTGACCTTGATCTTTGAGGCCCTTCCACTTACTTTAGACCATAAAATTTGGAATACTTTTTGTTCCCCTCATCCTCTTCTTCAAAAGCCTTGAAGGATCTAGCCTAACTCCTAGTTTTGCTTTGGTATCTAGAGATTCAATTCTCTAGTGAGGTATTGATCTATTATTTTGAAGTATTTTTATGTTATTATTAAATATTTTACATGCATGGAAGAGAAGGACTTGTATTTTTTCCTTAAAGTGTTTTAACTTGAAATTAATCTTGTCAAATTAAATATAGAATATGAAAATATACTCAATTAGCTTTCATTTAGTTTTGGTTTCATGTAATTTGGATTTAAAATGAATTAGTTATGAATTTTTGAAGTTACAACTAGTTGTTGGAAATTTGAAGCTTTTCCTTTTTGGTCCGGAAATAAATTTTTATATGGAGCTTTGTTGCTTCAATTTCCTTGAAATTTTTACTGGAACTTTCCCCATGGGTTTTACACTACTCATAATTTTTTTACGATTTCAGAGCATTTCTAAATGTTTTTAAAAATCTGAAACTATCTGCTATCCATGTTTTTATTGCAGCTGGAAAACATATTTTTAGATTATTTATTTCACTAACCTTTTGACATTGGATCAAGGCTTAAATTTTTAGTTTTACACTCTCATATGTTTACTTCCAAAATAAATTAGGTTTGCCTAATTTGGATGTCAAATTAATTTTTCATGAATTTTCAAAGTTGGAAGCTACAGGCTGAAAATGTGTTTTCTGGGAAGAATTTGTTTCAAAGTTGTGGGGCAAAACTGTTTCAATTGGGAAAATATTTTGTTAAACTAAATTGATATTATCAAATTACAGTGTTTAAGCTTTCATTGGGCTTTGGATTCATTTAATTTGGGTTAGAATTGAATTTTTTATGAATTTTACAAGTTGAAGGTAGCAAGCTGAAAAATCTGTTTTGTGGACCGAAAATTTGGGGCGATTTCATTTCAGTGGTAATTGGGATTTTCATTTCAATTGAGGTAGGGAATGTTTTAGAATTATTTGTGTGTTGTATTGTATGTTTGCCATGATTATACAACATATATGTATGCCTTGTATCAAATCTAGAAAGTTAGTAATTTTTATTTCTTTGTATAAGATTTAAAATTTATGATGATGTATAACTTTGATTTAAATTGTAACATGCCAGGAAATTATGCTTAGATATGTTGGTTAACATATATTAAATTTGGATCATTTGATTAAGAATTACAACTTTTATTTTATATTTATCTTTAGTGAAAGTTTAATTCACATGGTTGTATCAAGCATTAAATCAAGTTGTAATGTGGTATTTAAATAGGCCTTGGCATGTTCTCTAACATAGATTAAATTGAGGGCATTTGGAATTGTTTAAAAATCTTGAGGAAATTAATTAATTAGCTTGATTAATTTTGTTTTAAGTGTTTTAATCACTTAACTTGTCATTTGATGTTATATATATATGACGACCATGACATGTCTTTCAATATATATTAAATTGAGGTTATTTGGATTAGCTTGGAATTTAGAGAATTTAACTATTTATGTTTAATTAAATTCTACTTTATTACTCCATGGATTTAATTGCATTTTGGAAGTTGTTTCTATATTTAAATCATAGATTTGGATTTGATGTATGTTCACTTGATTACTTTTGAGTATTGGATAACATAGTTGTTACTTTTATATTCATGAGAATATGTTTTTCCTTATTGAATATATTGTTGTTATGTGTAAGGAATTGCACACTTTGTATTTGACATCTTACATGCCATAGTAGTTGTGAATTTTGAGCATTGTATAAGTTTCCAAAATTTGGATTGTGCTTGGTAAATAGTTGATATCTTGTATATACATGTTAATATATATACGTTGTTGCACAATTTGTTGATTTTGGAAACTTGGGAATGTCGTTGTTTGGCTACGGCTAGGACTTGGTTCTAGTACGGGGGATTGTCCCTCTATATAGTCTAGTGCACACATTGGGAGGTTACCCATGGGCTAGTAACCCTAAAGTAACTATGTTGTCGGTCTGATCCGGCGTGACGTCCTAGTATCCACTTTGTTTGATTTCGTATTCATTTCAAGTTGATAACTAGATGATATCGTAACTTGTTGTTCCTTATTTTATTTCCTATTTTGAGCTTAAGATGTAGCTCTGTGAAAGCATGCTTCATGCGTTGTATTAGAAGTTCCATTGTTGGTTAAATTGCATCGATATCATAATTTGTGTTTTGATGTTCAAATGTAGTTTAGGAATGACCTTATAGATTCATTTTGAACATAGATATTATGTGGCATGACCCACACTTGTTGTTTTCGTATTTTGGATTTCAAGTTAAAGACTTTGAGAATCTATATCTTGTTGCCTTGTATAATATGTTTCCATGTTGTTTGAATTGCATGAACAATGTGATTATGATATAAATGATCTAAGTAGCTTAGGATACTCCCTGGGTCTCATCTTGACATAGACGTTAGGTGGCATGAACCCCTTTAACATGTTTCACCATAAGGTGATAAAATTGTAAAATGCTAGGTCGATGCATGCTCATCTCATACGAGTAGCTTTATGTTACTCACCCCTATGATACTGGGGCATATTTCAGGTACAGGACTCAGGATTTGAAGATTCCATTACTCCTTGGATGGCTTACAGTTTCTAAGTTTCTATTTTATGCAAGTGTTAGCATAAGATGTCTCTTTGTAGCCTTATTTGTTTAAACTTGTATTCGTTGATTCGTATATGTAAAGTGTACGTAACTGCACTCTTTTCAATGTATTTAACATGTATGAGATGAGGCCGGAGGCCAATGACATGTATCTCGTTTTCTATGCACTTTTGTTTTCAAAATTTATTATGAAAATATTGGAAAATGTTAAGTCATTGCTTCATAACTTTCGCATCGGGTGTTGGAATTTCATATCTTTTCTGCCCGGACTTGGAATCAGACAATTCTTGAGTCTAATTTTGTTCATTTTTCATTGTCCTTCCAATGGTGTGCATGGTGGCACCCTTTTCAATGAGAAATGACCATTTTGCCCTTAGTTCATCACTAACGCACCGGGTTGAGAAATCCGGGTCATTACAGTTTCTTTTCCAGTCAATATAAATGAGTTTTAAATACATTGAATATGTAAGTGAGCAGATTTAATAGATTAGACATAATTAATCTGAATATAAATGCATTCATATAGTATGCAAGGTGAATTATTAATACTATTATACATATTTAAAATTAAAATGAGTTTGTCAACCACATAGTATAATAAATCTTAATAAAATAAGAGTTCATTATCTCTATTGGTGAACAATCCCTTTTAATTAATGTGAGTCCCTCAGCTTCGTAGCATAATAATTACACAATCAATACGTCAATAACTTATCCTGATAGAGGAGTTCATTATTACTATTGTTGAGATTCATTTGTTATTAGGCGATCACTTCCATTAAAATAATATGTGGGTCCCTTAACCACTCATGAAAAATCAGATAACCAATACGCCAATAATTTATTCGGTTGGCAAAATTCATTATTGCTATTGGCGGGAAAATTCCATCATTTTCATATCTCTTAAGACAATGTCTTGTCTATATATATGAAATGATTCCCTATTATGTTTAGCCTTTCTAAAATTACCTAGTAGACCACTCCGTTGGGAGCTAACACTATTAATTTTAGATTGAGTATATAACGTTATTAATGCTCCAACGAAAAATAAAACATTAAATATCTTGTCATTATAATCTAGACTCTTTAAATCATACGTAGGGCTTTATTTTTAAAGATCTAATTACAATGAACATTTAATATTTTTAATTTCATGAGACAACCATTCTTGTAATTTTTTAGACTTTTCAAATTATGCGTGGGGCCTTATTTTTAAAGATCTAATTACAATGGTTATAATAACGAAGGCCATAGGGTAATGTATAAAAATCCCCGCTCCCACTTAATTTTTAATTATTTAAAATTAGGGTTTTCAATTCATGATTTAATGCATGCAAAACGTCTTGATTTTAATCCAATTAAATTTAGAAAATATCTGGACTTTTAAATGAGTCATTAATATTTAATTTGAGGCACACTTTAAAAAATAATTTACAAAAATATTTTTTTTTCCGTTTCCCAATAAGCGCCCTCTAATTAATTAGTAATCAAATCCAATTAATTTTTATAATTTAATTAATATAAGTCAAGTCATTTAGATAAAGATCATGGATCCAATGCATGAACAATAATAATTAGCAATTAATTATTCCATACATCACATAAATCAATAAATAACAATAAAGCAAATAAAATGGCCAATGGATTTAGCTTTTAACATTTAATTGCTCTAATAATTGCACGAGGGTCCTCCATCGGCTTGGAAACTATCTTCTCTCCCCTTGGACCTTCTTGAAACTTCATAGTATCATTTGATGAAGAGTACATGGTTTTAAATAAATTTTACAATTTGAAATCATTGAAATTTCAAATAGCTAAATCAAAGTCTTAATTACATTCATCCAAAGATAAAATTACATTAAACCTATAAGCTTCAACCATGGCCCAAAAATATATCATCATCCATTCACAATTATACAAACATCATCATTATATATCAATATATATTAACATATTAAATCATACATTAACATACATCAATAAATATATATATGCATATATGATTTGGATCCATGAATGATAATTTTCATAAAAACACATGATCTTTAGTAATGAACCAAACCATGCTCTTATACCACTGTTGGGAAACGTGCAAGTTTTAAAAACTTTCTGAGTGATTTTTATACATAGATCTTGATTCATCACATAAAGACAAGTTTTACGCAAAAATAAAATATGATGTATCATTCAATTAATAGATTGAATACTTACATCAAAGGTTTTAGAAAGCCTTTAAATTTTTCCTCTAAAGTGAATGTTCTCACTTATTGTAGATCCCTTAGCAAGATGCCTTTTCCTTGAATCTCCATCTTCTTAGTAATGATTTTGCCTTTAGGAATCATCCATAAGCCTCCATGAATGACCTTGGAAAACTAGGCTTGTGGGAGCCTCCATTAGATGAGAACACTAACCTTAAATTTCTAGAGAGAGAAAATATATATTTTTTTCCTCCAAAAGTCAACCTAAAATATACATAGACCATGTATATATAGGCAACATAAAAATAAGGAAAGGAAACAATAAATCCTTCTCAATCTCTAATTACTATATCTCAAATCTAACAGGATTCCAATATCAAGTTAAGCTATAAGTGAGAATCATTTAGGCTTATTATTTTATTGGCTACAATGAATTAATAATTGGCCTGATCTACGAACCCAATTCTATTAATTCATAAATTAATTTCTACTCCACTAAAAGAAATTAATTGAACTCCAATTAAATAATAAATAACCTCTAAGTTAATGTTGCACTTTGATCCCTCTATGCATAATTAGTTATCGAATAAATAAAGCCATCAATCTGACTACTTAATTAATATATTTATTTTGATACCTTTGATTATTTTCGTCTTGATCACAATAAAACATTTATTTGACAAAAATAATAATTTAAATAAATAAATATATAATAAATCATTTTGTCTAAAAACGCACAAAGGCCTTTAAATTTAGTTTGTGATAAATCATAATCAATACAAAATAAATACAAGTAGCAATGATGTAAATATTGAAAATATAACCCTCTAACTATTAATTACATAATTACCGAAAGTGTCGGTCTAAGGATTCCGAAGAATCCGCCGAACAAATCAAAGTAATTACTAATTAATAAAAGAGTCCGTACTTCTCTCATGCTTAAGTGTCAAATGCCATGACAGTGATAGGGAGCAATTACATACGACGACTCTCGTAATATATCTCAACCTAACGTGGATTCAGTTCAAGTCTTAATTAATAATGAGTCCATCGATAATTACTGTGTAATGACCCGGTCATTTTCCTTCCTTTCCTTTTTCCTGAAATGTTACGGATAATTTTTTTTTCCGTTTAATTTTCTTTTCCGAGTTCTGTTTCTTGTCACATAGTGCAGTCTCGAGTGCTTAAAAATGGCTTCTGAGACTCTTTCATGTGGATTGACAACTTTCTTTGAGGACCGAGTCATTTCTGCATTTTCACTTTTCGGATACTATGCACTATTTCGTCTTTTTCCCTATTCTGTCTTTTCCCCGTTTGTCAGTTTTTAGCACAACCTCACTTTTCATGCTCAGAGTTGGTTTTTGACTTCACGTATCTTCATCTTCAGTGGTTTCCTCGAAATACGTATCTTTACTTTTGCAAGAAAGTACTCTGGTTGCTCCCGGTGTCCATATCGGCATGGATGCATAGTTCTTTGGAATTATTTTCTTTTCTTGGGGTGTTTTTCGTAAATATCTTTTGAAGATATTTTATTTTAGGGGTATCTAAGAAAATATCTTTTGGAAGATATTTTCATTCTGGGGCAGTTTCGCAGTTAACCCTTTTTATAGGGGCCATTGTGCAATTAATGAAAGTTATTGCAAAATACCTCGTCTGGAGCCTGGATTCTTGTGCGAGATTCATTTTCACATTTTATTGAGTCGTGTACTCTTAGAATTCCGTTCTGGTCATTTTTTTTATCTAGTTTCAGAGTTTCTAGACCCGGTTGTCGTCGAATTTGTTCAGGGCATATCCCTTTGTTCGGGACTCAGTTTTTGACGCTGTTTCTTTCGTTGTTCATCTTTTCTCATTTTGAATCTTTTTCATTTACGGAGTTTTGTCATTTGAGTGCGTTTGCTCAAAATCCGCTTTTCCAGACCCGGCGGGGCCTTTTCGAGGCACTTTTAGGGTTTTTCTATAAATAGGAAACTTAAAGAGAAAATATCAGATTTTTCTCTCTCTCTCCTCTCTCTTGGCTGGATTCCATGGTAGCCATGGCTGCTACCCTCTCTCTCCTCTTTTGGTCCACATTTCCTTAGCGAAAAGTCTTCGGCCTTAACGTTTATTGTTCCCCTTGTCGTGCTTTAGCTTTCCCCCTTATTGGAACCCATTTCTGACCACATTTGAGTTTGGGTTTCAAGTTCAAGTTTGGATTTTCATGGGGCTTCTTGGGGATTCTTGTTCATCGTGTTGTCCCTGACAAAAGCTTTCGGTATCGTCAGATTCGGAGTAATTTTATTTCAGTGGGCCTTTGAGATTTTCATCTCAAATTGAGGTAGGGGGTGTTATAATTTACTTTCTTGTTATATTGCATGCTTGTGATGCATATACAACCTATTTACACGCTTGGATATAAAATCTAGAGATTTTATTATTTATTTTTCTTGTATGAGATTTGATTTTCCCGGTGAGTTAATACTTGTTTTAAACATATGACATGATATTATATTACTCCATGATATGGTCATTGACATATATTAAATTTAGAGCATTTGGACAAGTAACGAAGATTTTATTTAATATTTATCTTGAATAAATATTTAATTCATGTGGCCTTAACTAGCTTGGAATCAATATGTGTTGGCATATTATATTAGGCCCTAACATGCTCTTTAACATAGGTGAATTTGAGAGTAATTGGAGGTGTTTTGAAATCTAGTAATATTTAATTAATTTGATTAATTAATTTATTCCATGTGTACTATTCACTCCATTTGAATTCCGACTTCATATTCTTGATATGCATGTCATATAGTTTCACATATATTTAATCTATAATATTTGATTAAGTTTTGAAACTTCTCATTTATTATTTTTCTAGTATTAATGTTTAATACTCATGGCCGTGTTTTGCTTAGAATTCAATTGTATCATGTTTTTGAATCAAGTCTTGACATGTTGTATAACATACATTAACTTGAGACCATTTGTGTGAGTTTCAAAATCTAGAGATTTTAATTAAAAGAATTAATTAAAATCCATCCAATAGTTCTATAAGTTTAATTCACATTGTTGTGTCTTGTATGAAATGGACTTGTAACTTGATATTAAATTTGTCCTTGACATGACCTTTGACATGCCTTGTTCGTGGGATAATTGGACTTATCTTGAAATCTTGATAATTTAATCCCTTAAGTAGATTAAATTCCTTTGTATGCTTCCATCGAGTTAATCATGTATTGATATTGAATTCTTATTAAACTTGTGAATTGTACTTGTATTTCATGAACTCGTATCTTTTTATCAAGCATCGTGACCTCTTGTATCTTGGTTTCATTAATTTACTTCATAAACTTATACATTTGTCTTGGAATGGTTTAATTACACATGTGTTGTTTAGTAAGTAATTGAATCATGTATCTTATACTTGTGGTATATTTACTTCAATGGATTTCTTGTGCTATATATCTTGGTTCTAGTCTATATTGATGCACACTATGATTTCTTGACATTTCACATGCCATCATAGTTGTGAATCTAAGGCATGACTAGTGTGTTCCAAAATCTTGGTTGTGCATGAAACGTGGTTAATGCATTTCTTGTATTTGATACAATCTTGACTTGTACAATAGTGCGCACTAGGGGATATCAATCAAGAATTGACATGGCTAGGACTTGGTTCTAGTACGGGGGAATGTCCTCCTACACTATAGTGAGCACTAGGGGAAAGGTACCCATGGGTTAGTAGCCCTAAAGTGATCTCAAGAGTATGATTTTAATCCGAGCGATATCCGAGTTTCCACATTGGTTGATTTCACTCTTTAAATTTTAAGTTTCTATTCTTGAAGATTTAAAACTTTTTGTGTTATGTGAAATGCACCAATCTTGTTAGTTGCATAGATTTTATGCTTCATTCGTGATTTTACTCCTTAAATTTCAAGTGTTGTATTCCTTGAAGATTTAAGACTCTTTTCGTGTTTTATGGGATATTCCATCCTTATGTAATTGCATAGATATTACGCCTTGTTCTTGAATTCAAGTATACTTCATGTTGTGTTAACTGGAATGTTCCAATCTTGTTTACTTGCATATATATTATGCCTTGTTCTTGATTCTGAGTATACTTCATGTCATGTTAATTGAAATGTCCCAATCTTGCTTACTTGCATAGATATTATGCGTTGCTCTTGATTTCTTGTATGAATTACTCCATTCTTGTTTACTTGTATAGATATTATGTCTTGTTCTTGATTTCATGTATAACTCTTTTCATGTTTCATGGAATGTTTCATCCTTGTTTCATTGCATAGATATTATGCCTTGTTCTTGATTTCGCGAATTACTCTTATCGTGTTAATTGGAATGCTCCAATCATGTTACTTGCATTTATAATGTTATTCTTGTTAACTTATGTTCGAGCATGCTTCTTGTCGTGTTAATTGGTATATCCCGATCATGTAAATTGCATTGAAAATGTGATCCTTGTGTTCTAGTATATTCTTATCGTATACTTTGGATTATCCCAAACCTGATTCGTTGCATATATGTATGTATATCATGATTCTTGTTGATATTGTTCTAAGGTAACTTAGGATGCTCCCTGAGTCCAACCTTTGATATAGACATTAGGTGGCATGACCCTTTTGAACTATTGCATGTCAGTCTAAAAATCTCTAAAGAAATCGAGTCGATGCATGCTCATTCTCTACGAGTAAACTTGTTTACTCACCCCGAAGTTACTGGGGGGCTGTTTCAAGTACGAAGACTTGGTTCGTGATGCTTAGCATTCATTGGGATGGCTTGTATCTTCAAGTTTCCATTTCATGCAAGTGTTAGCATGAGATGTCATTTGGTAGCTTTAGGTATCAAAATTGTATTCTTTGATTCTTTTTATGTAAAGTGTACATAAGTACATTCTTTTCATTGTATTTGACATGTATGACATGAGGCCAAGGGCTACAAACCTTTAAGTTCAAGTATATGTATTTAAACTTCAAGTTTTGCCTTTGAAATGTAATCCTTCTAACTTAGAGGTTTGACATGTCAAATTTTGTAAATGAGATGTAATGAGGCCATGGGCCATTGTAGCACACTTTAATATGTAAATTACACTTGTTGGCATGCTTGTATAGCTTAAAATCTTGTATTTTAGACCAATTTCATGTTGCGGTTTGAGGCATGGGTGAAGCCTCAACAATTCTTGCTTATAACAGGTTATTCAACAGCCATTTGAGGAGTTTCGGTCGACCGATGCTTCAATTCGGCCTACCGAATCAAGCAACCCTTAAAATTCACTGTTCATAAAGTATTCTATGAGTTTCAGTCGACTGAAACTCACACCACTTCTATTTCGGTCGACCGAAATAGCCCTTATACCCCAGCACCTCCAGATTTTGTTTTAGCATTGAAGTTCCAACTTCAAATGGCCATATCTTCTTCATTTCTAACCCAAATGGGGTGATTCTTAAGCCTAAACTGAAGTCTTTTGAGTCAGCTTCCCAATGGTACCTATTCCATTCTCATATTCAAATCACAATGGAATTTATTCATGTTTTAGTGAAGTAGTATCAGTTTTCACTTCAACCGAGAAAGGGCAATTTATGGGATTCTTGGCCAATGTTCTTAAAACCTCTTGGAATGTCTTAAAATGATTAGTATAGGTTGTGTGGACCTCATTTTACTTGGTGGGAGTCAAATTTCCCTTCTTAGTTGCAAATTGACCATTTTGCCCTTGAATAATGGGTTTTGCTCATTTTCCTTTATCTTGTCATTTCTTCTTCGATCGGACTCCAAATCATGTGATTCTTAAGTCCATCTTGGTTATTTTTTCATTGTCATTCCAGTGGTGTGCTCAGTGGCACTTGAATCCATACTTTCAGAAATGACTACCTTGCCCCTAGGGGCTTAATTGTTATTCTTTCGATCTTTTGCCTTCACACATTGTTTCTTTGAGTTTCGAGACCTCATAGAAGGTCATATTAGGGTCTTAGAGGTGTGTTGTGCCTTGGGAGACCATTTTCTTGTTTCTTGCTTCCGCATCTGGATCCGTTACCGGGTTAACTTTCGGGTCACCATTGACGCACCGGGTTGAATAAAACCTGGGTCGTTACATACTTACTATGAAAAATTTATGATTACTATTTATATTCATGTATTGATCGCCATCACATACATATATAAATATTTTTTGTATCAAGTGGACACTATCAATTCCATAATGAATCGAAACATAATACATTGAATTCACCAATTATATAAATCATAAATATTTCAGATATTTTAGGAATATATGTCACTATAATCTAAATAGGAATTTGCTATGCTAGGGCATATAAATCCCAACACTTGTGACATTAGATATTGGTAGAGTTCAATTTTTAGCCAATCTATTGGTCCTGGATATGTACACTTATGACGTGATACTCGGGATGGATTGGTTATCTCATTACCATGCCCAAGTTAATTGTTATGATAGGTCTATTATTTTCACTAAACCTAGCTAGGATATGTATGTCGTTGCTATGCCACGTTCTAACGGGGTTTCTAGCACTTATTTGTTTCATATGGAGGAGGAGATTATTGTGTCACTAGATAACATACCAGTGGTACAGGAATTTTTAGATATTTTTAAAGAGATTCCAGGGTTGCCACCTAGTCGAGAGATAGATTTTGTTATTGATTTAGCTCCGAGCACTACGCCTATTGCTAGGGCACCATACAAGATGGTACCAGCGGAAATGCGTGAACTGAGAGATCAGATTCAGCAATTGCTTAATCAGGGTTTTATTCGTCCGAGTACTTCACCTTGGGGAGTACTAGTTTTGTTTGTGAAGAAGAAGGATAGTTTACTTCACTTATGTATAGATTACAGGGAGTTGAATTAGGTTACTATTCGTAACAAGTATTATTTACCTAGGATCGATGATCTTTTTGATCAGTTGAAGGGAGATACATATTTCTCTAAGATTGATCTGCGTTTTGGATATCATCAACTTCGGGTTAGGGAGCAGAATGTTCCTAGGACAGCGTTTCTCACTAGATGTGGTTCTAATGAGTTTCGTGTCATGCCTTTCAAATTAACTAACGCACCAGCAGTCTTCATGAATCTAATGAACATAGTCTTTAGGGCTTACTTAGATTAGTTTGTCATCGTGTTCATTGATGATATCTTGGTCTATTCTAAGATAGAGGACAATCATGCTAGACATCTTCGTACAGTGTTATAGACGCTTCATGAACACCAGTTGTATGCCAAATTCGAGAAGTGTGAATTTTGGCAGCGAAAAATGAAGTTTCTAAGTCATATAGTGTCAGAGAAGTGGATAACGGTGGATCTGGCCAAGGTTTCAGTAGTGGTAGAGTGGGGATAACCTACCTCACCTACGGAGATTCGGAGTTTTTTAGGACTAGCAGGATACTATCGTTGATTCATTTAGGGGTTCTCGAAGATAGCAGGATCACTCACTCATTTGACTAAAAAGGGTGTACGGTTCGTATGGGATGAACACTGTCAGAAAGCTTTTGATGAGCTAAAGAATAAGTTGACTTCTGTACCAATTCTGTTTACTCCACAGAGTGGGATAGAGTATCTTATCTACACGGATGCTTCGTTACAAGGTCTTGGGTGTGTTTTGATGCAAGAGGAGCGACTAATTTCGTATGAATCTCATAAGCTTAAGCCTCATGAGCTTAATTATCCAACACATAATTTGGAATTGGCAACTGTGGTTTTTGCTTTACGCATTTGGAGGTATTATCTAATGGGAGAATCTTTCAAATTATTTAGTGATCACAAGAGTCTGCAGTATTTGTTCACTCAGTGGGAGTTGAATATGAGACAGCGTTGATGGTTAGAATTTGTGAAAGACTATCATTTCTCTACATAGTACCATCCAGGGAAAGCGAATGTGGTGGCCGATGCACTCAGTTGCCAAACTTCTGGGGGTCTTTCTGCATTATTCGCTACTGAATGGAATGCTTTGAAGACCGTTGATGAGTTGCCTGATGTTTTTATGGCATGCATGGTATTTACACCTTCGATCATTCATAAAGTATTAAAGGCACAACTCACGGATTAGCAGTGCATTGATAAGGTTGTAGGGATAGCTTTTAAGAATGTTCCATTCTATCACGTTGGGACTGATGGAGGCTTCAGGTACAAGGGGCATTTAGCAGTACCCTCTGCTGACAATTTGAGGAAGGACGTGATGACTAAGACTCACTGTTCTGAGTTTTCTATTCATCCAGGAGGAGACAAAATGTATCAAGATGTGAAGAGGCAGTTTTGGTAAACAGGTATGAAGAAGGACATTGCTATTTTTGTCTCTCAGTATAGTACTTGTCAGATGGTCAAGATTGATTATTAGAGACCGCCAGGTTCTCTACAGCTACTACCTATACCAAAGTGGAAATGGAAAAGCATTTCTGTGGATTTTGTTGATGGATTGCCTAATTCATTTAAGGATCACAATTCCATTTGGGTCATCATTGATAGGTTGATCAAATCAGCTCATTTCTTGCCTGTTCGCATTGATTATACTTCAGAACAGTTAGCAAGACTTTACATAATAGAGATTGTGAAATTTCATGGCATACCGTTATCTATTATATTATATAGGGATTCGAGCTTTGTATCAGGATTCTGGAAGAGTTTTCAGCAGGTTTTGGGTACCGAATAACATCTTAGTACTGCTTACCATCCTCAGACTAATAGACAGACTGAGAGGGTTAATCAGATCATGGAGGATATGTTTCGTTATTGTGTCCTTGACCTTAAGGGTTATTGGGAGGACTATTTGCCACTTATGGAGTTTGCATATAACAATAGCTTTCAGAAGACTATTGGTATGTCACCGTTTGAGGCATTATATGGCCGACCTTGTTGATCTCTTGTTTGTTGGATGGAGGTTGGTGAGAGCAGATTTTTGGGTCTTGAGTTCATTAAGGATACCTCTGAAAAGATTGTTCTTATTAAGGATCATATGTGCGCTGCCCAGAGTAGGCAAAAGAGTTATGCAGATCGTCGTACTCGTGCATTGGAGTTCCAGGTGGGAGATCAGGTTTTACTCAAAGTGTCTCCTATGAAAGGAGTAATGTGCTTTGGAAAGAAAGGGAAGTTGTCACCATGTTTTGTCGGTCTTTTTATGATTACGAATCGAATTGGAGTGGTGGCTTATCACTTAGCACTTCTGGACCATTTAGATCGTGTCCACAATGTGTTCCATGTTTCCAGGTTGCAAAAATTTCTTCCCGATGAAGATCGTTATCAGCATATTGATGTTGGTGAGATTGAGTTGTAGCTAGATGCAACCTATGTGGAACCACCATGTCGTATTGTCGACTGCAGGGATCGGATTCTTCGTAATAGGGTCATCCCTTTGGTACGTGTCCAGTAGAGTCATCACAATGAGGCTGAATCTACTTGGGAACGGGGGGATATCATTTACCCCACTTTTCCAGACATAATGGATGAAAGTAAGGGCGAATTCTGAGGACAAAATTCCTTGTGTTGGGGGGAAAGAATGTAATACCCCTAATTTTAAAAGGATAGTCTCAGTATTTTTATTAATGGTTTAATTGTGTTTTTGATTCTTTATTTGATTTCTTGGCTATTTGTTTAATTGTTTATATGAATTATTGATTATGTATTTATTTGAAATACTTGTTTAGTTGAATTATGTGTTAGTTAATGTGTATTTGTGTTCTTAAATGTAAGGTGTTTTCTTGTAATAAAATGGTTAGGAATTAAATGTTTTCAATAGTTGTTTTATTTTATTTTATTTTATTTTAAGGGTTATGGAGAGTAGTCATGGGCTAACCAATTGGGTTCCATGAACTACTTGAATAAGGGGTTTAATGGATAGTGTATATGTATATATATATATATATATATATATATATATATATAATTAAATAATTTAAGGAAAGTCCTTTGAAGATAATCTAATGTATTTATTTTATTTAGCTAAAAATAATTTACATAGATTATACGTAACTTATATTTTTAGTTACCTTTTTAGTGTTTTAATTTTATTTTTCTTTATTAATTGGATGAGGATTGCGGAAAGGAATATAGTTAATATGTAGCCTATAAATATATAACTATAGGGTTGGAAAAAGGGGCTAAAAATATATCACGTATATTTTTAGAGAGAGAGAGAGAAAGAAGGAGGAAGAAGGAAGAGGAAGAAGAAGAAGGAGGTTAGGGTTTTTATCAAATCCCTAAAGGCAAGTTCTTGTTCTACACTTCTCCTTTGATCTGTGGAATTTATATCTCTAGCTTAATCTTAGGATTATTTAAAGAACCATTAAAACTGGAATTTATAATTTAATTGATCTAAAACGTAGGTTTTATAAATTATATTTTTTATGGTTGTTCTTGTGTATAAATTGATAAATTCATGATTTGATTTGAGTACTTTATGATTTGTACATGTTTTAAATGATGTAATTTTCATATCTATGGATTGATGGAACGTAGAAATATGCCTAGGAATCCTGAAACAAATAAAGAATGAATTCACAGTAAAATTCTGGGTTGAGTTGCTTAAACTGTTCAATTTGTTGATACAGTGCTCGAGCCTTGGGGACCAAGCTCGAGTTATGGATGAAAAGCTCGAGCCTGTAAGCGAAAACTAGAGCAATTGGATGTAAAGCTTGAGCCTGAGGAGTAAAGCTCGAGCAATTAGGTGAAAGGCTCGAGCCTGAAGTAGGATGCTCGAGCAATTAGGACAAAATCTTGAGCCTTACGTAGAGAAGTTTCGGAAACAACGTTGCATTATTTTTTTATTGAAGTTGAGGAGTCCTAAACATCAAATAAAGACTAGGAATGAGATTAAATAAATTTTAAACAAACTTAAATTTATTAATACATGCTATTTGATTCTTTGAGGAATGAATGAACTTAGTCTTTAATTTGTTCTAATAATTAAGATTAAATGTATATCATGAATGGTATATGGAGAATGCTTACGTGATTGTATAGTAAAATATCAATCTGTTTAAGATTCAGAATGTGTAGGATATGTGATGTGGAAAGCTTAAATAAATTATAAGTTGTTCCTATTTTGTGATAGCATGATATAATATTATTATGTTTAACTCTGAATTATTTGATGTACTTCTAAAATTGTTACATCAATCGTTGGATTGTGTGGATTTAGTGAACCAGTATGGGATGGTGGTACTCTAGGGATGGATTAACTTATCAATTAAGTCTTACCTATTTTATAAGGGAACGGATTAACTAAAATATTAAGTCCTACTTATATTTGTGTCAGGTCAACCGAACAAGTTGGATGATACGTAGTGGATTAATTTAAATTAAATGTATAAATATAGACATATGCCATGATATGAGCTTGAGTCTCAGGATCATGACTAGGGTGCAAATATTTCCAGGGATGTGTAGTTAGATATATTGTAGTTGTTCCCTGGTAGGTCTAGATACTCATACCCACTATATGTTCGTTTTGCATGATACCTACTATTCAAGTTGAGACAACCCTATAGTCTAGTGAGGTTCCTTTAATGTGTATATGTATTACGGACTACTTAGCTATTGCATGGGTTAGCTATAGATATATAGTTTCTCCGGTCTTTATTTGGGTTGTCGTAGAAAGAACTTGTTCGTGGGCCTGACCCACTATTATTATTTTTTAAATGCTTGTCAGTTCCAGACGTAGAGTTTGTTCTTGCTGAGCAGAGACAGTTTACATCATTCTTCCGGTTCTACATAGGACTCTCTTTATATATTAGTTTTGGATTATGTTTATTTTCAATTATTTCAGTTGGATTATCATTAGGGGTCCACTAGATGGATTCTCGAGTTGTAACGATAATTTAAGGTTTTGGATAATTCATTTGGAGGAGTTATTATTTAGTTTTCTTTTATGCTATTTTATTTATTCTTAGTTATTTTCTTTTGTAATCAAATGCTTGTATATATATACTTAATTGTTTGGTATCCCTCAAATTTGTGCTCGGACTTGATCACCCGTGGCTCTAGAATCGAGGGGTATCACATTCCTTAAAAAATATAAATACATAAAAATAAAATAAAATAAAAATAAAAACTAAAATAATTAAATTCCTAAACAAATACAAACCATCACATACAATTTAATTTAAATAAAGAAATTGAATAGAGATAAGTTTAGTTGTAATGACTGGTCATTTTCTTTCCTTTTTTTTTTTTTGCAATAAGTTCTTTTTTCATCCTTTTCCTAGTTTGTCTTTTTTTCATTTATCTTTTTTTCCTTGCATAACCTCACTTTTGTACTCGGATTTGATTCCAGTTTTGCATGCATCCATGATATTTAATTTTCATGATATCTACGTTTTTACTTTTGTAGAAAAACATGCTAGATGTTTACTTTTCTTATAAAGGGTATTGATGCATAACTTCTTGGAAATATTCTTGACTTTTGGGATCTAGTGTAATTATGTAAAGTAATTATTTTTCGTCTTAGGGACCATTTTGTAATTTAATTTGAAAATATTTTATAAATGGACCTTTTTGCAATTTTTAAAAAATATGACAAGTCTCACACTCTTATGGAGTCACTTGTTGGCATTGGGGTGAAGTAGCATGAAGCTTAATCTCTTGACACTTGGAGGTTGGAGATTTATCCATTTGTTGGCCTAGGATTAGAACACTTGTTGGCTTAGATGGTTGACAAGTGTAGGCTTAGGATTAAGCCTAGGAAGGAGCCATGGATTAGTGACAAGTGTAGGCTTCATATTTGGTCTTGCATTATATGTGTGTGTGAGAGGTAGTGTAAGAGCACATAGTGAGTGGAGGAATGCTAAATCCTCTACTCACCTCACTTTATTGTATCTTCCTCACCACTATACTCTCAAACCCTAACTTAGCCTCCGTTGAAGGAAAAGCTTGACTTATAGCTTTGACTTCATTTTTTACCTCCTTCCACTTACCTTAGACTTATAAGCTTGGAATACTTTAACTTCCTCTCACTTTCCTCTACAAAATCCTAGTTTGGTTTTCCTTTTTGGACTTGGTTGCTTTGGATTATAGAGATTCAATTCTCTATAGAGGTAAGAGGTGTTCTAAGTTATGTTTTTGGTGTTTTATATACTTTATAACTTGGTACAAATGGAATACATGTCTTTAATCTACATTTTAAAGTTAATAGTTAATGGTACCTTGCATGAAGTTAAGCTAAAACATGATTTTTGGGAAGGCCATGACTTGATTCAAAACTTGTACTAATTTGAAGTCATTTAGGATTGTTTTGAAATCTAGAGAAATTAATTAATTAATTTAATTAATTTTCATTTATATGTTCCTATGATTTAAATTAAGTTTTGAGCTGATATATGTAATGATCATGATAGGTTCTTGAACATATATAAAATTGAGTATATTTGGATGAGAAATGAAATCGAGAGAAATTAGTTGTTTTATTAAATTAATTTTTATCTTTGTTGTGTTAATGATTTGAGGGTGAATTTCATATTGATTACATCTTTTTATCTTGATTTTAAACTTGTATTATATTTGTGAGATTATGTTCTTAGTATTGAATATTATTGTTATAGAATGCAACAAGTTGTACAATAATGATTTAACATTCTTCTTGCCATAGTAGTTATGAACTTAGAGCATGTATTGTGTTTCCAAAATTGGTTTGTGCATGGTAGATGGTTTTACATAGTATATATATGTTTATGTTAATATATATGCGTTGTTGCACAAATTGTTGATTTTAGAAACTTGGGACATCGTTGTTATGATTAAGGCTAGGGTATGGTTCTAGTACGGGAGATTGTCCCTCTACAAGTCTAGTGCCCACATAGGGAGGTTACCTATGAGGTAGTAACCCTAAAGTAACTATGGTGTCAGTCTGATTCGGCGTAATGTCCAAGTATCCACTTTGGTTTGATTTCGCACTTTAAATTCTAAATTGATAACTTTGTGAGTTTGCATCTTACTGCATTATGTTAGGAAGTTCCAATTTCGGTTAAGCATTTTGGATTAATTTACAATGAATTGCAAAATTGTGTAAAGATAAGTTTATGCATGTTCGTTCCCTATGAGTAAACTTGTTTACTCACCCCAAAGTTACAGGGTTGTTTTGTAGGTAAAGAGACATTGTTTTGGGATGTATCACATCCCTAAGTTGCTTTGATGCGTTGAAGTATTTTGTTGTATTTTGAAAAACATGCAAGTGTTAGCATGTAGTATCATTTTGGTGTAAAATGTTATTTTTGCCTTGAAATATGTAATGTGTGCCTAAGTACACTTTTTGATGCTTAATTTGTATGCGTGATATGAGGCCAAGGGCTAAGCATGTTTACTATAGCACTTGTACTCATTTGGTACTATATTTTGCTTTAAAAGCGTCTTTTAACAAACTTTGGAGGTTTAACATATGAAATTCTTGTAATTGACATATATTAGGCCATGAGTCATTATTTTATATTCAATTATTCATATTAAGGTTGTTGACATGTTCACATACTCATATCTCCTTGAAAATTAGTTTTAAACCTTTGTTTTTGAACCAATTCATGATGGGATTTGAGGCATGGGTAAAACCTCAAAGATTTTGACCTGTAGCAGGTCCTACAACACCCTTTCGAGTCATTTCGGCTGACCGAAATGCCATTTCAGTCGACTGATGGCTTTTGGGAACTTTATTGAACAGTATAACACACATTTCAGTAGCCAAAATCACATTTTGGGTTCATTTCGGTTAACTGATGCTTTATTTCGGTCTACCAAAGTGACCTTCCCTCAAAAATCAGCTTTCAAGAAAATTTCTATTATTTCGGTAGACCGAAATGCCATTTCGGTTGACCTAAATAGCTTGCATACACCAGGCTTCTAGGTTTTGTTTCAGTATTGATGTTTTGACTTCAAATGGTCATAACTTCTTCATTTCTAATCCAAATGGGGTGATTCTTGAGCCTAAACTCAAGGATTTTGAGTCAATGTTCCAATGGTACCAATTCCATTCTCAGATTCAAATCACAGTGAGATGTATTCATATTTTAGTGAGATAGTATCAGTTTTCACTTAAACCGGGAAAATGACGTTTTGTGGGATTCTTGTCCAAAGTTCTTAGAACATCTTGAAATATTGTGAAATGATTAGTTTAGGTTATGTGGACCTTATTTAACTTGCTTTGGGTCAGATTTTCCTTCTTAGTTATAAATTGACCATTTTACCCTTAGCTAACGGATTTTGCTTGTTTTGACTCTCGTTTGCTCCTTCGTTTTCTTTAAGTTTTGTGATCTCATGGAAAGTCACATTGGTATCCTAGGGATGATTTATATCTCTAGATGCCTTGGTTTATCTTTTGCTTCTACATTTTGGATTCGTTACCGGGTTATCACTGACGCACTGGGTCGAGAAAATTTTGGGTTGTTACATTAGTACACAATTTAATTTAAACAAATAATTTAATTAATACATAAACAATCAAATCAATTAAACAAGTAAACAATTAGCCAAAAAATCAAATAAATAATTAAAAATACAATTAAAATAACTAAAATAATACAGAAATTATCTTTTTAAAATCAGGGGTATTACATTCCCTCCCCCCCCCCCCCCCAATAAAAGGTATCTGGAAACTGTGAGCAGATGATATCTACTCCTTACCAAGTAGACTCAGCATCATTATGGTGACTCCACTGGACACGTACTAACGATATAACCTTATTACGAAGAATATGATCCCTACAGTCTATAATGCGACACGGTGGATCAAGTTCGAGCACAGAATACAAGGGATATCAAACAATTAATATTTAAACAAGCATTTGAATAAAAAAAGAATAATAAAATTATAAATAAATAACAAGCTGAAGGGAACTAAATAATAATTCCTTATTTAAAAATCCTAAAATAAATAATAATTAGAATCCCATAATAAAATCTTCCAATCCTCTGATACCAGTAATTATTTAAACTACAACTCGGGAATCCATACTGTGGACCCCTAATAATATCCTAACTGAAATAATTGAACTGAAATAAATTCAATAACTAAAACATGAAGAAGAATCCTACGTAGAGTCGGAAGAGTGAATGACTGTCTCTACTCGGCACGAACAATCTCCAACATTGGAACTGACGAACACCTGAAAAATAAAGATGGGTCAGGCCCACAAACAAGTTCTAATCTATATCCCAAACAGAGACCCAATACACGTACACATCCTAATTAATTCAACAATAACTAAATAGTCCATATATAGATATATACACACTAAAGGAACCTTATTATACTATAGAGTTGTCTTAACCTGAATAGTAGGCAACATGCAAAACGCATATATAGTGGGCTGAGTACCTAGACCTACCAGGATACACAACTACATTATATCTAGCTACATATCCCTGATAATATACGCATCCTAACCACTGATCCTGAGACTCAATCTCATATTATGGCGTATAATTATATATGTAAAATCCGCCCTATCCAATCATCAAAATAAACTATCTAAATATTATTTTAATAATATATCATCCAACTATTCCGTTGACCTGACAGGAAAATAAGTAGGACTTAACTTTATTAGTTAATCCATTTCCTTATATGCTCCCATCCTATAATGGTAAATTAATTCATAATATAACCACATAAAGGTTTCTATATCCATATAAAGATACAAACAACATCTACATCTAATAATCCACACAAACATGATATAAATCATATATACATCATTTACATTTAATTGAGCAAAAATAACAATTCTAAGTATCATACAATTAATTTATCTCATAAGAAATTAACATGCATCTCAATTAATTATACTCATCCACAGTCTAATTAAATTCATTTAAATCCAAATAATTGATTTAAATAATTTAACCCAACCCTATTTAATTTATTTAACCTTTTAAATTAAATTTCATACTTAGCATGAGTAATTTAAATCGTGCAACCGAATTTTTAATGAATCTACTTAAATTAAATAAATATTTAATACAGATCCATTAATAAAAAATAACAAATATCAGTTTAATATCCCAGCATTAATCAAAATAACATTTAAAAATATTTAATGCATAACCAATTATTATTATTATTATTATTATTTTATGTATACCAGATTCATTCCTACCCACCTAACCATAACAGTTTGTTATATGTTTACCTTTTCCTTCCTTGTGTTGCATGTATGTCTTAGGAAGAAAATAAAATTTAAGCTAGAAATAACAAACTGATGCATGAATAAAGCCTTTGACTTTTTTTCTTCTTTATTCCTCGTTCGGCATGCCTTTATGAAGAAACAAAAAATCTTGATTTCATATACTTTAGGCACAAAACTGATATGCATGAGTCAGTTTATGCTTTATGCACAAAACTGATTTATTATTTTTCCTCGTTTCGTGTGCATTCCTTAAGGATAAATAAATTTTGATTTCATATTTATATATACACAATACTGACACATGCGAGAATTAATTAAAGTAAAAAAGAAAATAAAATAAATTAAAAACCAAGGCCACCAACAATGCCCAGTTCGGCATAAAAGAATAATTAAAACCCATTATTAAAACACGAACTGAAATTTCTAAATTAATCCATGTAATGTGATCCAATTAATTTATTCAAAGAACTTATAATTAATCTAGC
Organism: Cornus florida; assembly: GCF_030987335.1. Lineage (NCBI taxonomy): Eukaryota > Viridiplantae > Streptophyta > Magnoliopsida > Cornales > Cornaceae > Cornus > Cornus florida. The sequence goes on from NW_026775574.1 coordinate 22,683,376, forward strand.
ATGCCTAGGGTACGAATCAGAAGAAAAGAGAAGAATTAAAACTTGGCTTTAGGGATTTGATAAAAAAAACCCTAACCTCCTTCTTCCTCTTTCTCTTCCTTCTTCTTCATTCTTTCTCTCTTTCTCTAAAATATATTACGTGATATATTTCTAACCCCCTTTTCCAACCCTATAATTATATATTTATAGGCTAAATAATAACCCTACTCCTTTTCTCACTCCAAGTCAAACTAATAAAAATAAAAATAAAAATAAAATTTAAATACAAATAAGGTAACTAAAATATATGTTACGTATAATCTATATATATTCCTTTTAATATATAATATATAAATATATATCATATTATTACTAAAGGACTTTCCTTGTATATATTTATTTATTTATTATATATACATATACAACTATTCATGGGTAATTATCCGTACCCATTAAACCCCTTATCCAAGTAATCCATGGGACCCAATTGGTTGGTCCATTACTACTATTCATATCAAATTCCTTAAAAAATAAAAATAAAATAAAAATAAAATAATTAAATTCTTAAACAAATACAGACCATCACATACAATTTAATTTAAACAAAGAAATCGAATACACATAAGTTTAGCACACAATTTAATTTAAACAAATAATTTAATTAATATATAAACAATCAAATCAATTAAATAAGGAAACAATTAGCCAAGAAATCAAATAAACAATTAAAAATGTAATTAACATAACTAAAATAATACCAAGACTATCATTTTAAAATCAGGGGAATTACACAAGTGATGGTAATGGCAAAACATGTGATATTAAGGTTGAATTTTTAGACTTTAAGTTGGCAGGTTACAATGATTTCTCAAATAGTATTTCTCAGTTCATGAATTAAGATTAATCAAGCAGCAAATAGACGAATCAATGAGTTTACTTGCTGTGCCAGTTGGCTTATCACAAAATAGGTACGGATGGGAAGTTTATTGTTGGTAAACATATTCACAGGAAGCTTCCTATCCAATCAAGTGACCCTATAACAAAATTCAAAGTGCGATAACTACATTGTTGGAAGAACTATGAATTGTAATGTTATATTAGTGTGATACTCCCTAATTTCAGAGACACGAGTTGATCAAGTTCACGCTTATAAAATCAGGGGATATCAAAACAATTAATATTTAGCAAGCACAAAATACAAAGATGAAAAATAAAGAATAAATAAACCGCTGAAGAAACTAATAAATATTAATTCCATTAAATAAAAATCCTCCAAAGGTTACAACTTAGGAATCCCATAATTTAAGAACCCCTTAACCAATATCCATTATACAGAAATCCATAAATAAAACTAAAATCAAATGACTCAATTAACATCCTACTTTGAAATAAAAGAGTAGATGATAGATAAGCCTCCAAGCTACGGATCCTTAACCTCGAGACTTGAACTTCTACAACCTAAAAAAATAAAATAAGGTGGGTCAAAACCCACGAACAAATTCCCTCTAACAAGCCCTTGAAAATCGATGAATAGTGCATCTCTAACCACAACCATCCTAATTCCAATTTTGGCCTTTAATATATAGTGGTAAATAATGATACATAACATCACCAATAATAATTAATACCTCCATAATCCCAAATCATGGATTAATATATATATATATATATATATATATATATATATATATATATATATATATAGTTTTGTATATATATACACATAACCATCCCTAACATAAACCGTTCCCATCACATGGATCTCCACTTTTCCAAAATTAATCCAAATGATTAATTAACCATTAATAATACCATGTTCAATCCTAGGAGCATTTTATTTCCTCCTATTCACATAACCATAAACATAGATGTTTACTTAATCATATAATTCATATAGCATTTTATTCATGCTTTGACAACTCATCCATGCCTCCACAAGTATAATATTTATCTATACTTAACCAATTGACATTCCAATTATATCCTGACAATTAATCCATGTTTCCAATAGTATGTTCTTGTTCATACTTAATAAATGACAATTTATTTATATCTCTGGCAAATAATCCATGCCTCTTGAAGCATGTTTTCTACATACAAAATTAATAACATTATATTTATACCTTGGCAAATAATCCATGTTTCCAAATCAACCATATCCCATAGGTATAAATTAAAAGCACAATAAAACATACAATAAGCAACATAGGTGCAATACAAGCATACACAAAAAGATATAAAATAATCCTCTAAACTTTCCATCCCAATTACAGCATGTCAACAGATGATAAATATCATATAACAATTTAATAAATTATTTAAACATGCGTCCAAAACCAATAACCATATAAGCATCCAAACTTTCGTTTAAATTAATTTACTTATTCTTTTGTCAATCCATTTAGTGTTCTTAATATTTATACGCATTTCAGTATTTAATTAGGTCTATAAAAACCCTAAAACTCTATTAAAACACCCATTGATCAAATCTGGACAACCAAAATTTGAAACCAAGTAGCAAGGTAACTGAGTCGGCTTAGTTACCAACCGAATTGGCTTGGTTAAAAACCGAGTCGGCTCAATTGCCAACTAAGTCGGCTCAGTTACAATTGAGTCGGCTCGGTTGTGCCTGGGTCGTCTTCCTCCTCGCTACAGTAGTTTCCGGCCTCTGTAACTTGTCTGTTTCGCCTCCGATTCGTGTAAGAACAACCCTAATTAATTCTAAGATGATCTAATACATGATTTGGCATCTAAATACGCAATATAAACATGATATAACATGATTTCATTCCAAACAATTCATCCAAACATAATATATATAAACAATATATATATATATATATCTACACACACACACACACACACACACACGCACACACACACACAACCAATTTCCTTCCATGCTTTTAACCCTATGTCTAGGTGATTTGTATGCAATTAAAGTCTAGATTATGATACCCAAGGTGCAGAACTCATGGGTTCTAAGAGGAGAGGTAGAAAAGAACTTGCCTGAAGTTTCGAAACGAAATTGAAGCGCTGTAAGCTTCTCCGGTTGTCCTCTTCATCTCCGACAGCCTTCCTAGTCGCCGGCGTCCTTCTCCTTGATTCGACCTTGCTCCTTGCCCAGCCTCCTTCTCGGTTTTTCTCTCTTTTTTTCTCTCGGCAAACCCTCTCTGCCTTTTCTCTTTCTAAGGGTTACACAATAGGTATATATATATATATATACATACACCTAGTCTCCTAACCCTAATTTGATCATTCCCCATATGTATATACGTAATATACATATAAAAACATAAACATATATATATATATATATATATATATATATATATATATATATATGTAATTTATTTATATACATATATAATCCTCCAAAATAAATAACTAAATATATATGATGTATATATACTTACTATATTTATATATATATATTCTAGTTAATATATATATAATAAATCCCACAATAATGATAATTATATGTATTTATGTCATACATATATATATATATATATTCATATATATACTTATATAATTCACTCCATCTATTATACATAATATATATATATATATATATATATTCATGTATAAATTCATGGCCTCTAAGCCTTATAAATCCTCCAAGGCTTCCCATTATAGCCCATTACCATATCCTTTAATCCATTTCCAAGTCCAATTCATTTCAAAAAATAAATAAATAATTAAACAACCAATTACACACATCACATAAACAACAATGATTACAACAACAAAGTCATGTCATATTAACAAAGTCAACACACTAACAAATCAATTAACAATCAAGCACCTACACACACATAATCATCATTCTAATAAATCAAATACTCAAATAAATTAATTTAAACCAGTAAAGCCATTAAATCTATTTAAAGGCAATTTATTTAATTAAATAATTCCTTTAAAATCTAGGGGTATTACATTCTTCCCCCCTAACAAAAGAAATTCCATCGTCCAAATTCACGAATCATTGAAATGAAAACTTTGATTATTTATACCAAATTTCTATTGTTCCTTGTTCGTGTGGAAATAACTCCATCCACACATACATAACACATAATTCATTTCATTAGGAACACGTTAAGCTAATCCGTAATTGTTGCATTTATGTGCAACCTAACCTCACCAATTTATCTGCGCTGGTAACTATCCCCATTGCTGCATTTTCGTGCAGCAAAATATATAACAAATCCCATTTACACACATGACGCAAAATATATATATAGTAGCGCCAAAAGTAGGCTATTGCCTGATCAATCAAAATATAAGAGAACCAGTGACTGAGGTAACAATCCTCCCTCCTTACCAAATCACCTTACACTATTAATGGGAGATAATATAGAGTAATAACACACTTCCTATCCCCAAACTCGAATATACGAGTTAATGCTAAATACAACCATTCTGCTTATGCTAGCAGCGCACATAAGATCTCTAATAAGAGTATCTCATAACAATGTGTCCTTAAAAATGTATGTAGGATCAAGAACTTCAGTACTACCCAACCATGTACATGATTAATCATCCAAATCCTTAAACCGTGCTATAAGAATAATCTTTTAATGACCATTGTTATAGTTTAACTATGGAAGCTTATTTATTGCTCTCCATTATCTTTGCCATTGATGGCCCATTCCTGTCATGTAATGACCTGATCATTTCCTTCCTTTCCTTTTTCCTCAGAATTTTACGGATAAATTTTTTTCGTTGAAAATTCTTTTCTGAGTTCAATTTCTCGTCGCTTAGTGTCATCTTGAGCGCTCAGAAATGGTTTCTGAGACTCTTTCCTTTGGATTGACAACTTCCTTTGAGGACCGAGTCATTTCCACATTTTTCATTTTTCAACACTATTCACTTTTCGTCTTTTTCCCTGTTTTATCCTCTTCCCTATTTTGTCTTGTCCTCGTTTGGCACTTTGTTGGCAAAACCTCACTCCTTGTGTTCGGAGTTGGTTTTTAACTTCACATATCTTCATCCTAAGTGGGTTCCACGAAATACGTATCGTTACTTTTGCAGAAAAGTACTCTGGTTGCTCACGGTGTCCATAGGGGCATGGATGCATAGTTTTTTAGAATTTTTTTCTTTTCTTGGGGTGTTTTTCATAAATATCTTTTGAAGATATTTTATTTCAGGGGTATCTAAGAAAATATCTTTTGGAAGATATTTTTATTCTGGGGCAGTTTCGCCGTTAACCCTTTTTATAGGGGCTATTGTGCAATTAACGAAATTTATTACAAAATATCTCGTATGGAGCCTGGATCCTCGTACGGGATTCATTTTCACATTTTGTTGAGTCATGTACTCATAGAATTTCCTTCTGGTTGTTTTTCTCCAGTTTCAGGGTTTCTGGCTCCAATTGCAGTCGAACTTGTTCAAGGTATATTTCTCTGCTCGGGACTCAGTTTTTTACGCCATTTTTTCGGACCTGGTGGGGCCCGTTTGGAGCATTTTTTGAGATTTTTTATAAATAGGAGGTTATAAAATTGAAAAGCCATCTTCTCCTCTCATCAAGCACGACCAGCAGCTCCCATAGCTACCCAAAGGGGGATGCCACCCTTCTTCTCTCAAGTAAACCTCCTTCCCTTTGTTATAAAGTTATAGTGCCTTTGCGTTTTGTGCTTGTCTTGACGGCGCGCATCTTTCACCCTTATTAGAACCCGTTTTTGGCCATATCTTGAGTTTGGGTTTGAAGTCAAGTTATGATTTTGATAGGGCTTCTTGGGGGTTTATGTAGATCGTGTTGTCCCCGACAAAACCCCTGAAGTTTCGTCGAATACGGAGCAGTTTCATTTTGGATGGTTTTTGAGATTTTCATCTCAAATTGAGGTAGGGGATGTCTTAGGTTTATATTATTGTTCTATTGATTGTTTTTAAAGCATATACAACTTGTGAGCATGCCTTGTTCAAGTTTTTAGAATTTAATTTATTTATTTTCTTTGTTTAGGATTTAATTCTAATAATGGTATATAGTTTAGAATTAAATTATAGCATGCTAGTAAATTAGGCCTTGGTGAGTTGTGTAACATATATTAAATTTGGAACATTTGAACAAGAATTGCAAAACTTATTTAATAATTATCTTTTGTGAAAGATTAAATTACATAGTTGAAACAAGCATGAAATCAACTTGTATGGTGATATTAAAGTAGGCCTTGGTGAGTTCTTTAACATATGTTAAATTGAGGTTATTTGGATATGTTCGAAAATCTAGAGAAAAATTAATTAATTAGTTTAATTAATTTTATTTTAAGTGTGTTAGTCACTTAAATTGGTATTGGATCTAATAGGTTGATAATTCCTTGAGATGTAGTTCATTTAATTACCTTGTGAGCATGCTACTAACTTGTTATAGAATTAGTACTTGTGGGCTCTAAAGATGGTGATTTGATTTTGCATGATATGTGATATCATTGTCTTGAATAGCTTGTTTAAATATATCTTGTGTAGATATATAACTTATTAGAATATTACAATTATTTACCTTGAAAGCTTGTTGCTAAATTGAAGCTTATTTAGTACTTGTGGCTTAGAATGGTAATGTGGTTCAATTGTTGTAAAATATTTTTGCTTGGTGTATAAATTGCATATTGAAGACATGACATGTCATATGCTATTTAGACTTGAATTCTAGGACATGGTTTGTGTGGAGTCAACCTTATTTGTGTATGAAATGTGGTAACTTGCATTTGATTTTGTATAAGTTTTGAACTTATTGATTTTGGAAAACTTGTAAGGACATAATTTATGTGATGGCTAGGTTTTGGCTCTAGTACGTGGACAAGTATTCTTTAAGTCATAAGTGCACACTAGGTGGTACCTTGTGGGTCGTAATTACCCGAAAATACCTGCTTGGTCTAGTGACCACATGTTTTAGTTTTTCCACTATTTGATTTCGCATTTAATTTCAAGTTGTTAATCATGGATTATTTGTAGCTTGAGAATTAATGCTTATTTTGGATATTTGAATCCTATTTAGTATACTTGGACTCGTATACTTGTTCCATGAGTTTAAATTTCGTTTAGTATGCTTATGCCGTGTATACTTGTTTTAGGCGTATCTTTTTTAGCTTAGTATACTTGTGTTCGTATGCTTGATTTAAATAAAATGCATACTTGTGTAAATATGCTTAGACATTGCATGACTTGTCTTAATATGGTTTAGTGTACTTGGAAATGTATGCTTGTATGTCGTATAACATATTTTACATTGTTTAGTATACTTGAACATGTATACTTGTATGCCGTTGTTCACTTTAAATTGTATGAGTAGTTTAGGATGCTCCCTGAGTCTGACTTTGACATAGACGATAGGTGGCATGTGTAATGACCCAGTCATTTCCCTTCTTTTCTTTTTTCAGTGAATTTCTTTTTTTATCTTTTTTCTATTTCGTCCTTTTGTCATTTTTCATTTTTCCTTGCATAACCTCACTTTTTGTACTCGGATTTGATTCTGGCTTTGCATACATTCATGATATTTAAATTCCATAATATCTACATTTTCACTTTTGTAGAAAAGCATGTTAATTGTTTACTTTCCTTGTAAAGGGCATGAATGTATAACCTTTGGTAATTACTCTAAACTTGAGGGGTTTTTGTGTAATTAAATAAAGTAATTATTTTTTGTCTTAGGAACTATTTTGCAATTTAATTTGGAAGATATTTTTAAAAAGGACTTTTTTACAATTTTTGGAAAATGTGACAAGTGTCACATTCCTAAGGTGCCACTTGTTGGTTTTGCGGTGGAACCACTTGGGGGCTTAATCTCATGACACATGAAGGGTGGAGATTCACCCATTTGTTGGCCTAGGATTGGAGCACTTGTTGGCATGGATGGTTGACAAGTGTAGGCTTATTGTTAAGTCTTGAAAGTTTACATAAGATGGTGACAAGTATAGGTTTCACAATTTGTCTTGCAATTGTGTGTGTGAGAGAGGTAGTGCAAGAGCACCTAGTGAGGGGAGAATCCCACCATTTAGCTTAGGGTTTACACCTTTGTCTCATTTCATCTCTTTCCTCTCAAGAACCCTAACTTAAGCCACCATTGGAGAAAAGCTTGGTTAATAGTTTTCTTCTTCATTTTGGCCTCCTTCCACTCACCTTAGACCATTAAGCTTGGAATACATCATCTTCCTCTCACTCTCTTCTACAAAACCATAGTTTGGTTTTTCATTTTAAGCTTGGTTACTTTGGATTATAGAGATTCAATTCTCTATTGAGGTAGGGGTGGTTGTATGTTTATCCTTTTTGGGTTTTATTTATATTGGAGCTTAATATATATTGATTACATGCCTTTTAAATTCTTGTTCTAGCATGTAAATAGAGATTTTGTATACTTGACTTAGGATTTGTGGATTAAAGCATGTATATAACTATTAAATTGTATATGTAGGTTATTGTTTAATGAATTGCCTAACACTTGTGATTTCATTGAGGGTTTATTATGAATATCTTGAAATTGCACTTATTTTGTTAAGTAAATGGAGATTTCATTGAGAGTCTAGTATGAAATTCTTGTATATAGCACTTATAATTACTTATAGGTGAATTACTATATTGCATGATTAGTAATTGAGGCCTACATTAATATTAAATTCATATGGCATGATGTGTAGTAACATTGGCTTGCCACTTTAGACATGCAACCTTAGGGCATGGTTTGTGTGGTTTTACCCTACTTGTGCTTGGTAGGTAGTTCATGTATTGAGATTGCATAAATGTCATGAACTTGTTGATTTTTAGAAGCTTGTAAGGATATGAAATGTTTGATGGCTAGGATTGGCTCTAGTACGGAGGGTAAGAATTCTCCTAAGTCATAGTGCGCACTAGGTAGTACCTTGTGGGTCGTAATTACCCAAAATAACTTGTATGGTCTCGTGGCCACATATCCTAGTTTTATCATTATTTGATTTCGCATTACTTTCCAAGTTGTAAATCATGGATTTCTTGTAACTTGTGATTTGGTAATCTTAGTTTTAAATGCATTAGTGTACTTGTTTAATGTATACTTAGATGCCATGTGTTTATCATTTCAAACATTAGTATAGCTTGAGATGATCCCTTAGAGTGCCTTGAAAACATAGACGTTAGGTGGAATGCACCCTTGTGATGGTCTATGTTTGGTTCACATTATACTTGAAACTATAGGGTATGCGCATGCACCATATCCTACGAGTAACTTGATTACTCACCCTAGTTGTTTGGGTTGTTTTTCAGGTAAAGAAGCTTTGTTGTGAGATGCACAACACTCTTAGGATTGCTAGTCTACCTGGAGCATTTTTGTTATGTTGGGATATGCACTTGTTAGCATATCATGCTCTATTTTTGTTTATTTTGACAAAATATGTATTTAATGTTCAAACTATGCAGTGTGCACTTAAGTGCACTTTTTGACTCTCTTTAGATATGTATGTAATGAGGCCAATGGCAAAAGACACACATTTGCAATGTATGCTACTTTATCTTTATAGTTTGTATGTGGAATTTAAGGGATTTCATCCATTGAAGTGTCATATTTTGCATATGATGTCCCATGAGGCTGTAGGCCATTGTAGCGTGTCTACTTCACCATTTTACGTATGTGTGCATGTTTAAATTTCACAAAACTCTTAAACTCCAACTTTTGAACTATTTATGGATGAATTATGCAAATTTAAGCAAAAATGCATGCATTGAGGTAGCATTCAAAGCTTCGTTTTGATTTAGCATGTTTTAGATGCTTACATGAGACTAGGCAGTGTTTTGAGACTTGTTTGGATCATTTAGGAAGCATGCATAGCCTTAGAACCAAGCCAAGCATCTTTCCCATGGATCACATCAGGTTACAACAGCTTTTTCAGCTGCTGCTAGGCCCATCGATTGGCTGATGGCAATCATCAGTCGGCTGATGATTGTCTGGCACCATTCCAGTAGCCATTTTTGTGAAAATTAGAGTTTCAGCCGGCTGATGATTGGATTCGGCCGGCTGATGATTGAGTTTCAGTCGGCTGATGATGGGGGTTCAGCTGGCTGATCTTCCCTGATGCATAGTTTCCTTTCAGCATCTCGGATAGTTTTCTTGGGTCAACTTCAGAGGGCCATAACTCCTATATTTCTAATCCAAATAAGTTCATTCTTGAGCCTAAACTCAAGATCCTGAAGTAAGATTTCCAATGATATCAATTTCACTCAAAAAATCCAACCGTAGTGAGAGTTATAGCAGTTTTAGTAAGATAGGGTGGTGCTGTCTCTTAAACAGGGGATGCCACTTCATTCTAAATTCATATCTTTTCCGTCCGGACTCCGAATCAGGTGATTCTTGAGTCTAAATTCATTAATTTTTTGTTGTCTTTCTAATGGTATGCTTCGTAGCATCCATTTCTCTATGAAATGACCATTTTTCCCCTAGGTTCATTCTTATTTATTTTTGAGACGTTGTTTCAGCATTCGTTTTCTTTGGGTTTCATAACTTCTTTGAGGGTCACATTGGTGTTCTATGGATGTGTAATATCTCTTAAAACCATTGTTGTACCTTTTGCTTCCGCATTCGAGATTCATCATTGGATTCACGTTCCGTTCATCTTAGGAAGCACTGGCCTAAAAACCAGGGCCGTCACAGCATGAGCCCTTTTAACATGTTTCACCTTAAGGTGATATAATTGTAAAATGCTAGGTCAATGCATGCTCGGGGATATTTTTCAGGTACAGGGACTTTGATTTGGGATGCACACCATGCCATGGAAGTTCCATAGACTTGGAGTATCATTCTTATGAAGATGTTAGCATCAAGTGCCCTTTAGTAACTTTGTATGACAAAACTTGTATTTTTGTTTTAAATATGTAATGTGTACATAAGTACACTTTTTGTAAGGTAATTGATGTGTATGACATGAGGCCAAGGGCTAAACATGTTTGTAATTGTACTTGTACTCATTTGGTACCATGTTTTGTATAAAAATGTATTTTTATCAACTTTAGAGGTTTAGCATGTCAAATTTTGTAAATAAGAATTTTTATCAACTTTGGAGGTTTAGCATGTCAAATTTTGTAAATAAGATGTAATGAGGCCAAAGGCCATTGTAACATGTTTCAATGTATAATGTACACTTGCGAGCATGCTTGTATAGCTTAAAATCATGTTTTTGGTCCACATTCATGTTGGGGTTTGAGGCTTGGGTGGAGCCTCAACAAATTTTGTTCATAACAGGACTTTTAGCAGCCCTTCGAGGAGTTTCGGTCGACTGAAACTCCATTTCGGTCAACCGATGGCTCAAGTCAGTCTACCGAACCAACCTTGCCTCAAATTTTTGACTTTAGAAATGTTTCTGTGATTTGCAGTCAACCTAAACTCTATTTTGGTCGACCGAAATAGCCCACTTTCAGCTGCTTTGTTGATTTTGTTTGGTTGTTGCTCCTTCAAGCTTATACCAATTGATTTACTCCCACTTGACCTTGTTGATCTTGCTTAAGCCATTTAATGGCGTACATGGTCTAGTTTGAACTAGATTTTGCTCCTTTGGTTGTCATTGGTGCCATAGGGTACCAAGTGACCTTTTCAATCTATCTTTCGCTTTCGGTTATTCCTTTAGGTTCCATAACCTCATGGAAGGTCATCTTAGGGTCTTAGAGGTGTGTTATGCCTCGAGAGACCATTGTCTTGTTCCTTTTGCTTCCGCATCTGGATCCATTATCGGGTCAATCTTCGGTTCATCACTGACACACCAAGGTTAAAAAACTCGGGTCGTTACAAGTGGTATCAGAGCTCTTAGGTTTGAAAACTTTAAGACGATGGGTTTTGGGTGCATATCATGCTTGTGTTGCCATGCTCTATGTTTTTATTTGCTTCTTGATAGCATGTTGAATGTGATCACATGTTTACGTGCTTATGTGAACGTATGTTTAGAAGTTTACTTTAACTGTCTCAGCATGATATATATGGTTATTGCTCTAATATATTGTATGTGCTTGTCTGTTTTAGCATGTTGATTCACGCTTGTCTGCTTAGCATGAAGGTTAGACTCGTTTGCTTCAGCATATTACATGTGTTTGTTATTCTTAGCGTGATCGTATGATGCTTACATTGACATGCCTTATGTGATTCTTTTATACTTGTGTGAGTACGTAGTCCATTGTTGTGTTACGTGTCAACTGCTTACTTTTATATCTTGTTTAGGCATTGTGGGTTGCCCTAGCTTGGTTAGTTAAGATTGATGCTAAGGCATCATCTCTTGGGATTTCGTGGTAACCTTAATGTGATGACATCATTGGGGTCTTGTTTCTAAAGTCATGGGACGACGATTTAGATTGACTCGAGTCCTTCGTTGGGGATTGGGAGTTTTGTTTTCGTGAGCCTCAATGGCGAGGTCCTTGCGTTCTTCTTCTTAGAGTGATGGTTGGAGATTTGATAGGTATGTTGACCTAGGATTCTTCTTGTCTTGCCTTGGATAGCTCTTACGAACTAAGGTTGGGGTGTGAGTGGTTTCGTGTAATTAATTGCATTAGTGCAATTAATTGCTCTCCCTCGTCCTTAGAGACTTAGGATTTTGTGTTTAGGGTTCCGATAGGACCTTGTGGAGTTCTCATCGAACTCATTGGCATCTTGAGTTGAGTTTTTTTGTTGGTGTCTCGTAATGGTTAGTATTGGGACTACCAATTATATCGTTATTTGTTTGTGCGGCGTTAGGATTTCACCTTGTGGTTGAGCCAGTCTTGGGAAAGACTTGTAGACTCTTTGTTTTAGGAACCTTGGTGTTCATTCTGGGGAGATGATTCCTTTCCTCATGAAGAGAGATCGGACTCATCCTGGTTTTCAGATTCCTTTTTGTGAGTTGTCCTTCTAAGAGGCATTCCATCCCTTCTTGCTTTTGATTTTGTGAGATTGTTATTTGCATAGTCATTCCTACATGTTTATATGCCTTATTATTTTGAGCATACCTTAGAAACATGTTAGGGGATGTGACTATTTAATGGTTATGTGCTGGTGTAGATGATGTGTCTTTCATTCATATGTCTACATGTCATGCAGGCGTCATAGGTGATGTGTAGCGTGTCTCTGATGCTTGACCCCTATTGATAGGTAGCATATTTGATTGCCCCTGTACACTATGTGTTTAGTTATTTGGTACGTGGATTTTCGCTTACGTTTAGTATACTTGTACCTAGTGTGCTTGCACGTTGTATACTTTATTTCGTTTTGGTTTAGTATACTTGAGCTTGTATACTTGTCTACCATGGATTTAGTACTACTTAGTATACTTGTGGATGTATACTTGTACATATATATATATTGCGTTTCTATTTCGATTTTGCTTAGTATCCTTGTGTATACTTGCATATGTATATATGTTTCATGACTAATTGCGGTATTAGTTCATTCTTTTTTATCATTCCGCATTGTATTGGGGGTTGTATGACCTTGGTTATTGGGATTGTGTGTATGAGCTTGATCTGATGTCTTGATTCCTAGGCGTAGCCTGGTAGTAGGTTAGCTTTAGGATGGCATGAAGGTTTTTGGGTGCATTGTCTTGTCAGGAGTCATTGTGACTAGGGTGAGGTGATGTTGTTTGATTTTGTAAAGTCCGATCCATTGGCTTGAGGGTATAAACTTGTCAGGCTTTGGATTCATGACTGGTGTTGTTGACAGTGGTGTTTTGAGACTTAGGGTTGTCAGTTTTCTAGTATTGAGGATTTGGGGCTTTAAGCATAGCGGTACCTATGGTATTGTTGTTAGAGTTTTGGGATTGGCCAGGATGGTCCGACTGGACATCTTTGGACCATATCTCAACTCTCATAAATGCCTGGTTTCCGTAGTGCTTTTGGTAATGATTGTTTGATATTGATGTCATTTGTATCGATAGGTTTCACGGGTGAGCTTGTTGAGGGCAAATGACGAAATTAGGGCTTTATACTGTCATGTTACCGTACAGGTTTTGTGTGGGCGAGTGCTAGTTGCCGTTGATGTTACCTTGCATTACTTAGCTAGTAATGTGAGTGTGGGCGGGCACTTGACACTGTGGATGCTACCACACCTTAGGTACGTTGTAGGCTGGTTCTAGTCGCATTTCGTGCTGCCATGTTGCTTCTGATTATGTTCTTGTTTCAATGTCTAGTCACCTTTGTCTCTTGTGGGTGGTTGACATTGGTTTAGTATTTCAATTCATTAGAGAGGTGTCTCACTAGTTGTGGTTTCGTGTCTCTTTGTTGATCTTGAGACCTTCGGAGTTGTCCTTGGGTACTTTATGATTTGTTCCTTGGTGTGACCTTGTGTACAGTCCTTGTTCGATTCTTCTAGGAGTGTTCCTGATTTCGGGGATGAAATCTCTTTAAGGAGGGTAGGTTGTAATGACCCGGTCATTTCCTTCCTTTCATTTTTCCTCAGAATTTTACGGATAAATTTTTTTCGTTGAAAATTCTTTTCTGAGTTCAGTTTCTCGTAGCTTAGTGTCGTCTCGAGTGCTTAGAAATGGTTTCTGAGACTCTTTCCTTTGGATTGACAACTTCCTTTGAGGACCAAGTCATTTTCACATTTTTCGTTTTTTGACACTATTCACTTTTCGTCCATTTTCCTGTTTTGTCCTCTTCCCTATTTTGTCTTTTCCCCGTTTGTCACTTTGTTGGCATAACCTCACTCCTTGTGTTTGGAGTTAGTTTTTGACTTCACGTATCTTCATCCTAAGTGGGTTCCACAAAATACGTATTTTTATTTTTGCAGAAAAGTACTCTGGTTGCTCCCGGTGTCCATAGGGACATGGATGCATAGTTTTTTAGAATCTTTTTCTTTTCTTGGGGTGTTTTTCATAAATATCTTTTAAAGATATTTTATTTTAGGGGTATCTAAGAAAATATCTTTTGGAAGATATCTTCTGGGGCAGTTTCGCAGTTAACCCTTTTTATAGGGGCTATTGTGCAATTAACGAAAGTTATTGCAAAATATCTCGTCTAGAGCCTGGATCCTCGTACGGGATTCATTTTCATATTTCGTTGAGTCGTGTACTCATAGAATTTCCTTCTGATTGTTTTTCTCTAGTTTCAGGGTTTCTGGCCCCGGTTGCCGCCGAACTTGTTCGGGGCATATCTCTCTGCTCGAGACTTAGTTTTTGACGCCATTTCTTCTGTTGTTCATATTTTCTCATTTTGCATCTTTTTTGTTCATGGAGTTTTACCGTTTGAGCGCGTTTGCTCAAATTTCACTTTTTCAGACTCGGCAGGACCCGTTCGGGGCACTTTTTGAGATTTTCTATAAATAAGAGGTTATAAAATTGAAAAGCCATCTTCTCCTTTCATCAAGCATAACCAGCAACTCCCATGGCGAGTTATAGTGCCTTCGCGTTTTGTGCTTGTCTTGACGGCGCGCATCTTTCACCCTTATTAGAACCCATTTTTAGCCAAATCTTGAGTTCAGGTTTGAAGTCAAGTTATGATTTTGATAGGGCTTCTTGGGGGTTTATGTAGATCGTGTTGTCTCCAACAAAACCCTGAAGTTTAGTCGAATACGGAGTCGTTTCATTTTGGGTGGCTTTTGAGATTTTCATCTCAAATTGTGGTAGGGGATGTCTTAGGTTTATATTATTATTTTATTGATTATTTTATAAGCATAAACAACTTGTAAACATGCCTTGTTCAAGTTTTTAGAATTTAATTTATTTATTTTCTTTGGTTAGGATTTAATTCTAATAATGGTATATAGTTTAGAATTAAATTGTGGCATACTAGTAAATTAGGCCTTGGTGAGTTGTGTAACGTATATTAAATTTGGAGCATTTGAACAAGAATTGCAAAACTTATTTAATAATTATCTTTTGTGAAAGATTAAATTACATAGTTAAAACAAGCATGAAATCAACTTGTATAGTGATATTAAAGTAGGCCTTGGTGTGTTATTTAACATATGTTAAATTGAGGTTATTTGGATATGTTTAAAAATGTAGAGAAAAATTAATTAATTAGCTTAATTAATTTTATTTTAAGTGTGTTAGTCACTTAAATTGATATTGGATGTAATAGGTTGATAATTCCTTGAGATGTGTGAGCATACTACTAGCTTGTTGTAGAATTAGTACTTATGGGCTCTAAAGATGGTGATTTGATTTAGCATGATATGTAATATCATTGCCTTGAATAGCTTGTTTAAATATATTTTGTGTAGATATATAGCTTATTAGAATATTACAATTATTTACCTTGAAAGCTTGTTACTAAATTGAAGCTTATTTAGTTCTTGTGGCTTAGAATGGTAATGTGGTTCAATTGTTGTAAAATATTCTTACTTTGTGTATAAATTGTATATTGAGGATATGACATGTCATATGCTAGTTAGACTTGAATTCTAGGACATGGTTTGTGTGGAGTCAACCTTACTTGTGCATGAAATGTGGTAACTTGCATTTGATTTTGTATAATTTTTGAACTTATTGATTTTAGAAAGCTTGTAAGGACATAATTTATGTGATGGCTAGAGTTTGGCTCTAGTACGTGGACAAGTGTCCTCTAAGTCATAAGTGCGCACTAGATGGTACCTTGTGGGTCGTAATTACCCGAAAATACCTACTTGGTCTAGCGACCACATGTTCTAGTTTTTCCACTATTTGATTTCGCATTTAATTTCAAGTTGTTAATCATGGATTACTTGTAGCTTGAGAATTAATTCTTGTTTTGGATTTTTGAATCCTACTTAGTATACTTGGACTTGTATACTTGTTCTATGAGTTTAAATTTCGTTTAGTATGCTTGTGCCGTGTATACTTGTTTTAGGCGTATCTCTTTTAGCTTAGTATACTTGTGTTCATTTGCTTGGTTTACGAGATATCCATATAAAGTGCATACTTGTGTAAATATGCTTAGACATTGCATGACTTGTCTTAATATGGTTTAGTATACTTAGAAATATATGCTTGTATGTCGTATAACATGTTTTACATTGTTTAGTATACTTGAGTATGTATACTTGTATGCCGTTGTTCACTTTAAATTGCATGAGTAGCTTATGATGCTCCCTGAGTCTCACTTTGACATAGACGATAGGTGGCATGAGCCCCTTTAACATGTTTCTGCTTAAGGTGATATAATTGTAAAATTCTTAGTCGATGCATGCTCATTTCCTACGAGTAGCTTTATGTTACTCACCCACGTAGTAGGGACATTTTTTAGGTACAGGGACTTTGATTTGGTATGCACACCATGCCATGGAAGTTCCATAGACTTGGAGTATCATTCTAATGAAGATGTTAGCATGAAGTTCCCTTTAGTAGCTTTGTATGACAAAACTTGTATTTTTGTTTTAAATATGTAATGTGTACATAAGTACACTTTTTGTAAGGTAATTGATGTGTATGACAGGAGGCGAAGGGCCAAACATGTCTGTAATTGCACTTGTACTCGTTTGGTACCATGTTTTTTATAAAAATGTATTTTTATCAACTTTGGAGGTTTAGCATGTCAAATTTTGTAAATAAGATGTGATGAGGCCATAGGCCATTGTAACATGTTTCAATGTATAATGTACACTTGCGAGCATGCTTGTATAGCTTAAAATCATGTTTTTGGTCCACATTCATGTTGGGGTTTGAGGCTTGGGTGGAGCCTCAACAAATTTTGTTCATAACAGGACTTTCAGTAGCCTTTTGAGGAGTTTTGGTCGACCGAAACTCCATTTTGGTCGATCGATGGCTCAAGTCGGTCTACCGAACCAACCTTGCCTCAAATTTTAGACTTCAGAAATGTTTCTGTGAGTTTTGGTCGACCGAAACTCTATTTTGGTCAACTGAAATAGCCCACTTTCTGCTACTTTATTGATTTTGTTTGGTTGTTGCTCTTTTAAGCTTATACCAATTGATTTACTCCCACTTGACCTTGTTAATCTTGCTTGAGCCATTTAATGGCGTACATGGTCTAGTTTGAACTAGATCTTGCTCCTTTGGTTGTCATTGGTGCCATAGGGTACCAAGTGACCTTTTCATTCTATCTTTCGCTTTCGGTTATTCCTTTGGGTTCCATGGCCTCATGGAAGGTCATCTTAGGGTCTTAGAGGTGTGTTATGCCTCGAGAGACCATTGTCTTGTTCCTTTTGCTTCCGCATCTGGATCCATTATTGGGTCAATCTTCGGTTCATCACTGACGCACCAAGGTTGAAAAACTCGGGTCGTTACATGTCACATCCACTTGTTGTAGCGATGGACTCGGTCATACTATCAACCTTGACCAATACAGAAAATCGAATACCCAATGAAATGTCAGTAATCTGTTAATGTAATTTCCGTAAGTACCTTCCCATATCCACTTCAATATCAATAAAGTGGCGTTGTTGTTACCTTGTGATCCCCTCACATCCTCCTGAGTAGTTAAGACAAAGAGTTAATACCGTAGGCCTTACCACCTCCCTCACAATTGTCGCTAAGACACACTAGTCATTCCCTGTATCTCATTCCTTATTAGATTTCACTAAATAAAGTGAAATGTTTCTGAGAGTCAACATCAAATCCAGGTAAACCCAAAATTTTTTGAAAAATATAACGAGACAAGAAGTTATAGCTTCTCACATCTCTGATATCCATCCTTGATCTATTTCATATGTATGGACGTATACCGTAGGCCTTTATATTCTGCCCCCACAATATGATACTACAATAATGACCTTTATTTATATGAGGCAAACACTACTATAACTCCATTTCGTGGATTTGTACAAAATGGTCATGGTAATTAAACTTCCAAGATCCACCAGAAAGGAAAGTTGTTCCTTTCGTCATTCCTATCTCGATCCTTACAGAGATTTATCGATTAATACCGATTTATGTCACTGCGAAGTGTCAACCAAACCTTTAATTTATTGTAAATTATCCATAAAAAAATCCTCCCATACAACTATGCACTCTATTTGTCATGAGAGTGATCGATCCCACGTTATCAGGGACTTATTTGCCAGATAATTCGAAACTACATTCCCCTTTTATGAAGGTTATGCTAAAGTCTTGAATGAAGACATTATAACCTGACCTATGCAAGTAAAAAACACTCTTTGAGATAATTGCATGTTCCCCTCCGTTGAAATATTTATTTCAACAATCTCTTTGAAGTCGGAGTCAAAATTCATCTTTGACCCAACAGTAACACCAAAGTAAAAAAAAAAAAAAAAAAACAAATTCCCTTAATTAACGAAACATTAGTACCTAATTCTTTGTCCTTTCCGTGGACTCCTTCCTTATCTATAACAAACTATACACTGATCCTGGGAATGAAATTTTTCATTACATTCCAATCCTTCTTTATCAACACGTTTACCCAAGCTAAAAATCCAATGTGTAAATATCTATTGTAACGTGCCTATTATTCATGCGTAAATTGCACTAACACCTACTGGTGTAACATACTAACTGTCAATGGTTTATATAAACTACCATCATTAAGCAAAACGATCCAAATACAAATGAATGTGATGCACTTGTATCTAAATAAACATGTCTATGTATAACATGAATAGAAAATATACCCTCAATTGGTGTGAGGTACTCATGCATCATATGGTGTAACATTGTACACCTTGCCCTGATGCACCTGCTGTATAGGCTGCCCCTGTGGTGGTCATAGTGCTAGCAAAGCTGGATAAGCCTAAGCCTGCACATGCAAAAATTGTGGAGTTGGTAATGGCTGTCCCTGTCCCTGTTGCCCATATTGTCTCTAAGCCATCCTAGGACCACATTTGGCTGAATGCCCATATTCTCCACACTTATAGCAATGACCTCTAAAAAGGTCGATCTGCCCCTGTACTTGACCCTGTTCAGTCTGAGGGCCCCAATCTTCTGCCTCTGAGTAGGAACCCCCTCTCTCTAAACCTCTGAAGTATCCTTATGCTTCTTCCAAGGCTGATGTCCCTGGAATTTGCCCTCATCCTTGTTTCTAGCTTCATCACCCTCAACAGAGTGATTAACAGAGTTTTTATCACTCCGATTCTCATCCCTAGATGGCTTATAATCCTTCCTAGCCTGGCAATGTTACAAAGCTATATCAACCACTTGTGAATATGTGGTGTATGCGGGACTCCCCAAAATAACCTTCTTAATGGGCCAAGTCAACCCATTTAGAAAGCAAGTCCTCTTCTTTTCCTCTGTATTTACTTACTCTGATGTAAATAGAGACAGGTTTGTGAATTCCTGCTCATATTCTGCAATTGTCCTATCCCCTTGCTGTAGGTTAAGGAATTTTTTCTTCTTAGCTGCTCTGACCACAAACGAAAAATATTTGTTGTCAAAACGATCCTGGAACTGATCATACGTTAATGTGATCCTTTCTTCCATAGTGGTGATAGACTCCTACCACTGTAACGCATCTCCCACTAGCTTGAAATTGGCGAGCATCTATTTCTGAGTTTTCGTGCACTCTACCATACGAAGATGATGCTCGATATCCTTCTTCCACTAATATGCAGTCTTCACATCTGTGGACCCTGAAAATTCCGGTGGTCTCCCTTTAATAAAGGAACTCCTCACTTTCTTCCAAGCACTTGGTTGTCCCACTAATATAGGAGCAGGTGCCTGCGGAATAAATTGCTGATTCTGAATTACAGTCGTCATTGCTGCAGTAACAGCCTAAGTGATGATATGAACCATATTAGGAGAAATCTCTTACTCTCTCCCTTGGTCATCATCCTGATCTTGTTGCTCCTGAACAACACTTTGGTTTCGCAGACGATTCTGATGCCTACATTCTTGCCTTCTCTGATACCTTCCAAAATGGTGTCCTACCATTTACTGATAAGATAATAATGATTCGATGTTAGAATGCACTAACGGACCGAATACGGAATACAAAAAATCTTATTACTTAGGCTCTAAACAAAAACACGCAACGCAGAAGTCACATAACGAAAGACACTCCTAAAAGACACTTGAACCAGCAGTGCTCTGATACCAACTGTGATACCCCCCTAATTTCAGAGACATAGGTTGATCAAGTCCACGCTCATAAAACCAGGGGATATCAAAACAATTAATATTTAACAAGCACAAAATACAAAGATGAATAATAAAGAATAAATAAACCGCTGAAGAAACTAATAAATATTAATTCCATTAAATAAAAATCCTCCAAAGGTTACAACTCAGGAATCTCATAATTGAAGGACCCCTTAACCAAAATCCATTATACAGAAATCCATAAATAAAACTAAAGTCAAAAGACTTAATTAACATCCTACTTTGAAATAAAAGAGTAGATGATAGATAAGCCTCCAAGTTGCGGATCCTCAACCTCGAGACTTGAACTTCTACAACCTGAGGAAAATAAAATAAGGTGGGTCAAAACTCACGAACAAGTTCCCTCTAACAAGCCCCTGAAAATTGATGAATAGTACATCTCTAACCACAACCATCCTAATTCGAATTTTAGCCTTTACTATATAGTGATAAATAATAATACATAAACCATCCCTAACATAAACCGTTCCCATCACATGGAACTCCACTTTCCCAAAATTAATCCAAATGGTTAATTAACCATTAATAATACCATTCTCAATCTTAGGAGCATTTTATTTCCTCCCATTCACATAACCATAACCATAGATGTTTACTTAATCATCTAATTCATATAGCATTTTATTTATGCTTTGATAACTCATCCATTCCTCCACAAGTATAATATTTATTTATACTTAACCAATTGACATTCCAATTATATCCTGGCAATTAATCCATGCCTCCAATAGTATGTTCTTGTTCATACTTAATAAATGACAATTTATTTATATCTATGGCAAATAATCCATGCCTCCAGAAGTATGTTTTCTATATACAAAATTAATAACACTATATTTATACCTTGAAAAATAATCCACGCCTCTAAATCAACCATATCCCATAAGCATAAATTAAAAGCACAATAAAGTATACAATAAGAGACATAGGTACAATACAAACATACACAAAAAGATATATGACGAAGCCACTTGTATATGCCAAAATAATGTAGTGAATGTGCGGTTCAAGAAAAGTCTTTTGGGTTAAGTTTAAATTTATAAAAATCACTACCACCACTACTACTAACGTAGCAAGAGTGAGTAAGGATCATCCCAAGGGATTATACGTGTTGGAATTTAACTTCAACTCTAATGTATTAATTGATTGCAAAAGATAGAAATTGGTTGATTAAACTAAGATGCAAGAAAATTAAAATGCAATTAAAGTAAACTAGTGAGAGATAGGGATTTAAGATATATGAAGAGAGGTCTTAGGGTGTTGGAATCACCACTAAGCTTATGTAATTAACCACTTGCTTTCCATTAATGGGGAATACATTATTGTGAACAAAATACGACTACCAATTGCAATATTAAGCATGAACCATCAAATTAAATAATGAATTGTCTACCTAACTCACAAACAAACTAAGTGTAGCACAACCCATCAATTCTAAGCATGATCCATCAAATCAGTAACAATTGTAGCACACATCAATCTAGAGAATCATGGAATTTGTAATAATAAGCCATGGAATATCAAATCAAGTATAGATTGTCTACTTACCTATAAGCATGAATTAAATTATAGAATAACCCATCAAGCATAAGAATAATCCATCAAATTAATTTACAAACCCATTTAATGAAAATCCATGCTTAGCCATCACTAAATCAGTAATTAATCACACATAAACATGTAACTAACATGGAGAATCTAGTGTAGAGATCAATTCCTCAAATAATCACACATAAGACAACATGTAATTAAAATAGTGAATCATAAAGAAGAATTAAATCAACAATCACAAGGCTAAGCACTAAGCACAACAATATATATATAAATCCCTAAAAATAGAAATACAATGGTTTAAATTACACAAGACTTAGGGCTCATCTAAGCCCTAAGTGTAGATCTAGCCAATCATAGAGGGGGTGGATGTAGTCATGAAACCCTCAAGGGCAAGCTCCAAACATGGCTCCATCTTCTTATTCCTCTTCTTCTTCTTCTTCTTTGAAGCTCTAGAGAGAGAGTGTGTGTGTGGATCTAGAGATGGATCTTAAGATGTGCCTCCACTTCCCTCTTTTCTTCTAACCCTAATCTCTAACTTTCTAGAGAGAAAAACTCCAACAATATAGAAATTACAATGAAATAATAATGAATCTCTCTACAAGAATGGTTGAATCCCTCTTATATACAAGGCTTTGAGAGCCCAAAAAGGTGAGAACTTGGCCCTAATATCTTCTCTTTCAAGCACTGCCTGAGTTGGTACGAAATGAGATTCAGATCTGCTTTTTAATAACTTTCGCAAACAGTTCGATCGATCAGAAAAAAGTTCGATCGATCTCACTTTTTTTCAATCGATCTTTGATCGATCTCACTTGGCAGCTTTTCAGCATCAGCCTCTTTTTGCTCCAGATCAGCCTCCTTTTGCTCCAGATTCTCACCAACACTTAGTTTGACTCCAAAAAGGCCTTAAGAAACCATTTTTAGCTCGTTTTAACTTTATTGACCTAAAAAGGGAAATAACACGAAATTAGTCTAAAACGAAAAAATAAGATAGATAAAGATCCTAGAATACTCAAGCTTAAGGGGTTTAAATGCGCACTTTTCAGCGCTCATCACACCCCCAAACTTAAATATTGTTAGTCCCTAACAATGAACTACAAAGTAAAGGAATAAAATGAATAACTAAACAACTATGAACTAGAAAGCAATAAATGGATAACGCCACTTTCGTAGGGAACACGATTGCATTTAGTATATGCAAGAAGCCTTTTAAACCCCTAGGTTACCCCTAGTAGACGAGTGAAGTCTCGTGAGTGTTTCCAGAAATGATACCCACGAATATTAAGCTCATTCTCACAAAAGAGGCACCAATATTGCAAACAAGCATTGGGAGAAAACTACCTTAAGTATGCAATTTTTCAATCATTTCCAAGCAATCTCTCAAAATTTTAACATCAAACAAGCAAGTATGGTCCTCCACACATCAAGAAAATGATCATGCAAATCAAAACAACTCTAGAATCCTTTTTGAGTCAACCGGCATCAAATATATTGTTATGTTAGCCAACTAAAGAAGTGATCACATCCTTACCCTCAAACTAGCACACAAATCTAGTCCCAATCATCAAAACAAATAGTGAACCTTTTATTAAAGCTTTATTGAACTAGGTACACTTATTTTTTCCACTCGATTTTTTTTTTTTTTTTAGATCAAAGATGGAAGTATGGTGCAATGTAGTGATCTATTAAGCTTTCTAGCGTTTCATGAGGTCAAGCATTAGGTCAATGACTCCCAAACCGGATGGCTTTAGGGCATTAGGCGTTAAAACACCCCTAAGGACTTATAAGCTCAAATTAACTAGGCTACAAATTAAAACAACTTCCATCTAATTATTTCCCGCTTCTCACCTTTTGGGAGAAGTCCTCATTTTTTATTGCTTTTGCAACTTTTGCTTGATGAGGCTAGAATCCCAACTACTCCATGAAAAGGGATTGTTATCCACTTTTGTCAAAATAAAAGCTTTCAATGCACTACTAGCTCAATTGGGATATAACCAATTCAATAATAAACAAAGCATGTACCTCACAAATGAATGCTAGTATGCGCCTGTGCTAGTGTAGAATCCTAGAGGGAATCTCAAAACAATCACAAAATCAGGACGATGTGGACCACAAGTGCAAGCAAGATATCAATCTTTCGAAAAATTTACTCCTAAATGGCATTCACAAGACATACAAGGAGTATTGGACTCTCAAGTCAAACAATTTTTAAATTTTAAACAATATAGTCCTTAAAAGATCAAAATCATAACTAACATGGATCTCAAATCTCAATCATGCAATTAAATCTCAAACTTAAGTAGAATGCAACAAGACACCTTACCCCCAAACTTAAACCGCACATTGTCTTCAATGTGCAATGAGAATAATGGGAAAGATGAAAAGAGTATACCGTGGTGACGAAAGTATGAAGCCCGACAATGATTTAATATGAAAAGGGTCTCCCCCAAACTTGGAATCAACAACCTATTTGAATAACCACACTAGCAAACTCACATCAACTATCAAATGGGATAAGATAAGTAAATCAAGTATTCTAAGGCAATATAGCACAAGATGAAAGAGAGATATGAGATCAAGCCCTAGCTAAAGCATGAATGTAGCATGACTACACATAAGGACACAATGGTGAAAAAATTTTATATTTTTCTTTTTGTGAAAGCAAGTGTATACAAAATGCTAGCAAAACAAAAAATAAAATGCATGAACAAAATTCAAAAAGAAAAATAAAGAAGGAAAAATGCAATGAAAGAATATGTACAATGCACGAAATGAAAAACAAAAAGTAAGAAATAATGCAAGAATAATAAAGAAAAAGAAAAATAAAAACTCTCACTTTTTTATTTTTTTTATTTTGTTATGACATAACAAGTATGTACACACACAATAAAATGCAAAGAAATAAAGATGCAATAAATAAAAAATGCAATGAAATAAAGAATGCAATTTATATATATATATATATATATATATATATATATATATTTTTAATGAAAATATGTACAATGAAACAAAATGTAAGAAAAATAAAGAAATAAGAATGAACATGAATGATACAAGAGATAAAAGACACAATATATCAAGTGGGTGCTAAGTTTAACGTCTCTAGCAAGACGGAATACTACTTTAAAAGATTGTTATTTTTTTTTTTTTTTTTTTGGTTTTTTTTTTTTGTGTTTTTATTTATTTTTTTAATTTTATTATTATTATTATTATTATTATTATTTTATAAAAAAACAATTATGTACACAAACAAAAATAAAAAGACAAGTAAATAAAAATGTAAGAAGTAAAAATGTAAGGAAATAAAGAATGCAAAGAAATAATTTTTTTTTTCAAAAGAGAAAAGTAACTAAATAAAATAAAAGAAAATAAAAAAAGTAAAATAAAATGAAAAATAAAATAAAATAAAAAATAGAAAGAGGAAAAAGTCAAAAAGTCAAAGGGGCAAAGTTGTGATCGATCCAAGACATGCTCGCACGATGGGACAGAAGGCATAAAAGTTGCAGAGTTTCGAAAAATTTTCTAACTATGGAAGTGAGATCGATCACAGGGGTATCCAGATCGATCGAAGAGTGTTTCGATCGATCGGATATGAAGTTCGAACGATACATAGAGACCTAAAATATGCAGAGAATCTTCGAATGATGGAACAGAGAGATGAAAATATGCAATGGTGATGTTCGATCGATCGAAAATCTCTTATGATCAATCGAACAGGGCACTAAATGCCTAATTTTGAGTTGAAAGTGCAGAAAATCCTATGCTAAGCCCCAATGATGGTAACAAGAATGGAAATTGAAAAATGGATAGAAGAATGTACACAAAAATGAAAAATAAAAAAGAAATGAGGGAGGAATAGAGTTTTAAAACTCTACAAAAAACTAGGGTTTATGCTTAATATGCATGAAATCTTCAATGAAGCTCATTGGAATATATGTAGACGCCGCAAGAAATGAAAGTAAAATAGAAATGGGAGAGAAATAGAGTTGAAAACTCTACGAATGCTAGTGTTAGCAAGATGTTGGGTCAACTTACTAATCAAAAGAATCAAAAACCGGATATAAAACATCCTTATTGATCCTCTTTTCACTTTTCTCATTTAATGTCCCACTTACAACAATGAAATCATCCTCCAAAAGAATAACTTGAAAAGAAATAAAAGAGATGATATGGTTCCTTTCATCCACGGTCTTGAAAACAAAATCAATCATGGTTAGGCTTACTTCTTTGTTGTGTTCTTGAAACACATTCGAATGATCATCCACTTTGATAATTGGTGAGGCATTGTCTTTCAAAGACTTATTTGGAATATCAAGAAACACTCTCTCTTCATCCCTCTTCTCTTCCTAAAAAATCACCATCTCCTCACCTTCTAAGTTGGCTAAGGAGTTCATTAGAGAGTTTATTTCATTTTTGGAGGTTTTAAGGTCAAAACCACAATTTTTATACATTTCGAAAAGGCATGTCTCAAGAGGGTCTTTGGAGATAATAGAAGGAAGGTTGTGATGACCCTGGATTTTTAAACCCAGTGTGTCTTGTGATGAACCAAAAGATGACCTGATAACGGATCCGAAATACGGAAGCGAAAGAAGCAAAATGGCCTCAGGAGATATACGTCATTCCTAAGGCACCAAAGTGACTCCCCATGAAGCCACTAAACACAGTTAAGCCAACAAATGAAGCAAGAATGCCAACCCAAAAAGAAATGAACCAAGAGAAACTGGAAAGGGAAAGTCCCAGGGAGGATCGGTCGACCGAAAGTGCATCATCAGCCGGCCGAAACCCCATCGTCAGCCGACCGAACCCCCATGGTCAGTCGACCGTAATGCCAAAAATCCCAAAAAGGCTACTAAAATGTCTCGAGGGCTTTATCAGCCGGCTGATGGAGCTTCACCAGCCGACCGACACATCTGTTGCAGCTATGAAAAGCTGCTGTAATGTGTGGAGATGGTGCTTGGGCCAATCCTAGGGTTCCACATGCATTCTACATGATTTGAACAAGTTTCAGAACATCCTATGGACTCAAACAAGTATCCAAAATGAGTTTAAACGAAAAGGAAACTCAAATGATACCCCAATGCATGGTTTTTGCATAAAAACTTATAAAATTGCCCAAGAATGGTTCCAAAGTTGAAAATTAAGAGTTTTGTCAAATGTGGACATGCACGCAAACGTAAAAAGATATTTAAGACGCGTCCCAATGGTCCACGGTGTCAAAACAACCCAAATGCAAATTATGACCCCTCTACGGCCAAAAATGCCTTAAAATGCTATAAGTGGAACTAAAATGTAAAACCTAGAACAAAATGGTGTTCGGCCCTTGGCCACACCTCATGCATGATCATAGAGACCCTACGAAAGAAAAAGAATGAAATTCCCACACCCGATGCAAAAGATATGAGACAATGACTTAGCATTTTCCAATATTTCCATAATGAACCATAAAAGCAAAAGTGCATAGATTACATGATACATGTCATTAGCCTCCAGCTCATCTTATACACATTAGATACATTTAAAAGAGTGTACTTATGTACACATTACATATATGGAATAAAAGAATACAAGTCTTGATATACAAAGCTACAATTTGGATTTCATGCCAACATTTTCATGAAAATGATACTTCAAGTCTACGAAACTTCCATAGCATAGTGTGCATCCCAAATCAAGGTCCCTGTACCTGAAAAATGTACCCACTATGTGGGTGAGTAACATAAAGCTACTCGTAGGAGATGAGCATGCATCGACCTAGCATTTTACAATTATATCACCCTAAGGTGAAACATATTAAAGGGGCTCATGCCACCTAACGTCTATGTCAGAGTGAGACTCAGGGAGCATGATAAGCTACTCATGCAATTGAAATGAACAACGACATACAAGTATACATGCTCAAGTATACTAAACTGTATTAAAACATGATACACGACATACAAGCATACATGCTCAAGTACCCTAAATCATGTTAAACAAGTTATGCATTGTCTAAGCATGTATATATAAACGTACAATTAACATGGAAAACTCATAAATCAAGTATATAGGCACAAGTATACTAAGCTAAATGAATTACGCATAAGACAAACATATACGACACAAGTATACCTAATGAAATTTGATTGCACAAATCAAACATACAATGCGTAAGTATACTAACTAGGGTTTAGGTACACAACCAAAGATACAAGTTCAAGTATGGTACATGAGATCTAAATACACAAGACAAGTATACAGTTTTAAATATACTAAATAAGATCTAAATATAAGGAGCAAGTATACAGTTTTAAGTATACAAAATAGGATTCAAATACCCAAAGTAAGCATCAATTCTCAAGCTACAAGTAATCCATGATTAACAACTTGAAATTAAATGCAAAATCAAAATATGGAAAGACTAGGATCCTTGGCTGTAGACCAATCGAGTTATTCCGAGTTACTAGCCCGTAAGGTACTACCTAGTGCGCACGTGTATAAGTTATTCCAGATAATTACGATCCACAAGGTACTACCTATTGCGCACTTCATATGACTTAGGAAACTCACGAATCCGTACTAGGGCTAGACCCTAGCCATCATATGAACATGATCCTTACAAGCCTCCAAAAATAATAAGTTCAAAACTTATGCAAAATCAATAAGTTAAACCAAACTTATACATTTCAAATAATGTCTAGGATTCAATTTACATGCACAAGTAAGGTTTAATCTACACAATCCATGTCCTAAAATTCAAGTCCAGATAGCATATAACGTGTCAAGTTTCCATTATGCAATTTATACACAAAGCAAGAATATTTTACAACAATTGAAACCGCATTACCATCCTAAGCCACAAGTACTAAATAAGCTACAATTTAGTAATAAACTCCCAAGGTAAGCAATTGTAATATTATAACAAGCTATACACCTACACAAGATATATTTAAATGAGCTATTCTAGACAAAGATATCACCTATCATGCTAAGTCAAATTACCATCTTTTGGGGCTACAAGTACTAATTCTACAACAAGTTAGTAGCATGCTCACAAGGTAATTGAACGGACTACATTTCAAGGAATTATCATCCCATTACATCCAATATCAATTTAAGTGACTAACACACTTAAAACAAAATTAATTAAGCTAATTAATTAATTTTTCTCTAGATTTTCAAACATATCCAAATAACCTCAATTTAATATATGTTAAAGAACTCACCAAGGCCTGATTAAATATCACATTCCAAGTTGATTTCATGCTTGATACAACTATGTGAATTAATCTTTCACTAAAGATAAATATTAAATAAATTTTGTAATTCTTAATAAAATGCCCCAAATTTAATATATGTTACACAACTCACCAAGGCCTAATTTACTAGCATGCCACAATTTAATTCTAAACTATATACCATCATTAGAATTAAATCCTAAACAAAGAAAATTAATAAATTAAATTCTAAAAACTTGAACAAGGCATGCTCACAAGTTGTATATGCTTATAAAACAATCAAGACAACAATAATATAAACCTAAGACATCCCCTACCTCAATTTAAGATGAAAATCTCAAAAGCCCACAGAAAAAAAAAGTGTTCCGAATCCGACGATACCGAAGGGTTTTGTCGGGGACAACATGATCTACATGAACCTACAAGAAGCTCCATCAAAATCACAACTTGACTTCAAACCCAAACTCAAGAAACGGTCAGAAATGAATTCTAATAAGGGGGAAAGGTAAAGCACGTCGAGGGTAATAACAAACGTTAAGGTCGACCACTTTTCACCAAGGAAATCAAATGGAGGAGAAGAAGAAAAGGTGGCAGCCCCATGGGCATCCATGGCTGCCGGCCAAGAGAGGAAGAAGAAGAAGAAAATCTGATTTTTCTTCTTTAAGTCCCCTATTTATAGAAAATCTCAAAAAGTGCCCCAAAAAGGTCCCGCCGGGTCCGGAAAAGTAGATTTTAAGCAAACGCACTCAAACGGCAAAACTCTATGAATAAAAAAGGTTCAAAATGAGAAAATATGAACAACGGAATAAACGGCGTCAAAAATCGAGTCCCGAGGAAAGAGATATGCCCCAAACAAGTTCAGCGGCAACCGGGTCCAAAAACCCTGAAACTGGAGAAAAATGACCAGAAGGAAATTCTATGAGTATACAACTCGACGAAATGTGAAAATGAATCCCGTACGAGGATCCAAGCTCCAGACAAGATATTTTGCAATAACTTTCGTTAATTGCACAATAGCCCCTACAAAAAGGGTTAACTGCAAAACTGCCCCTAAATGAAAATATCTTCCAAAAGATATTTTCTTAGATACCCCTAAAATAAAATATCTTCAAAAGATATTTATGAAAAACACCCCAAGAAAATAAAAAGATTCTGAAAAACTATGCATCCATGCCCCTATGGACACCAGGAGCAACCAAAGTACTTTTCTGCAAAAGTAAAGATACGTATTTCGTGGAAACCACTTGGAATGAAGATACATGAAGTCAAAAACCAACTCAGAACACAAGGAGTGAGTTTATGCCAACAAAGTGACAAACGGGGAAAAGACAAAATAGGTAAGAGGACAAAACAGGGAAAAGGACGAAAAATGAATATTGTCGAAAAACGAAAAAATGTGGAAATGACTCGGTCCTCAAAGGAAGTTGTCAATCCAAAGGAAATAGTCTCAGAAACCATTTCTAAGCACTCGAGACGACACTAAGCGACGAGAAACTGAACATAGAAAAGAAATTTCAACAAAAAAAATTCATCCGTGAAATTCTGAGGAAAAGAAAAGGAAGGAAATGACCGGGTCATTACAAAGGTCCTCTTCAACAAGTTCCTCCTCATTCTCTCCTACCTCTATTGTGGTCAACATCTCCTCACTCTCTAAAGTATCAACAGCCAAGATAAAATCATGATCAAAATAAGGAAAGTCCTCATTAATCATGTTGTGCTATATTGGATTAGCCACTAACTCACTTGCCACTTCCTCCTCTATACAAGATAGAGTGTTAGGCATTAGCTCACTTGCTACTTCTTCCTCTTCACTCTTATCATCCTCATCTATATACATTGAAGTTCTTGCCATTTTTTCATTTGCCTCTTCCTCCTTCTCTTGATAAGAAAGAGTATTTGCAATTTGCTCAACTTAAGCTTCAAGCTTGGCTAAAGTTTGAGAATGAGAATTAATAAGTGGAGTTTGTGAAATATGCACATCAAGTAAAGTTAACACTTTTTCTTCAAATCCAGGTGAGTAACTAGAAGGTGGTGGATTTGGTTCATCATAACATGGTTGGGGAAGGCAATAGCTATAAGAAGGATAATGAGAATAGTCAAGTCCATAATAAGATAATGTATGTTGAAATAAATTGGACTCAACCTCATAAGGATCAAAATATGGTGGAGGGACAAAAGGCGAGGGGAAGTAATTTTCCCCCAAACTTGGATCAAATAATGACTCCATTTACATTCAAAATCCAAATGCAAGAAAGTATTGGCCTCCACATGGGTCGATGCTTCAACAAAGATTTAAGCAATATAATGAGCCTCAACAAGGGCTATCACAAGTATGCAAAGAAGTGCACAATTAAAATACAAGAGTTCCAAGAATTGCTCACAAAGGTCCTTAAGCAACTTTAAATTTTAATGTTAGCTTTAAGCTCCAACAATTGCTTTAAGTTCCAAAGTTTGACTTCCTTGTAGTCAAGTATCTAATTGAACAAATAATATCAAGAATGAGAAATGAATATACAATGTAAAATAAACTAAAAATAAAAGCAATCAAATGAACATTATTGTCTAGTCTAATTCCAACAAAACTGTTAATCCCCGGCAACGGCACCAAAATTTGACAAGGCCGCTTGTATATGTCAAAATAATGTAGTGAATGTGTAGTTCAAGAAAAGCCTTTTGGGTTAAGTTTAAATTTATAAAAACCACTACCACCACTACTACTAACGTAGCAAGAGTGAGAAGGGATCCTCCCAAGGGATTATACGTGTTGGAATTTAACTTCAACTCTAATGTATCAATTGATTGCAAAAGATAGAGATTGGTTGATTAAACTAAGATGCAAGGAAATTAAAATGCAACTAAAGTAAACTAGTGAGAGATAGGGATTTAAGAGATATGAAGAGAGGTCTTAGGGTGTTAGAATCACCACTAAGCTCATGTAATTAACCACTTGTTTTCCATTAATAGGGAATACATTGTTGTGAACAAAATGCGACTACTAATTGCAATATTAAGCATGGACCATCAAATTAAAGAATGAATTGTCTACCAAACCAACAAATAAACTAATTGTAGCACAACCTATCAATTCTAAGCATGACCCATCAAATTAGTAACAATTGTAGCACACATCAATCTAGAGAATCATGGAATTTGCAATAATAAGCTATGGAATATCAAATCAAGTATATATTGTCTACCTACCTACAAGCATGAATTAAATTGTAGAACAACCCAACAAGCATAAGAATAATCCATCAAATTAATTTAAAAACCCATTTAATGAAAACACATGCTTAGCCATCACTAAATCCTTAATTAATCACATAAAGACATGCAACCAACATAGAGAATCTCGTGTAGAGATCAATTCCCCAAATAATCACACATAAGACAACATGTAATTAAACTAGAGAATCATAAGGAAGAATTAAATCAACAATCACAAGGCTAAACACTAATTACAACAATATATATATATATAAATCCCCAAAAATAGAAATACAAGGGTTTATATTACACAAGACTTACGGCTCATCCAAGCCCTAAGTGTAAATGTAGCCAATCATGGAGGAGGTGGATGTGGTTATGAAACCCTCAAGGGTAAGCTCCAAACATGGTTCCATCTTCTTCTTCTTCTTTGAAGTTCTAGAGAGAGAAAGAGAGTGTGGATCTAGAGATGGATCTTGAGATGTGCCTCCACTTCCCTCTTTTCTTCTAACCTTAATCTCTAACTTTCTAGAAAGAGAAACTCGACCAATATAGAAATTATAATGAAATAATAATGAATCTCTCTATAAGAGTGATTGAATCCCTCTTATATACAAGGCTTTGAGAGCCCAAAAAGGTGAGAACTCGGCCCTAGAATCTTCTCTTTCAAGCACTGCCCGAGTTGGTTCGAAATGAGATTCAGATCTGCTTTTTAATAACTTTCGCGAACAGTTCGATCGATCAAAGAAAAGTTTGATCGATCAGAGTTCGATCGATCTCACTTTTCTTCGATCAATCTCTGATCGATCTCACTTGTCAACTTTTCAGCATCAGCCTCTTTTTGCTCCAAATTCTCACCAACACTTAGTTTGATTCCAAAAAGGCCTTAAAAAATCATTTTTAGCTCGTTTTAACTTTATTAACCTAAAAAGGGAAATAACACGAAATTAGTCTAAAATGAAAAAATAAGATAGATAAAGGTCCTAGAATACTCAAGCTTAAGGGGTTTAAATGCACACTTTTCAGTGCTCATCAATATAAAATAATCCTCTAAGCTTTCCATCCCAATTACAGCATATCAACAAATGATAAATATCATATAACAATTTAATAAATTGTTTAAGCATGCTTCTAAAACCAATAGCCCTATAAACCTCCAAACTTTCCTTTAAATTAATTTACTCATTCCTTTGTCAATCCATTTAGCATTCTTAATATTTATACGGATTCTAGTATTTAATTTGGTCCATTAAAACCCTAAAACTCTATTAAAACACCCATGGATCAAATCTGGACAACCAAAATTTGAAACCAAGTAGCAGGGCAATCGAGTCAGCTTAGTTACCAACTAAGTTAGCTCTCTGCCTAACCGAGTCGGCTCGGTCGACAATCGAGTTGGCTTAATTGCCAACCGAGTTGGCTCAGTTACAACTGAGTTAGCTTGGTTGAGCCAGGGTCGTCTTCCTCCTCGCGACAGCAGCTTCCGACCTCTATAATTTATCTGTTTCGCCTCCAATTCGTGTAAGAACAATCCTAATCAATTCTAGGATGATCTAATACATGATTTAGCATCTAAATACACATTATAAACATGATATAATATGATTTCATTCCAATCAATTCATCTAAACATAATATATATAAACAATATATATATATATACACACACATAACCAGTTTCCTTCCATGCTTTTAACCCTATGTCTAAGTGATTTGCATGCAATTAAAGTCTAGATTATGATACCCAAGATGTAGAACTCATGGTTCTAAGAGCAGAGGTAGAAAATAACTTGCCTAAAGTTTTAAAACAAAATTGACGCGTTGTCGTAACCCGAGTTTTATTCAACCCAGTGCATCAGTGATGAACCAACGATTGACCCGTTAACGGATCCAGTTGCGGAAGCAAGAAATAAGATAATGGTCTCCCAAGGTATAACACACCTCTAAGACCCTAAGATGACCTTCCATGAGGTCACAGAACCCAAAGGAATAAAGTGTGAAGGCAAGAGATAGGGAAAATAACAAGTAAACCCCTAGGGACAAAATAGTCATTTTTGAAAATATAGATTTGGGTACTACCGAGCACACCACTAAAAAGAGAATGAAAATCTAATCAAGATGGACTCAAGAATCATATGAATCGGAGTCCGAACGAAGGAGAAATGACAAGATGAAGAAAAATGAGCAAAACCCGTTAATCAAGGGCAAAATGGTCAATTTGCAACTTAGAAGAGAAATTTAACTCCAAGCAAGTCAAATAAGGTCCATACAACCTAAACTAATCATTTAACAACATTCTAAGAGGTTCTAAAAACATTGGACAAGAATTCCACAAAATGCCCTTTCCCGTTTCGAACTAAATCCTGACACTACTTTACTAAAACTTGAATAACTCCCACTGTGATTTGAATCTGAGAATGGAATTGGTACCATTGGAAATCTGGACTCAAAATCCATGAATTTAGGCTAAAGAATCACCCCATTTGGATTAGAAATGAAGGAGATATGACCATTTGAAGTCAAAACAACAGTGCTGAAACAAAATCTGGAAGGCTGTGTGTACAAGGGCTGTTTCGATCGACTGAAATAAAGTTTTGGACGACCGAAACTCACAAAAACTTTTCTAAAGTATTGTTTTTGAGTGATGGTTGTTTTTGGTAGACCGAATTAAGGCATCGATCGACCGAAATGGAGTTTTGGATGACCGAAACTTCTCGAATCCTACTGAAAACTCTATAAAACATGTGAGATTTGTAATGGGACCTATGGGATTCATTCCACCCACATGCAAAGGTTAAAAACTGATTCTTTTTAAGGGAGATTGAGTATATGAACATACGCGTAAGTGTAATATAGCATTTTGAACATGTTACAATGGCCTACGGCCTCATTACATTTCATTTACAAAATTTGACATGCCAAACCTCTAAAGTTGGAAAGATTACATTTTTAAATAAAATGTGGCGCCAAATGAGTACAAGTGCAATTATAAACATGCTTGACCTTTGACCTCATGTCATACATGTCAAATACATTACAAAAAGTGTACTTATGTACCTATTACATATTTATAACAAAATTGTAAGTTTTGTCAAATAAAACTACAAATAGGATTTCATGTCAACATTTTCATAAAAATGATACTTCAAGTTTGCGAAACTTCCATGGCATAGTGTGCATCCCAAATCAAAGTCCCCGTACCTAAAAAATGTCCCCACTACGTGGGTGAGTAATATAAAGCTACTCGTAGGAGATAAGCATGCATCGACCTAACATTTTACAATTATATCACCTTAAGGTGAAACATGTCAAAGGGACTCATGCCACCTAACATTTATGTCAAAATAAGACTCAGGGATCATCCTAAGCTACTCATGCAATTGAAATGAACTATGGCATACAAGTATACATGCTCAAGTATACTAAGCAATGTTAAAACATGTTTTACAACATATAAGCATACATTTCCAAGTATACTAAACCATATTAAGATAAGTCATGCAATGTCTAAACATATTTACACAAGTATACATTTTATATGAAAATCTCGTAAATTAAGTATACCGACACAAGTATACTAAGCTAAAAGAGATACGCCTAAAACAAGTATACACGGTATAAGCAAACTAAATGAAATTTAAACTCACAGAGCAAGTATACAAGTTCAAGTATACTAAATAGGATTCAAATATCCAAAGCAAGCATCAATTCTCAAGCTACAAGTAATCCATGATTAACAACTTGAAATTAAATGCGAAATTAAATAGTGGAAAAACTAGGACATGTGGTCGCTAGACCAAGCAAGTATTTTTGGGTAATTACGACCCATAATGTACCACCTAGTGTGCACTTATGACTTAGAAGACTCTTGTCTCCGTACTGGAGCTAAACCATAGACATCATATAATTTATGTTCTCACAAACTTTCCAAAATCAATAAGTTCAAAACTTATACCAAAATCAAATGCAGGTTACCACATTCCATGCACAAGTAAGGTTGAATCCACACAATTCATGTCCTAGAATTCAAGTCTAAATAGCATATGACAAGTCATGTCCTCAATATACAATTTATACACAATACAAGAATATTTTACAACAATTGAGCCACATTACCATCCTAAGCCACAAGTACTAAATAGACTTCAATTTAGTAACTAGCTTCCAAATTAAACAATTGTAATATTCTAACAAACTATATATCTACACAAGATAAATTTAAACCTGGGTTTATATTCAACCCGGAGCAACAGTGATGAACCAAAGACTGACCCGATAACGGATCCAGATGCGGAAGCAAGAAACAAGACAATGGTCTCCCAAGACACAACACACCTCTAAGACCCTAAGATGACCCTCCATGAGGTCACGGAACTCAAAGAAACAACGTATGAAGGCAAAAGCTCAGAAAAATAACAATTATGCCCCTAGGGGCAAAGTAGTCATTTCTGAAAGTATGGGTTCAAGTGCTACTGAGCACACCACTGGAAATATAACAAAAAAATAATCAAGATGGACTCAAGAATCACATGATTCGGAGTCCGATCGAAGAAAAAATGACAGGATGAAGAAGAGCGAGCAAAACCCATTAATCAAGGGCAAAATGGTCAATTTACAAATGACAAGGGTGATTTGACTCCAAAAAGGTCAAATGAGGTCCACCCATCCTATACTAATCATTTCACAATATTCCAAGAGGTTCTAAGAACTTTGGACAAGAATCCCACGAAACGCCCTTTCCCGGTTTAAGCGAAAACAGACACCCTCTCACTAAAACTTGAATAACTCTCACTGTGATTGGAATATGAGAATATAATTGGTACCAATGGAAATTTGACTTAAAATCCATGAATTTAGGCTCAAGAATCACCCCATTTGAGCTAGAAATGAGGAAGATATGGTCGTTTGAAGTTGGAACATCAGTGCTAAAACAAAACTGAACAAACTGGTGAAAGAGGGCTATTTCGATCGACCGATTTAGAGTTTCAGTCGACCAAAACTCACAGAAACTTTCTTGAAATCATGTTTTTGAGGCTAATTTGGTTTGGTAGACCGATTTGAGCCATCGGTCGACCAAAATAGAGTTTCGGTCGACTGAAACTCCTAGAAAACAGCTGAAAACTCTGTAAAACATGTGAGATTTGAAATGGGACCAATGGGTTCATTCCACCCACATGCAAAGGTCAAAAACTGATTCTTTTTAAAGGATATTGAGCATGTGAACAGACACACAAGTGTAAAATGGCATATTAGACGCGTCCCAATAGTCCGCGGCCTTTAAATAATCCCAATGCAAAATATGACCTCTCAACAGCCAAAAATGACTTAAAATGCAATAAATGAAACCAAAATGCAAAACTTAGAATGAAATGGTGTTTGGCCCTTTGCCACACCTCATACATGATCATGGAGACCCTATGAAAGAAAAAGAATGGAATTCCCACACCCGATGCAACTATGGCGAAACAATGACTTAACATCTTTCAATATTTTCATAATAAACCTTGAAAGCAAAAGTGCATAGAATACAAATAAGATGTCATTGGCCTATGGCCTCAACTCATACATGTCAAATACATTGTAAAAAGTGTACTTATGTATACATTACATAATTGGAATCAAATATACACATTTTGACATAAAAGACTATAGGTGGCATTTCAAGCCAACCTTTACAAGAATTAAAGATCTTCAAGTCTACAATTATCCAAGCAATGATGAACATCACGAACCAAGTCTTCGTACCTGATCAAAACCCCTACTAACTTTGGGGTGAGTAAACAAGTTTACTCGTAGAGAATGAGCATGCATCGACTCGATTTCTTTCATATTTTTAGACTAACATGATATAATTCAAAAGGGGTCATGCCACCTAACGTCTATGTCAAAGGTGAAACTCAAGGAGCATCCTAAGTTACCTTAAAATATAAGTCAACAAGAATCATGATATATATACATATATGAAACAAGTCAAAGTTGGGATAATCCAAGAACACGGATAGAAGGATACTAGAATACAAGGATCATATTATCAAATGCAATTAACATGATTGGGAGTAATACATGAAATCAAGAACAAGGCATACTATCTATGCAATTAACAAGATTAAAGTATTCCAATTAACACGATAGAAGTAATACAAGAAATCAATGACAAGGCATAATATCTATGCAATTAAACAAGGATGGAATATTCTGTAAAACACGAAAAGAGATATACATGAAATCAAGAACAAGGCATAATATCTATGCATTCAAACAAGGACAGCATACTCTATATAACACGAAAAGAGTCTTAAATCTTCAAGGAATACAACACTTGAAATTTAAGGAGTGAAATCATGAATGAAGCATAAAATCTATGCAATGGAACAAGATTGGAGCATTTCACATACACGGCAAGTTTAAATCTTCAAGGAATAGCAACTTGAAATTTAAAGAGTGAAATCAACCAATGTGGAAACTCGGATATCGCCCGGATTAAAACCTTACTCTTGAGATCACTTTAGGGTTACTAACCCATGGGTACCTTTCCCCTAGTGCGCACTATAGTTATAGAGGGACATTTCCCCATACTAGAATCAAGTCCTAGCCATGTCAATTCTTGATTGATATCCTAAGTCCCAAAATCAACAAGTTATGCAAGTCAAGATTGTATCAAAATACAAGAAATGCATTAACCACGTTTCATGCATAACCAAGATTTTGGAACACACAAGTCATGCCCTAGATTCACAACTATGATGGCATATGAAATGTCAAGAAATCACAGTGTGCATCTATATAGACTAGAACCAAGATATATAGCACAAGAAATCCATTGAAGTAAATATACCATAAGTATAAGATACGTGATTCAATTACATACTAACAACACATGTGTAATTAAACCATTCTAAGACAAATGTGCATGTTCATTAAGTACATTAATAAAACTTAAGTACAAGGGGTCTAGATATATGATGAAAAGCTAAAAGCTTCATGAAATACAAGTTACAACCATGTAAACTAAGTTCCATACAAGGGAAATAAATAAATATAAGTTTCAAAACTTATCCGATTATGCTCAATGTAATACACGTGAAGGAACTTGTCAAGGAAAACATGAATTCCAAGTTAAAAACTTAATCAAGACCAAGGAGCTATTAAATGGATTTTAATTAATCATTTTAATTAAAATCTCTAGATTTTGAAATTCATCCGAATAATCTCAATTTAAAGTATGTTATACAACATGCCGAGACGTGATTTAAGGGCACGATACAAGTACATTCCATGCAAGATATAGTCATGAGTATTAAACTTTAATACTAGAAAATAATTAAATGAAAGGTTTCAAAACCTATTCAAGTATTCTCGATTTAATATATGTGAAACTATATGGCATGTACATCCATAATATCAAGTCGGAAATCCAATGAAGTGAATAGTACACTTGGAATAAATTAATTAATCTAATTAATTAAATATTCTCTAGATTTTAAAACACCTCCGATTACTCTCGAATTCACCTATGTTGAAGAGCATGTTAGGACCTAATATAATATGCTAACACATATTTATTTCAAGCTAGTTAAGGCCACATGAATTAATCTTCGTTCCTTGTTCAAATGCTCTCAATTTAATATATGTCAATGAACATATCAAGGGGTAATATTCTATCATGCCACATAGTTAAACCAAGTTATAATTCATCGGAAAAATCAAATCTCATACAAGAAAATTAAATAATAAAATCTCTAGATTTGATATCAAAGCAAGTAAACAAATTGTATATGCATCAATAGCATGCAATATAACAAGAAAATAAATTATAACACCCTCTACCTCAATTTGAGATGAAAATCTCAAAAACCACCAAATGAAAACCGTTCCGAATCCGACGATACCGCGAGGTTTTGTCGGGGACAACACGATGAACATAACACCCAAGGAATCCCCATGAAAATCACAACTTGACCTCAAACCCGAACTCGAATAACGGTCAAAAATGGGTTCTAATAAGGGGAAAAGATGCGCGTCGTCAAGGCGAGCATTAAACACTAAGGTACTATGATATTTCACTCGAGGGAAGTGGCTGGAAAACAAGAAAGAAGGGTGGCAGCCATGGCTGCCATGGAGGGCCGGCCAAGAGAGGGGGGGGAGAGAGTGAAATCTGAATTTTTGTTCTTAAGTCCCCTATTTATAGAAAACTTCAAAAAGTGCCCTCAAAGGGCCCACCAGGTCCGGAAAAGTGGAATTTGAGCAAACATGCTCAAACAGCAAAACTCTATGAACGAAAAAGATTCAAAATGAGAAAAAATGAACAACAAAAGAAATGGTGTCAAAAACTAAGTTCCGAGCAGAGATATGCCCCGAACAAGTTCGGCGGCAACCGGGTCTAAAAACCTTGAAACTGGAGAAAAACGACCAGAAGGAAATTCTAAGAGTCCATAACTCGATGAAATGTGAAACTGAATCCCGTACGAGGATCCAGGCTCAAAACAAGGTATTTTATAATAACTTTCGTTAATTGCACAATGGCCCCTACAAAAAGGGTTAACTGTAAAACTGCCCCAGAATGAAAATATCTTCCAAAAGATATTTTCTTAGATACCCCTGAAATAAAATATCTTCAAAAGATATTTATGAAAAACACCCCAAGAAAAGAAAAAGATTCTATAGAACTGTGCTTCCATGCCCCTATGGACACCAGGAGCAACCAGAGTACTTTTATGCAAAAGTAAAGATATGTATTTCATGGAAACCACTTAGAATGAAGATACATGAAGTCAAAAACTAACTCCGAGCACGAAAAGTGAGGTTGTGCCAAAAACTGGCAAACGGAGATAAGACAGAATAAGGAAAAGGATGAAATAGTGCATAGTGTCCGAAAAGTGAAAATGCGGAAATGACTTGGTCCTCAAAGGAAGTTGTCAATCCACATGAAAGAGTCTCAGAAACCATTTCCAAGCACTCGAGATGACACTATGTGACAAGAAACAAAATCAGCAAAGAAAATTAAATGGAAAAAATTCATTTGTAAAATTTTAGGAAAAAAGAAAGGGAGGAAAATGACCGGGTCATTACAACCTACCCTCTTTAAAGGAATTTCATCCCCAAAATTCAGAACATACTAGAAAGAACAGAACATGGACCAAACAAAAGGTTAAATGAAGGACAGCTTATAAAGTACTGAAGGACAACACTAGAAGTTTCCAGATCAAATGAAGGAACGCGAAACACGAACTAAGACGACACCTCATACGAATCAGCACGTTAACTCAATGCTAAGCACCGAGAGAATTCCAAGACAACGAAACGTTGAAACATAATAAAAGAAGAGAGTGACAAGGCAGTACGAACAGTGACCCAAACCCGCCCACACTTACTCGTCAGCAAAGTAGTATGACAGTATAAGGCACTAATCCATAACATGCCCCAAATTAGGTCAACTCTGAAAAACACGGATGACATCAATGTCAGAATGATCATTACCAAAAGCACTGCGAGAACCAGGCATCTGCGAGAGTGGGGTATGGTCCAATGATGTCTGGCTAGACCATCTTGTCCAATCCCAAAACTCTGACAACAATGTCATAGGCACCGCTACGCTTAAGGCCTTAGATACAGAAGCCACGAAGGAAAAGGAAATGAAACGGTCCCTCCCTGGCCCACGTCTCACTTCACCAGACAAGGACTGCGATTCTATGCTCACATGTGCCTTACTCGCATCAACTGTTAAACTAAGGTCTCCGGACACCCAACCAAGAAAACAGACAAGAAGGTTCCCGACATGGGTCCTTTCAGAATAAATTTCTCCAATTCAAGGAAGAACTTCATAAAATAAGAATGCATCCAAAGGTACGACAGATCCTGAGAGACAATGTCAAAACCAGACATAAAAGTAACCAGCTAGCATGCAACATGGCAACAGACTACCTACTCACACAAGTAGTAAAAAAAAATCATGTAAGACACGTCAGTGTATATAGGAGAAGGACGCAAAACACGATGATATGCTGCATATAATCATGTCATGATGAATAAATGTATACAACGTACTCAGACAGACGAGCATATACTATATGCTAAGACAATCAAGGTAGGCTTCTAAACAAGTTGCCACATAAGTAAATAGACATGTTATCAAATAAAAAAAAATGTTATCAAAAAGAATGTAAGTACATGGTATCACTATACACATGAATGAAAAGCGTAAGGTATGCTGACATACGTCGCATATGATCATGTTAACGGAAGCACGTAGACATGGTATCACACTAGGACATGATAGTAACACAGACATGATCTGGGTCCCATGTTATCAGGAAGCATAAATACACATAAAGCATGCTTAACAAATAATAGGCATCTCAAAACACCCGAGCATGTGAACATGTTATCACACAAGATATGTTATCAAGAAGCATTTAAACACGTAGAGCATGGTAACACAAGCATGATATGCACCCAAAACTCGTCGTCCAAGGTATTCGAACCCGGATACTTTGATACCACTTGTAACGACCCGGGTTTATATTCAACTCAGAGCAACAGTGATGAACCGAAGACTGACCCAATAACGGATCCAGATGCAGAAGCAAGAAACAAGACAATGGTATCCCAAGGCACAACACACCTCTAAGACCCTAAGATGACCTTCCATGAGGTCACAGAACTCAAAGAAACAACGTGTGAAGGCAAAAGATCAGAAAAATAACAATTAAGCCCCCAAGGGCAAAGTTGTCATTTCTGAAAGTATGGGTTCAAGTGCCACTGAGCACACCACTGGAAAGACAACGAAAAACTAATCATGATGGACTCAAGAATCACATGATTCGGAGTCCGATCGAAGAAGATACGACAGGATGAAGAAGAGCGAGCAAAACCCGTTAAACAAGGGCAAAATGGTCAATTTACAAATGATAAGGGTGATTTGACTCCAAAAAAGTCAAATAAGGTCCACCCAACCTATACTAATCATTTCACAACATTCCAAGAGGTTCTAAGAACTTTGGACAAGAATCCCACGAAACGCCCTTTTCCCGGTTTAAGCGAAAACAGACACCCTCTCACTAAAACTTGAATAACTTTCACTGTGATTGGAATATGAGAATGGAATCGGTACCATTGGAAATCTGACTTAAAATCCATGAATTTAGGCTCAAGAATCACCCCATTTGATATCAAAGCAAGTAAACAAGTTCTATATGCATCAATAGCATGCAATATAACAAGAAAATAAATTATAACACCCCCTACCTCAATTTGAGATGAAAATCTCAAAAGCCACCAAATGAAAACCGTTTCGAATCTGACGATACCGCGAGATTTTGTCGGGGACAACACGATGAACATAACCCCCAAGGAAACCCCATGAAGATCATAACTTGACCTTAAACCCGAACTCGAATAATGGTCAGAAATGGGTTTAATA
The DNA here is from genome assembly GCF_030987335.1 of Cornus florida. NCBI lineage: Eukaryota > Viridiplantae > Streptophyta > Magnoliopsida > Cornales > Cornaceae > Cornus > Cornus florida. The sequence goes on from NW_026775574.1 coordinate 22,727,709, forward strand.
AAGGGAAAAGATGCGCGTCGTCAAGGCGCGCATTAAACACTAAGGTACTATGATATTTCACTCGAGGGAAGTGGCCGGAAAAGAAGAAAGAAGGACTGCAACCATGGCTGCCATGAGGGCCGGCCAAGAGAGGGGGGAGAGATAGTGAAATCTGATTTTTTGTTCTTAAGTCCCCTATTTATAGAAAAACTCAAAAAGTGCCCCGAAAGGGCCCTGCCGGGTTTGAAAAAGTGGAATTTGAGCAAACGCGCTCAAACGTCAAAACTCCATGAACAAAAAAGATTCAAAATGAGAAAATATGAACAACGGAAGAAATAGCGTCAAAAACTGAGTCCCGAGAAGAGAGATATGTCCCGAACAAGTTCGGCGGCAACCGGGTCCAAAAACCTTGAAACTGGAGAAAAATTATCAGAAGGAAATTCTAAGAGTCCACGACTTGACGAAATGTGAAAATGAATCCCGTACAAGGATCCAGGCTCAAAACAAGGTATTTTACAATAACTTTCGTTAATTGCACAATGGCCCCTACAAAAAGGATTAACTGCAAAATTGCCCCATAATAAAAATATCTTCCAAAAGATATTTTCTTATATACCCCTGAAATAAAATATCTTCAAAAGATATTTATGAAAACCACCCCAAGAAAAGAAAAAGATTTTAAAGAACTATGCATCCATGCCCCTATGGACACCGGGAGCAACCAGAATACTTTTATACAAAAGTAAATATACGTATTTCGTGGAAACCACTTAGAATGAAGATACATGAAGTCAAAAACTAACTCCGAGAATGAAAAGTGAGGTTGTGCCAAAAATTGGCAAACGAAGATAAGACAAAATAGGGAAAAGGACGAAATAGTGTAGTGTCCGGAAAGTGAAAATGCGGAAATGACTCAGTCCTCAAAGAAAGTTGTCAATCCACATGAAAGAGTCTCAGAAACCATTTCCGAGCACTCAGGATGACACTATGTGACAAGAAACAGAACTCAGAAAAGAAAATTAAACAGAAAAAATTCATCCGTAAAATTTTAGGAAAAAGGATAGGGAGGAAAATGACCGGGTCATTACAAAATATGTAGGGAAAGCGGTGAAACTTTCTATATTCTTTTTCTAATTTTTATCTTTTATTTATTTACTTTTTTCTTACTCCTCATATACTTTGAGCCCGTCTGGGATTACTGTTTCAATGTTAAAAACGCTTTTAATAGTAAACCTAACATATTCTTTAAAACACTTTTTATACTTGAAACACTTTTAAATTTGTTTGGTAATAATATTACTTAAAGCACTTTTATTATTAATTTTACTAAATTACCCTTACACTAAACATGTGTTAATTCCCTAATATTAAATATTATAAAATTCCATTGAGTTCAATAATTTATGATAAAGATCAACTTGCATTGATTTATTATTATTATTTTTAAATATCACATATTTTGTTTATGATATTGAATTTGTATTGAATACTAAAATATAAATGAGTTAAACATATTTTAATAGTGATTAATGTGTATCTAATTTGAGATTAGAAGGCGGCTAGAGAGTCTCAAAATAAACTAGGATCTTCGTTTGTTACAGAGTCCCACATATTATTTGCTATTTTTTTGTAGAAGCGATAAAATTGTATTTATAAAAAATATAAAGTGATTAAATTATCTAAAAGAGAATTAGTTACCTAAAAGCATGAACCTCTACCCATAAAGCAATTTTAAAAGTTACGATTCCTAACTTCACTTAAACGCGTTTTCTAGACCTAAACTCTACCATTTATAAGAGTTTTTTTTTTTTTTTTTTTTCACCAAACATATTGGAACTCAATTTTTTAGAATGAAAGTGTTTTTCAGTAATAGAAAAGCAATCCCAAACAACCACTTTATCTCATCTCTCAACAAGTCGTCTCCTTCTTATCTCATGACAATTTTATAGTTCTTTCTTTCTTCTCCACTTAAGACTCATTACTCTCAATTTGAACCCATTTTTATTCTATTGAAGAATTTGGAAGAATATTGGATCGGGTTTTCTAAATCAAGTTTTATTGTTCTTTTTCTTTATTATTCTTATTTTTTTAGTTTTATTAACTTCTGTTATTATAAATTTGTATATATATACATATATATATATATATATATATATATATATATATTATATTTTTATATTAAACCAAACTGTAATACAAAAATCTAATTAGTAATTTTGCATTTCAAAAAGTAAGAAGTATGATTTTAAATAAATATTATTTAATATTAATATATTATTAAAAGACTACTTTTTATTTTTTCCCTAAGACCTCAAATTATTTCGAGCTGCCTCTAGTGTTTATCATCTCATTTTAATGAAAATTATATTTATGTATAAAAGTTTAGCGTTTGAAAATTCGCCTAGAATCTCTCAAAATTTTAAAAATCTCAAAACCGGCTTAAAAGTAAATGTTATGAATAAGTATTTGCATGTAGTGCATTGGTGGAGTGTCACTAATCAATACAAGATTATTCAACGCAATGTAGAAGATACAATCATATAAATCATTCAATACACTGAAAAAATCTTACTACTTTACAGGGTACAAGTAATAAGGTAAAACCGCACTAACTATTTGAGTTGCTGCAAAGGGTTACAATTTAAGGAAAATTAGATTTTGCTGATTAAAATTTTTTATTTATTTGTAAATGCTTTGCAGTGACGTTTTGAAAAATAATTATCAATGAGTGATCTTTCAACTTTAACATCCAAAATACTCTTTCTTTTATTCAGATATTTCAAATTCCTTATTATTATTATTATTTTTTTTTTAATTTTTTTTTTTTGCCATATTTCAAATTGCTTATTCATCTTCTCCAATGTCACCCCAAATATTAAAATTTTCAAAAGTCATAATATTAATTTACTTTGTTATTTAGTCAAAATTCAAGGAATTGCTGTCGATTTTGTTTATCGATTAAATCAAACAACAAATAGAGTTACACGGTTTTGATACTCTCTTTTATCCAAATATTATTAAGCTGACAAACCGAACAGTAAATAAGAGTACAAGACCTCAAAAACAACAATATAGAAGACAACAATAACTAAACATTGTAAAGCAGATACAAGCCAAAGAACAAATAGATTTACAAGTCCTTTCAAGCCATTAAATGCAGTGTGTTGAAAGTAATATACGCAACTTTTATTTCAATTGTTATATTTCATTCAGTGACAGAAATTGAAAACAACTATTTTTTTAACACTCCAAAACCACTCAATTTGAGTGTTTAGACAAAAGAAAACTCCATACAATAAGATGTATTAAGAATTAAAATTATATATAAATACTTCCACTAAAATCGTTTGAAAATAGAAGAGTGAGAGTAAAAGAATCCTCCTTCTATTAGGGAATAAAAAAATTACTAAGTCCTTCCATATTGTAAAAATAATAATAGGGCAAACACTATTTTTCCCCCCTTAATTTCTAGCTCCTTCATCTCTCTTCTTGTTCTCCTTCATCTCTCTTCTTGTTCTACAGGGTAAAGTCCTTTTATTGCACATTGCAATTGTTCCATGGATAAGTCCTTGAACTTAATATTTAAAATTTGATTCAATTCTTTTTGTGTTAGTAGAAATCTGACCCTCACAAATCCACTACTAATTTTAGCCATCTCTAGTGCTGGCCACCACTTCCACACCACATAAATGGAGGCAATAGAATACGATGCCAGAAGATCTCTAGTATTTATTCCTTAAGATGATTTTTCATGTTATTATTGGAAAAGTATTACATCAAGTACATTTTGTGAGATATATATTTTGTAATTGGCTAATTTCGGGATCAAAACAAGTCCATGTCGAGTTGTAATTCCAGTTACTTGTACTTCAAGTTATCATGATTGACAGTAACTACGAAATTGAAGAGGTTGTTCAAAGTTACCACAATTGAGATCATTTGAAGAAAAAGGTAAGAACAACACATTAGGAAGGATTCTAAACAGGGTTGGACACAGTCTACACTTTCCATATAGTTCAGAACTTACCGTAGAATGATTTTAGGCAGAAAGAACCAAGGAAGTCAAGCCTGCCAAACTTGAACCGGTTTAGCCCCTCTGAACTGGTTCAAGATGCTCAAGATTGGCTTCGAATACACTTTACCAATCTTGAACCGGTTCAGCCCCTCTGAACCGGTTCAAGAAGTCCTGGTACTATTCCAATTTTAGTTTCCTTCTTCTTAATGTTTCCTTTTTGATCCCAACTTAGAGCTGAACCGGTTCAAGAAGTCTTGGTACTATTCCAATTTCAGTTTCCTTCTTCTGAATGTTTCCTTTTTGATCCCAACTTATTTCTAAGTCTTATGCACAAAAATATTCATATTTTTTTAGGGATTAGGACTTTCAAAACTCTATATAAACCTTATCATACACATAGGTTTATTCATGGCTTTAGGGAAAATCAATTCTATATTTCCCCGGCAACGGTGCCAAGATAAAAATTTGTTGTTTTGTAAAAAAGGTGAGATGGAAAAGGCTACCTTTGGGATTTGTCCGAAAGCTACCTTGACTCGAAACAAATGGGAATAAGGAAAAGAGCTGACTGCCCATAAGCGTGAAAGTCGCCAATGTGTGCAAAAAGAAAAATGGAGCACAAAGAGAGAAAAAAAATATATTTTGCACATGCTGATTGTTTGATTTCTAAACATATGTGATATCACTGATTTATTATCTGAAATCTGAACAATTGACAGATCATATGTTTTTGGAACTTGGTGGTGATTTTACTACACTTACTAAGTTTGTAGAACTTTATTGAATTGATCTTGGTTATCTCTGCTGATACATATAATCATGTGGAGTCTACATTCTCATTGATTTCAATTTACAAGATTTAGATGGTTGGTTACTTCCTTCTTCTAGGATATTTCTTCCTTGAGACCCTTGTTAATTTGTGACAAAAATGGAGAGATAGAGATTAGAGTCTTATCATTCTTATCATTCAGGGGGGGAGATACTTTTGCATTAACGGGAAGAACTTTTTGTATTGAGGGGGAGAAGAACCATTGTTATCATTGTATGTGTTTACATTTGACATTTGTGTTGATATTCAGACATTAAAATTTTTTATTTTATGCTCGCGTTTATTTTCTTGATTAAGCTTCACGGGTAGTTGTGTTTGAGCTAATGTGCAGATTATAGGTTGCTACATGTGTTGAAGCTTCATGAAGTTCAAGAAAAAAAATTTGTGGTTCATTTCCTTTAACAATTATTGTAATTTATTTTCCTGCTTGGGTAGATTGTTTAATTGTTTTAAGGGTTTTGTCACGAAATTGCCAAAGGGGGAGATTGTGAGATATATATTTTGTAATTGGCTAATTTCGTGATCAAAACAAGTCCATGTCGAGTTGTAATTCCAGTTACTTGTACTTCAAGTTATCAAGATCGACAGTGACTATGGAATTGGAAAGGTTGTTCAAAGTTACCACAATTAAGATCATTTGAAGAAAAATGTAAGAACAACACATTAGGAAGGATTCTAAACAAGGTTGGACACATTCTACACTTTCCATATAGTTCAGAACTTACCGTAGAATGATTTTAGGCTAAAGGAACTAAGGAAATCAAGTCTGCCAAACTTGAACCAGTTTAGCCCCTTGGAACTGGTTCAAGATGCTCAAGATTGGCTTTGAATACACTCTGCTAATCTTGAACCGGTTCATCCTCTCTAAACCAGTTCAAGAAGTCCTTGTACTATTCCAATTTCAGTTTCTTTCTTTTGAATATTTCCTTTTTTCCCAACTTCTTTCCAAGTCTTGTACATGAAATTTTTCATATTTTTTGGGGGATTAGGATTTTCAAAACTCTATATAAACCTTGTCATACACATAGGTTTATTCATGGCTTTATGGAAAATCAATTCTATGTTTTGAGAAAGCCTTTTAGAGAGGGAAAATTCAGAAAATCAAATATGATTGTTCTAAATTTGTTTATGAGAGCATACATATATATTCATTAGTGATTTAGTAGTGTTGTTCTCTATCTCATCGGAATTGGAGTTATATTGAAGATTCAGATATTCCGTATGAAGAGCAGGATTTAATTTTTCTATATCGAGTTCAGATCTTAAAGAGCAGAAGTAAAAGTGATCACATTTTGAAAGGGTTGGAGCATTCGAGGAGTGTTGTCTAATCTACCTGCTACTCTTCTACATATATCAAGCATAAGCCTGAGGTTAAGTTGTTATTGGACGGGGAGTCACAAAGCCAGAGGATTGTCAGTAATTGGTGTTTGGTAGAACGATAGGATGTGAGCCAGAGTCAAAATTCGGTGTACTTTGTTTTAAACATTGTGGATCGGTTTACTTTGGACTGAATAGTCCACGAGGTTTTTCCCATGCAAACAGTTGATATATTTTATCAACTGGGGTTTCTTCGCTAAAAATCCTTGTGCAATCTCTCTAAACTTTTACTTTTTTTACTTTACAGTACATTTGTGACTGTGGATGTTTAAATTGATCATATAATTTAATCAATCATAAATTAAGCAAGTTAATTTAATAATCAGATCTAGGTCATTAAAGGAGTTAATCACAATTAAAATCAACTAACTGTTTCCGCACCCCGCGTAACTCTATTTTCACAATTTGGTATCAGAGCGGGATACTCAATATACAGAGTAGATCATATTTATTGATTTATTGTTAATTTTTGCATCATGTCTGAAAATTTATCTATTGATGCGTTGCATTTACCTCATGTTTTTGATTCTGTCACAAGCATGCAAATTGAGTGGTCCAAGTTTAAAAAGGATTTTGAAAATTTGTTAAATAAATTGAATCTTGCGGAACTTGATAGAGATATTTATAGGTTAGAAGTTTCTGTCTCTAGTAAAAATTTGGAAGAAATTGGCCGAAAGAATTTGAATCTTTTTTATAAAATTGATTTTCTATAAAAGGAGTTTAAGAAGATAAATTTGTTTTATAAATCACTGGAACTTAAAATTGATAATTTGAGTAGTGAATTTGTTAAATCAAAATAGTCTTTTCAGAATGTTGATATTAACACTGACAATTGATAAGTTGAAAGGAATGGTTGAGAATATTAGTTATAATAGAGAATTGGCTTTAACTTCAAAGAATTTGTATTTTCAAAAATCTAAAGATATTTTTGTAAAAGTTGAAACCAAGCCTTGTTTTATTTCTAATTCTCCCAAACTTATTTCAACATGTCATTTTTATGGTGAAAAAGGTCATATCAAGTATAAGTATAAGAAAAGAAAAATTGAACTAGGAAAGAAATTGAAAAATCTAGAGAGTTCAAATTTGAGGAAGAAGAGGATTAGGACTATTGAGCCTTATAACTCTTTGCCTAAAACAATAGGGAAATCATTGCATAATGAATCTAAAATTGTTTGGGTAAAGAAAGAGAATTTTAAATGCCTTGCCATGCATACAACACTTAGAACACTTGGTCCATGTGGTTGGTACTTTGATAGTGGTTGCTCTAGGCATATGACAAGGGATAGAACATTGTTTACCACTTTTAAGGAATGTTCAGTTGGTACTGTTACTTTTGGTGATGGTAATGCTTCTACTGTAAGTGGTAAAGGTAAGATCAAATTTTCAGGAATTGGGGAGTTAAAAAAATGTTCTATATGTTAAAGGTTTAGCTGCTAATCTGTTGAGTATTAGTCAAATCTATGATGAGGAGTTTCAAGTCAATTTTACTCAACAAGGGTGTTTTGTAACTAATGAAAAAGGTGAATGTATCTTGAAATGAACTAGAACTTTTGATAATTGTTATGTTGTGTTTTCAGATTCTTCACTAATGTGTTTTTCTGCAGTTACTGATGAGGCAATTTTATTGTATGAAAGACTTAGACATATGAATTTTAATGATTTAGTGAATTTGTCTAACAATGATCTTGTTCGAGGTTTACCTAAATTGAAGATGCCTAAGAATGAAATATGTGGTCCATGTCAAATAGGAAAACAAACTAGAGTGTCACATAAGAGACTTATTCATCAAGTCACTTCTCGACCTTTAGAATTGATTCATATGGATTTAATGTGTCGCATAACACCTGATAGCATTGGAGGAAAAAGATATATGCTTGTTATGGTTGATGATTTTTCTAAATTTACTTTTGTTGCATATTCGAGAGAAAAATCTAATACTTTTGTGAATTTCAGGTTTATTTGCCAACTTATTCAAAATGAGAAGGGATATCGAATTAATCAGATTAGAAGCGATAATGGAGGTGAATTCGAACCTAATGTGTTTATTAAATATTGTGATAAGAATGGCATTAAGCATGAATTTTTAGCACCTAAAATATCACAACAGAATGGTGTAAAATAAGACAATTGGAAGTATGGCATGTACCATGCTTCATGAGAATAAAATTGTAAGTCATTTTTGGGTTGAATCAGTACGTACTGCTTGTACATCCTAAATAAAGTTTATCTTAGGTTTGGAACTAAAAAGACTTCATATGAATTGTGGTATGATAGAAAGCCCACTGTTAAATACTATTGAGTCTTTGGAAGTAAATGTTATATCCTTAAAGATATGGAACACTTGAGAAAATTTGACTCTAGAAGTTATGAATGTGTGTTTTTAGGTTTATTCACAAACAAGTCGGGTTTATAGGGTTTTTAATCTTAGAACTAAAGTAGTCATAGAGTCTATAAATGTTGTATTTGATGATACAAAATTTAAGATCTAGCTTAGGAATGATCTTATAAATTCATTTGGAACATAGACATTAGGTGGCATGATCCACTTAAGTTGTTTCGTGTTTTAGATTTCAAGTTGAGGACTTTGAGAATCTATATCTTGTTGTCTTGTTTAACATGCTTCTATGTTGTTCAAATTGCATGAATGATGTAATTTATGCTAGAAATGTTCTAAGGTAGCTTAGGATACTCCCCGAGTCTCACATTTGACATAAATATTAGGTGGCATGACCATTTTGAATTGTTTCATGTAAATGTAAAAATCTATAAGAAATTAAGTCAATGCATGCTCATTCCCTACGAGTAAACTTGTTTACTCACCCCGAAGTTACTAGGGGTTCTGTTCAGATACGAAGACTTGGTTCGTGATGTTCATTATTGCTTGGATAATTGTAGACTTGAAGGTTTTAATTTTTGTAAAGGTTGGCTTGAAATGCCACTTGTAGCCTTATTTGTTAAAATGTGTATATTTGATTCCATTTATGTAATGTGTACATAAGTACACTCAATGAAATGTATTTGACTTGTATGTAATGAGGCCAAGGTCCAAAGACACTTATGTGATATGTATGCAAATTTTTAACTTTATTGTTATTTATGGAAGTTAGGAGATTTCATGCATTGGAGGGTCATATTTTACATACAACATGCCATGAGGCCATAGGACATTATAGTACGTCTACCTTATAATATTACATATACTTACATGTTCACTTTGGCAAACAACACCCTTCTTGATGAAACAAAAACTTAAGGTTGCATTTTTTTGAGTTTTTACCCTATTCTGTTCCAGGGGCATTTCGGGTATTTCACAATGTGTTTTTTTCATTTTTGCTTATGTGGTTGGGTAGAAAACTCGATTTTGGAGGGGGTTTCTTTTTTGTGTTTTTCAAGAAAACATCATCTTGGCCCTCAAAAACTCATTTTTTTCCGAAAAATCCTTGCTACCAGGTTTTTGTTAATTTTTAATACAAGTGTACTTGGTACTATTCATCGACTTATTTTTGAAAAGTGTGATGACCGATCCGAAACTTCCAGGGGTCTTGTGGGTGTATTTTAATATTGCATTTTCAATTTAGGCAATTTAAAAACCTCCCGAAGCCCTATTTCCTTTTCTTGGGCAGTAGCTAGGACTGATTTTGACCCTCTTGACCTGATTTTCTTGGGGGCATTCTGGGCATTTTTCAATGCATTTTTTTTTTATTTCCGTCCACTTTTTCGGGTAGAAAACTTAATTTTAGGGGGGGTTTCTTCTTGAGTTTTTCCAAAAAAGTCTGTTTAGATGCCTGTTTTTACTCTCAATTGCAGCAGTAGTGGGTCGGCAGCACTGTAGCTGTCGTGACCCTCTTCTTATTTTTGACCTTTCTCCTTCGTCCGGACTCCAAATCGAGCAAAAAAAAATTTGAACTTGACTATTTTTTTACTGTCTTTCCAACGGTGTGCTCGGTTGCACCCAAATCTTCTTGGATAATTACCAGTTTACCCTTTTTGCTTTGTATGTCCATTTTTTGTTGTTTTGCCGTTTCTCCTTCGTCCAGACTCCGAATCATGCGATTCTTTAGTCTATCTTGATTATTTTTTTTATTGTCTCTCCAGTGGTATGATCAGTAGTATCTAAATCTATATTTTCAGAGATGACCATTTTGCCCCTAGGTTCATTCTTGTCTGTTTTTGAGACGTCATTTCCGCGTTCATTTTCATTAGGTTTCGTGCACTCATTGAGGATCACGTTGGTGTTTTATAAATGTGCAGTATTCCTAGAGACCATTGTTACACCTTTTGCTTCCGCATTCTGGATTCATCATTGGATTTACATTAGGTTTATCTTAGGACGCACTGGCCTAAAAACCAGGGCCGTCACAGATGAGGATTGGTGTTCAGACCCAATATAGAAGAGAAGCTGCTCTAAAGGCTAAGGAAACTGTGGAAGAAGAAGTTCAAAAATTTGATGGTGACTTATCTGATGATGAAATAGCCTATCTAGCTAAGAAATTCAAGAAGTTCAAGTTCAAGAAAAAAGGATAGTTACAAGGTCAGACTTGTTTTGGATGTGGAAAAACTGATCACTTTATTGCAAGTTGTCCAAGTAACACAAGGGCTCAAACTTATAGAAAACCATAAAATTTCAACAACAGAAACAAAGGCAAGAAGAAGGCATTCCTCACTGGTTGGGAATCAAGCTCTGAAGAAGAAGAAAAAAAAATAGTTTCAAGGGATGAAGGAACCTGTCTATTCATGGCTATTCATGAGCCTCCCTCATTTCAAATTAATGAAGTGGTAAATGAAGATGAAGAAGATGATCTCGATGAAGTCCTTGCTAAATGTGAAAGGCTTGCAAGAAAATGTAATTCATAGAAGAAAGAATTAAAGTTGATTAGCCATAAGTTAGAAACAACTAAAGATCTACTCATGAAACATATCAAGGTAAAACTCTCTCTTTTCTGTTCTATTTCCTTAATTGTGTGTCAGTGTACCAAAGACAGGATAGGTGATAGAAAATGGAGTACTAAAAGATGTAAAAAGGAATTGGCTATGGCATTAGAAGAAAGGTCCAAAAAGATGACTGAGATTTGGACTAACTCAACTAAGCAAATTGGAAGGAGAGGTATTGGCTATGATCTAAATTTAAATGAGAAGGTAAAACACACCTCATCACACTCTATCTTTGTTAAATCTGAAAGTGGTAAAATTTATGCTGATTATCCTATTACAATTAGTGTATATAGACCCAAGTATGAATTACTTCAGTCCACTTACTAAAATTTAAATCATGATCACTTAGATGTTGCATCATATGCAAATAGAAATTCTAAAGCTAAACTAGCATATGTAAAGACATCTGAATTGAAGCATGATAGTGTATCGAAGATAAACAAGTCATTTGTGAAAACTAGAATGATGTGGATACCTAAAAAACAAAATGCAGTTAGTCTTCTAATTTACACTGCTTTTAAAGCATGCAATATTAGCAATAAATGGTATGTTGATAGTGGATGCTCTAGACACATGATAGGTGACATGTCAAAATTTGAAAAACTTGAAAAGTATGATGATGGCACAATTATCTTTGGAGATAACAAAAAGGCCAAAATTGTGGGAAAATGAATCATATCTAAAACTGCTGACATTCTTAAAATTAAAGATGTTTTATATGTTGAGGGCCTTAAACATAATTTGCTAAGTGTTAGTCAATTGTGTGACACTGAATGTATGGTATGCTTTGATAAGAATGACTGTAAAGTCATTGATGGACAATCTGGAAAAGCTTTATTTTTTGCAAGTAGATCCCCTACAAATGTTTACACAATTGCTGAGGACACATCTTTAAATGTGTGCAATTTGTCTAAATCTGAAGATGGCATTTTATGGCATAAAAGGCTTGGTCATGTGCATGTTAAGAATATCATGAATGTAGTTAAGTACAAAGCTGCTAGAAGCATACCTGAGTTAAAATTTGATGAAAATCATGTATGCAAAGCAAGTCAATTTGGTAAACAAACTAAAGTTTCATTTAAATCTAAAGAAATTAATACTTCACAACCTCTTGAGATTATTTATATGGATTTATGTGGGCCTACTAAGACCACAAGCATAGGTGGAAATACATATTCCATGCTTCTTATTGATGACTTTAGTAGAATGACATGGATTTATTTTCTGAAAGAAAAATCTGATGCTATTAACCATTTTATCAAGTTTGTCAACATTGTAGAAAATGAGAAAAATTGCAAGGTCAAAAGACTAAGATCAGACTTTGGCACTGAATTCACAATGAATGAGTTTGAGGATTTCTGTGATTCAAGAGGCATAAAGAAAGAATTCTCAGCAGTTGCTACTCCACAACAAAATGGAGTTGTTCAAAGAAAGAACAGGACCGTTCAAGAAATGGACCGGACTTTAATGTTAGAAAGAGGACTGTCAAAAGGCTTCTGGGCTGAAGCTACAAACACAGTTGTTTATATCATCAACTGAGTACTTCTGAGACCAAAATCTATAAAAACTCCTTTTGAGTTGTGGTATGGAAGGCCTGCAACAGTTCATTACTTCAAAGTCTTTGGAAGCAAGTGCTACATTCTGAATCATCTCGACAATCTTAGAAAATTTGATGCCAAGTCAGACAAGGAATTTTTCTTGGTTATTCCACAAAGAACAAAGCTTATAGATGTTACAACTTGAGAACAAAGAAGATGGTGGAATCAATTCATGTAAAGATTGATGAAGTGGGTGATGTCAAAGTAAATAAAGACAATGAGATCATCACTGCAGCAAAGCAACCTATTTTGGAAAATGATGGTGCTAGCACTTCAACAGAGATTCAGCAAGATAAAAGAGAAACTTTGTATCCCACTCTTTAAAAGCATGTGCAACAACACAACATCATTGGTGACAAAGATACAGGTGTCATGACCAGATCTAAGAAGAATGCCGCTAAAATATTTAAGATAGATGAGTATAGTCATATAGCTATGTTGTCCTCTGTTGAGCCGAAACACTACCAAGATGCCAAGGATGATAAAGACTGGATCATTGCTATGAAAGAAGAGCTGGAACAGATTGAGAAAAATGACTCTTGGATCCTTTTTCCTAGACCAGAACATAAGAATGTTATTGGCTCAAAATGAATCTTCAGAAACAAGTTAAATGAGAAGGGCATTGTGGTTAGAAACAAAGCAAGATTGGTCTGCAAAGGTTTTGCTCAAATAGCTAGACTTGATTATGATGAAACTTTTGCTCCAGTGGCACGACTGGAATCCATTAGAATGCTTTTCTCATTTACTTACTACAAAAAAAGTCATGGTCTATCAAATAGATGTAAAATCAGCTTTCTTAAATGGTGATCTTTATGAAAAAGTGTACATTGAGCAACTTGAAGGATTTGAAAATTCAATGCATCCACAATATGTCTACAAACTTAGGAAAGCTCTTTATGGTCTCATGCAAGCACCTCGAGCCTGGTATGATAAGCTTCACTCATTTCTTATTGAACAAGGGTTCACGAGAGGTAAAGTAGATAGCATACTGTATGTAAAACTCTTCAACTCAAAGTTTCTTATTTTACAGATTTATGTTGATGATATCATATTTTATGGCTTAAATACTAGCTTAACTGCACACTTTACTGATCTTATGAAAACCAAGTTTGAAATGTCTATGCCCGGCACCCTAAAGTATTTTTTAGGCCTTCAAATCTGTCAATCTATGAAAGGCATATTCATTTCCCAAGAAAAGTATGCTAAAGAGCTTCTAATAAAATTTAATATACATGATTGTAAACCCGTGACTACGCCTATGTGCACATCCACTAAATTAACCACAGAATGCACTAGTGAAACGGTAAATTCTACTCTTTATAGGTCTATCATAAGTAGCTTGTTGTACTTAACTGCTTCCAGACCTGATATCATGTATGTTGTTGGTTTAGTTGCCAGATTTCAAAGTGCTCCTGAAACACCTCATTTAGTTGCTGCTAAAAGAATAATGTGATATATCAAAGGGACACTTAATTATGGATTGCATTATACACCTTTACCAAACCTTGATATTCTTGTTTATTCTGATGCCGACTGGGGAGGGTCATTATCTGATAGGAAAAGCACTTTTGGGTGTTGTTATTTGTTAGGAAATAATTTGGTTTCTTGGTAAAGCAAGAAATAAGATAGTGTTACTCAATCCACTTCAGAAGCTGAGTATATCTCAGATGCTTAGGCATGCTCCCAAGCACTGTGGATGAGGTCCACCTTGACTAATCTAGGAATAACTTTTACCAATCCTACCACCATCTTGTGTGACAATCAAAGTGCTATTGCCATTAGCAAAAATCACACACTTCATTGTTGCAGCAAGCACATTGACATCAAATATCATTTCTTACGAGATAATGTGCAAAAAGGATCTATTAAGATGGCGTATGTCTCAACTGATGTCCAATTGGTAGATATTATGACCAAACCATTACCTGCAGCTAGGTTTGCCACCCTACGGCTACACTGGGCATTCATGTCCCCTCTCTTTAGTAAGAATGTTTTTGGTCTATTCCTTGCCTTTTGACTTTTTTTTTGTTAAAAAGGGGGAGAAAATAGACTGAGATGCCTGAAATATGGCAACTAAAGTTGGTGTGGAGTGTATTGGAGTAGTAATTGGTCACTATTTGCCTTATATTTCTTGTATGCATTGTATATTGATTTTTGACATTAAAAGGCAAAAGGGGGAGATTGTTGATCCATAGGTCTATCATGTTTGCTCATTTAATGTAAAATCAATTTTACTGGACGTCTCATTTTTATCTTAAGTATTGTTGGGTATTATTTTAGTTATATTTATATGTCATTATCAGGTGTGCACTAACAATTGTTTCAATATTTCTTTTAGTCCATGTGCTTGTGTGCAGATGTAATGCAAGATAATCAAGTGTCTTATATGTCCATTAATTCCATAGACTTAAATATCTGGAATGTTTACTAGTTGTGTTTCAACAAATTTTATCATATGATAAGGGTATATAGTTTGCTATCTAGAGTGATCCAACGGCTCCAAGTTATCTGGTTAGCTTTTAGTTGAAGTCAAGGGCTATGATTAATTCATAGCTTGGATAGCTTTTGTGTGGCTGTAAGAAACTGGTGCTTTCTCTCTCTAACGGCTTCATAGATCAGAGATATATGTAGATCATAAGTGTGGTTGTGTACAAAGCACAAAAATATTGTGAGCTCCAAAGAAAAATCAGAGTGACATAGTGGTGCGCAAGGAAGAACCAAGAAAGATTTAGTGGGTCTGTGCTTCATTGTTTATCTGAGATAACCTGTGATGTTCATCTATTGAAGATCAAAGAGTGAGCCTAATTACAGGCTAATTCAGAACATTCATGAAGACCCATTTTGGCTGAAGTCCTGTTAAAGATAAATAGGTGACACTCTATTGAAGAACCCATCACCAAAGAGCTACAGCGACCACACCGGAGAGCTACAGCAACCACACCTACGTGAAAACTTCATTACAGTGACTTTAAATCTCTATCAGCAAGAAGACCTCATTCTGGTGTCCTTCAAAACTTTTTCCGTCATTCTGGTGAAATTCAGACTCAGTCCAGCGAGCCAAATCAGCAGCGTACCAGTCCGGCAAAATCTCCAAGCTTGTCTTCAAGTCCAGCTCCGTTCAATCAACTACCATCTTCGGTTAAAGCTTTGAAGTTGATAAGATCAAATCCAGAAATGCAATGCTTATCATATAAGGGCTGTGAAATCTATATTTCAAGTTTTATACTTATTTAACTTTTATCTTGTAAAACTTGAGAGAACACCATTAGTTTATTATATTTTTCTTGTTGAGTAATTTGGTGAACTCTTCATTCAAGCATTGGGATGCTGTGAACAGGGGGAGTGCTGGAGTGATTGTTGTGAGATTGGTGAGTGGTCCTAACACAGGGTGTTGTGGACACGGAAGAGTGCAAGAATGGCTTGTATGTGAGTTCGGTGAGTGTGATTGTAACGATTCGGTCATTTGCCTTCGTTTCCTTTTTCCTGAAATTTTATGAATGAATTTTTTTCGTTTAATTTTCTTTTCTGAACTCTGTTTCGTGTCGCTTAGTGTCATCTCAAGTGCTCAGAATTGGTTTCTGAGACTCTTTCATGTGAATTAACAACTTCCTTTGAGGACCGAGTCATTTCTGCATTTTCACTTTTCGGACACTATACGCTATTTCGTCTTATCTCCGTTTGTCAGTTTTTGGCACAACCTCACTTTTCAAGCTCGGAGTTGGTTTTTGACTTCACGGGCCTTTATCTTCAGTGGTTTCCTCGAAATACATATCTTCACTTTCGCAAGAAAGTACTCTGGTTGCTCCCGGTGTCCATAGGGGCATGGATTCACAATTCTTCAGAATCTTTTTCATTTCTTGGGGTGTATTTCATAAATATCTTTTGAAGATATTTTATTTTAGGGGTATCTAAGAAAATATCTTTTAGAAGATATTTTCATTCTGGGGCAGTTTCGCAGTTAACCCTTTTTGTAGGGCCATTGTGCAATTAACGAAAGTTATTGCAAAATATCTCGTCTGGAGCCTGGATCCTTGTACGAGATTCATTTTCACTTTTCGTCGACTCGTAAATTCATAGAATTCCGTTCTGGTCATTTTTCTCCAGTTTCAGAGTTTCTAGACCTAGTTGCCACCGAACTTGTTTGGGTTATAACTTTCTGCTCAGGACTCAGTTTTTGACGTCGTTTCTTCTGTTGTTCATATTTTCTCATTTTGAATCTTTTTCGTTCATGGAGTTTTTCCGTTTGAGAGCGTTTGCTCAAAATCCACTTTTCCGGACCCAGCGGGCCCTTTCAGGGCACTTTTTGAGACTTACTATAAATATGGGACTTAAGAACAAAAAAATCAGATTTCTTCTTCTTCTTCCTCTTCCATGGCCGGCCAAGCTCCCTTCCATGGCTGCCACTTTCTCTCTCCTCCTTTGATCTACTTTTCTTTGATGAAAAGTCTTCGGCCTTAACATTTGTTGTTTGCCTCGTCGTGCTCTACCATTACCCCTTATTAGAAACCATTTCTAACCAAATTTTGAGTTCAGGATTGAGGTCAAGTTTGGATTTTCATGGGGCTTCTTGGGGATTCATATAGATCGTGTTGTCCCCGACAAAACCTAGGAGTTTCGTCGGATTCGGAGCCGTTTTAAATTCGGTAGGGATTTGGGATTTTCATCTCAAATTGAGGTAGGATGTGTTATACCTTTAATTCTTGTTATATAACATGCTATTGATGCTTATACAACTTGATTGCATGCTTAAATATGAAATTTAGAGATTTTATTATTTAATTTTCTTGTATTGGATTTGATTTTCCCGGTTGCTTATGACTTGTTTTAAACATGTAGTATGGTAATATAATACTCTATAATATGGTCATTGACATATATTAAATTGAGGGAATTTGAACAAGTAACAAAGATTTTATTTAATATTTATCTTGAATAAAATATTAAATGATGTGGCCTTAACTAGCTCAAAATCAATATGTGTTAACATATTAAATTAGGGCCTTAGCATGCTCTCCAACATAGTTGAATTTGAAAGTAATTGGAGGTGTTTTGAAAATTAGTAATTATTAATTAATTTAATTAATTAATTTGCCCCGAGTGCACTGTTCACTCTATTTGAATTCCGACTTGATATTCTTGATTTACATGCCATATAGTTTCACATATATTTGATTTAGAATATTCGGTTAGGTTTTGAAACCTTTTATTTAATTAAATTCCATATTTAAGATTTAATCCTCATGGTGATATATAACTTGGAATTGAATTGTGGCATGCTAGAAAATTAAGTTTTGGTATGATTGTTCACATGTATTAAATTGGGATTTATTGCATGAGAATTGCAACTTTTGTTTTATATTTAACTTTAGTGAAAGTTTAATTCGCATGGTCGTAAATCGAATGAAATAAACTTGTAATGTGATATTACATTAGTGCTTGGCATGTTTTCTAACATAGGTTAATTTGAGAGCATTTGGTTAAGTTTGAAATCTAGAGATTTTAATTAAAAAAATTAATTAAAATCTATTTTGTGGTCTCATTAGCTTAATTAAGGTTTTAACTTGATATTTGTATTGGCTATGACTTGCTTACTAGTATATATTAATTTGGGATTATTTGAAGTTGTTTTAGACCCTTGGGATTTAAATTAGCATGATTTAATTAAAGTTCTACCTTGTTGTTGTATTTAAACTCATGAGCTTATGTTTTCAATATTGAATATTGTTGTCTTGTGTAATGATTTGCACACTTCATATTTAACATCTTTCATGCATAGCGTGTAACAAATCGCACACTGAAGATTCGACATTTATCATATCATATTAGTTGTGGACTTAGAGCATGTATTGTATAGGTTTCCAAATTTGGTTGTGCATGGTAGATAGTTGATTATCTTGTATATACATGCTGATATATACGTTGTTGAACAATTTGTTGATTTTGGAAACTTGGGGATGTCGTTGTTTGGCTACGGCTAGGACGTGGTTCTAGTATGGGGGATTGTTGTTGATTTCCTTGAAGGAGTCGCCACAACCAACAAAGCTTGAAGAGTTGTGAATTTAGGAGGTGGCCAAATTTTACATTTATAGAAAGCCACTACTACCTTTCTCTATATAAAATATAGATAGGGCGAGTAGGGATCGTCCCAAGGGATTTGATGGTGTATCGAATTATGAAACTATGGTAATTAGGGTTAGTAGGTCGAGTGATCACACAATTGATTGGTTGGTTGATTATACTAAATGAGCTAAACTATAATAAAGCAATGCAATAAGATAAAGAATAAATAAGAATGAAAGGTCTTGGGGTGTCGAGATCATCACCAAACAATACTATTCCAAACCATAATCAAGTGACTAATGAGGGAAATGAATGTGTTGCAACAATGTTGTGTGTGTAAAAGACATTCAATTGGTAAGGGTGACTCAACAAGTGCAAATTGTTTCAATCAACATGTGTGATGCCACAATCCATCTATTAGTAGAGGAATATATTGTCTAAACATCATGTGAAGATAACAAAATAACAATTCAAGTCATTGAGTCCAAGCAATCCATAAGGATGACTTAGTTAAACATGCATTATCTAAACATCATGTGAGAGGTACAAAATATCTATTGGGAGAGGAATAAATTGTCTAAACACATGTGAAAGATACAACATATCATAACTAGTCATTAATCATTCATTAAGCTCAAAATTCCATTACACCACAATATTAGAGCATATGCTTCTTGCATTCAAAAGTATGGAACATCAAAGAACAAGCATGAATTGTTTCCCCAACTAACACTACACTACTTAAAAGAGAAGCACAATCCATCAAGGAATAAGTATGAACCATCTAGAGACATAACAAGAGCATTACATTAAGAACTTCATATTTTGACAATCTCAAGATTAAAGGCATTAATACACATAGACATGCATCAATAATATTAAATCTAGAGGTGAGCATCTACTCTAGCATACATAGACATATAAATAGAGAAAATGATCAATTAGAAGCATTAATCCATAGAACTCAATGAATAATCAAGATCTTCATAAGTTCAAGAGTCAAAATATGCATTACAACACAAATCCCTCAAAATTACACAAGATTAGGTAAAGAAAGCATGTTTGGGGCTAACTCTAGCCCCAAAAGGATGTCTAGCCACTCATGATGATGAAGCTCCAACCCTCAAGGGCTAAATCCATGGTGAAAATCTGCTCCTTGATGATGAAGGTCTCTTCCAAAGGTTGCTCTAGCTTCCTCCCTTCTTTCTCTCCAAGAATAGCCTCCAAGATGATTTTCAATGTGTGACAAGAGACTCCTTCAAAAAGTGTATCATATTCCTTATATAGGTAGGTCAAATACACCCTATGCTGAGCTGTGGTCGTGCAAGGCATATTCTCCAATGATTTGATGAAGGACGGAATAAATGAGCTGGACTTTAACTTCTTCTCGCTAGAGGAAGTTCGATCGATCGAACCTTAACTTGGATCGATCGAAAATGGGTTCGATCGATCGAACTGCATCTTGGATCGATCGAAGTGGTCTGACTCCTCCGGATAATGACAAGGCTGGGATATTTTCAAGATATTTATGGGAAAAAGACAAAAGTGGTTGGTAGGCGTACAGCTGTGGATAAGATCAATTATTTGAATAGGACAAAATAGGGTTCGATCGATCGAAGGTGATGTTGGATCGATCAAACTTGGAATTTCAGCAAAGGCCAAGGTTGGATCTATCGAGAAGTACTGTGATCGATCATAGATGTTCGATCGATCAAACTCTAAGTTGGATCGATTGAACTTTTTAGCTGCATAACTTGATTCCTTTTTGCTCCTTTCTTTCTCCACTTTGCTCCCTCCTTTGGTTTATCTCAGGATTGCTTCAATTAAGCTCTTATTTAGCTGAGTTAGCTAAATTTTGGGATTAGTGCCTGAAAATATAAATAACACGTAATAAGTCTAAAACGGCAAAGTAAGATAGATAAAGGTACTCGAATGCTTAAGCTTAACGGGTTTAAATGCGCATTTTTCAGTGCTCATCAGGGATAGTCCCTCTATGTAGTCTAGTGGGCACATAGGGAGGTTTACCGTGGGCTAGTAACCCTAAAGTAACCAAGGTGTCGGCCTGATCCGATTGATGTCCGAGTATCCATTTTGTTTGATTTCGCATTTCATTTTCAAGTTGATAACTAGATGATGTTGTAACTTGTTGTTCCTTAATTGTCTTTCCATTTTAGGTTACATTATGCTAACTTTGTGAAATTGTGCTTTATGCGTTGCATTAGAAGTTTCAATGTTAGTTAAATTGCATAAGTATTGTAAATTGTGTTTTGATGTTCTAATATAGCTTAGGAATGATCCTATTGATTCATTTAGAACTTAGACGTTAGGTGGCATGACCCACTTCTGTTAATTTCATGCTTTAGATTTTAAGTTGAAGGCTTTAAGAGTTTATACCTTGTTACATTGCATAACTTGCTCTTAGGTTGTTGAATTGCATGGATAATGTGATTCTTGTTAACTTGTATTCAAATATGCTTTTTGTCATGTTGTATGGATTACTCTAGACTTTGTTCAATTATAATGATAATGTGATCTGTGGTAACTATAAACTCATTGTATTAATCGGATTACTCCAACTTTGATTTGTTTCATTTATGTATTTATATCATGATTCTTGTTGCTTTATATAACATGTTTCTATGTTGTTGAAATGCATGGATGATGTGATTTATGCTAGAAACACTCTAAGGTAGCTTAGGATGCTCCCTGAGTCTCATTTTGATATAAACGTTAGGTGGCATGAACCCCTTTAACACGTTTCACCTTAAGGTGATAAATTTGTAAAATACTAGGTCGATGTATGCTCATCTCCTACGAGTAGATTTATGTTGCTCACCTCTACGATACTGGGGCATATTTCAAGTACGAAGACTTGGTTCGTGATGCCTAGCATTCCTTGGATGTCGTGTAACTTTCAAGTTTCCATTTCGCGCAAATGTTAGCAGGAAATGTCATTTTGTAGACTTATATGTAAAACTTGTATTCTTTGATTCCATGTATGTAATGTATACTTAAATACACTCTTTACAATGTAATTGACATGTATAAGATGAGGCCAGAGGCCAATGACCATTATATTGTATTCTATGTACTTTTTAACTTCATGAAATATTGTGAAAATCTTAAAAAATCGCAAGTCATTGCTTCACCATGATTGCATCGGGTGTGGGAATTCCATTCTCATTCTTTTATAGGGTCTCATTAATCTTGTATGAAGTGTGGCCAAGGGCCAAATGGTTAATTAACTCCATTTCGTATTTTTGGATTCCATATTTTCCATTCCAAGTCCATTTTTGCCTTTTTGCCCATTGGGGGGTCGGATTTTGCATCGACTATATTTTTAAGCCATAGACCATTGTAGCGCATCTAAATAGGTAAGTAACGTTTGAGTGCATGGTCGTTTCCGGGCAAAACCTCATCGTTTGTGTTTTGAGCCTTCTACGGACTCATTTTGCACTTTTGTTGCATATTCTGATCTAGGGGCATTCTTGACTTTTAAATTCAGTTTTATTTCCTCATTTCAACATGGTTGAATAGAAAACATGATTTTAGGGGGGGGGGGGGGTTTCTTTTTCGTGTTTTTCCAGAAAATGTCATCTTGGTATCGGAAATTGATCGCAAAGTTCAGCTTCTGTTTTTCCATTTAGCAGCTTTTTGGACCCTCTGGACAAGTTTTCTTGGGAGGGCATTTTGGGCATTTCACAGTGTGTATTTTTCAATTTTTTTTAGGAGTCACATAGAAAACTCAATTTTGAGGGGGTTTTCTTCTTTGTGTTTTTCCAAAAAATTTCATCTAGGCCCTCAAATTTCCATTTTTTCCAGGAAAAACCCCTGCTGCCAAGATTTCTTGCTGCCCATTCTGCCTCCTTCACATTTAAACGGTTAGATGGGGTTTCATAACCAGTTACATGTGCATGGGCAGTGTTTTGGTTGACATTTTTGGTCTCCTAACCGGTTAGGAAGGCTTGGTAACAGGTTAGATGACCTAGGGTTTGCTATTTTTGACCGTTTTGCCCCTTCTTCTTCCGTTAGCCATATCTTCTTCATCCGGACTCCAAATCAAGTGATTTTTGAGTCTAAATTCATTAATTTTTCATTGTCTTTCCAATGGTGTACTCGGTGGCACCCACTTTTAAGCTAGAAATTACCATTTTGCCCCTAGGTCCATTCTTGTTCTTTTTTTAAACGCTTCTTCCGCATTTGTTTCTTTTGGGTTCCGTGACCTCATTGAGTGTCACATTGGTGTCTTAGAGACGTGTTGTATCTCTAGAGACCGTTATTTTATCTTTTTCTTCCGCATTCTGGATCCAATTCGGGTCATCACAGGACACACTGGATTGAAAAATCCAGGGTCGTCGTAGTGATTGAGAGTTGGTGTACTCTATTTCATTCATAGTGGTTTATGAGTTGGGTTTCACAGCCCCGAGGACGTTTCCCCCACACTGGGGGTTTTACCTCGTATATCTTGTGTGAGACAATCTTAGCATTTCATTTGAGTTTCCATCACCGTGTTTTAAGATTAAAAAAGTTGCAAAAATCTTATAAGATACCAATTCACCCCCCTCTTGGTATCTTCAGATTCAAAGCATATTCAAACTCCTGTGAGTACTTCATCTAAATTGGATAGAGACTCTGATCCTAACAAGGTTGATCATTTCTTGTATACGAGTGTGATTAGTAATTTATTGTATTTGGCAGCAACTAGGCTAGATATTTCATTTAGTGTAAGTGTTTATGCTAAGTATCAAGCTGATCCTAGAGAATAATACATTCTTGCAGTCAAACACATTATTCGTTATGTCAATAATACATTGAATTATGGATTGCATTATTCTTCTGAGTCTAACTCTAAGATTGCAGGCTATACTGATGCTGATTGGGATGGTAACAAGGATGGTAGAAAGAGTACTTCAAGTGGTTGTTTCTATGTTAGTACCAGCCTTGTTTTATTGTACAGCAAGAAGCAAAATTGCATATCTTTATCATCTTGTGAAGCTAAATACATTGCTGCTGGAAATTATTGCACACAATTCCTTTGGATGAAACAGATGCTTCTGGATTATGGAGTTGATCAAGGTACTATTACTATCTTTTGTGATAATACTAGCATAATTAATATTTTAAAGAATCCAGTTTTGCATTCTGGGACTAAGCACATTGACATTTGACATCACTTTTGTAGGGAACTTGTTGAACAAAATGTCGTGTCTTTGGAAAAAGTGCGTACTGATCAAAATTTGGCTGATATTCTCACTAAACCATTAGATGCTCCTAAGTTTTCTCATTTTAGGAAATTTATTGGTGTTTGTTGTATTGATTAGATGCATTGCAAATACATAGTCTAGAAATGATTTTCATGCATATCTTGAGAGTCTAGATTATGGTTTTTGGAAGATAAACAAACTATATTGATTAAGTATGTTGAACACAAGGAATTTAATGACACATGGATTATCTGTGGAAAGCATACAATGGCTATGAATTGATGAATGGTTTTGCTTACTTATTTCGTATAGTAAATGAATCATTGATAGCACATTTACTTGAGATATTATTATTTTGGTCAAAGATAATGTTTATATGATTGATCATTGTCTTGGAATTTAAACTTGATTTATATGTTTTTAGACCAAAAGAGTGAAAAGAAAAGAAAATTGAAAAACAGTTTGGAATAAAAAAAAAAAAAAGTTTTTGAAAAAGAAAGATAAAAATTTGTTGTTTTGAAAAAATGTTAGATGCAAAAGGCTACCTTTGAGATTTGTTCGAAAGCTACCTTGACTCAAAACAAATGGGAATAAAGGAAATAGCTGGCTGCTCATAAGCGTGAAAGTCGTCAATATGCAAAAAGAAAAATGGAGCACAAAGAGAGAAAAAAATTGTCTTTTGCACATGTTGATTGTTTGATTTCTAAAAATATGTGATATCATTGATTTATTATCTGAAATCTGAACAATTGACAGATCATATGTTTTTGGAACTTGGTGGTAATTTTACTACACTTACTTAGTTTGTAGAACTTCATTGAATTGATCTTAGTTATTTCTGTTGATACATATAATCTTATAGAGTCTACACTCTCATTGGTTTCAATTTACAAGATTTATATGGTTGGTTGTTTCCTCATTCTAGGATATTTCTTCCTTGAGACCCTTGTTAATTTATGACAAAAAGGGGGAGATAGAGATTAGAGTCTTGTCATTCTTATCATTTGGGGGGGGCGGGGGGGAGAGATACTTTTGCATTAAAGGGGAGAAATCTTTGTATTGAGGGGGAGAAGAACCATTGTTATCATTGCATGTGTTTACACTTGACATTTGCATTGATATTCAGGCATCAAAATTTGTTATTTTACGCTTGTGTTTATTTTCTTGATTAAGCTTCATGGGTAGTTGTGTTTGAGCTAATGTGCAGATTACAGGTTGTTATATGTGTTGAAACTTCATGAAGTTCAAGAAAAAATTCCGCAGTTTATTTCCTTCAACAATCATTGTAATTTACTTTTCTGCTTGGGTAGCTTGCTGAATTATTTTTAGGGTTTTGTTATGAAATTGCCAAAGGGGGAGATTGTGAGATATATATTTTGTAATTGGCTAATTTCATGATCAAAACAAGTCCATGTCGAGTTGTAATTCCAGTCACTTGTACTTCAAGTTATCAAGATCGACAGCGACTACGGAATTGGAGAGGTTGTTCAAAGTTACCACAATTAAGATCATTTGAAGAAAAAGGTAAGAACAACACATTAGGAAGGATTTTAAATAGGGTTGGACACATTCTACACTTTCAATATAGTTTAAAACTGACCATAGAATGATTTTAGGCTGAAGGAACCAAGGAAATCAAGTCTGTAAAACTTAAACCGGTTCAGCCCCTTTGAACCGGTTCAAGATGCTCAAGATTGGCTTCGAATACACTCTGCCAATCTTAAACCAGTTCAGCCCCTTTGAACCGCTTCAAGAAGTCCTGGTCCAGTTCAAGAAGTCCTGGTACTATTCCAATTTCAGTTTCCTTCTTTTGAATGTTTCCTTTTTGATCCCAACTTCTTTCTAAGTCTTATGCTTGAAAATTTTCATATTTTCTGAGGAATTAGGAGTTTTAAAACTCTATATATACCTTGTTATACACATAGGTTTATTCATGGCTTTAGGGAAAATCAATTCTATATTTCCCCGGCAACGATGCTAAGATAAAAATTTGCTGTTTTGAAAAAAAGGTGAGATAGAAAAGACTACCATTGGGATTTGTCTGAAAGCTACCTTGACTCGAAACAAATGGGAATAAGGAAAATAGCTGGTTGCCCATAAGCGTGAAAGCCGCCAATATGCAAAAAGAAAAATGGAGCATAAAGAGAGAAAAAAATTGTCTTTTGCACATGTCGATTGCTTGATTTCTAAACATATGTGATATTATTGATTTATTATCTAAAATATGAACAATTGACAGATCATATGTTTTTGGAACTTGGTGGTGATTTTAGTACACTTACTAAGTTTGTGGAACTTCATTGAATTGATCTTGGTTATTTTTGTTGATACATATAATCTTGTTGAGTCTACATTCTCATTGGTTTCAATTTACAAGATTTATATGGTTGGTTGCTTCCTCCTTTTAGGATATTTTTTCCTTGAGACCCTTATTAATTTGTGACAAAAAATGTGAGATAAAGATTAGAGTCTTATCATTCTTACAATTTAGAGGGAGAGATACTTTTGCATTAAGAGGGAGAACTTTTTGCATTGAGGGGGAGAAGAACCATTGTTATCATTGCATTTGTTTACATTTGACATTTGTGTTGATATTCAAGCATTAAAATTTGTTATTTTATGTTTGTGTTTATTTTCTTAATTAAGCTTCATGGGTAGTTGTGTTTGAGCTAATGTGCAAAAAAAAAAAAAAAAAAAAAAAAAAAAAAAAAAAATAGTTAAATAAAAAATTCCGCAATTTATTTCCTTTAACAATCATTGTAATTTATTTTCCTGGTTGGGTAGATTACTGAATTATTTTTAGGATTTTGTCACGAAATTGCCAAAGGGGGAGATTGTGAGATATATATTTTGTAATTGGCTAATTTCGTGATCAAAACAAGTCCATGTCAAGTTGTAATTCCAGTTACTTGTACTTCAAGTTATCAAGATCGACGTCAATTACGGAATTGGAGAGGTTGTTCAGAGTTACCACAATTGAGATCATTTGAAGAAAAAGGTAAGAACAACACATTAGGAAGGATTCTAAACAAGATTGGACATATTCTACACTTTCCATATAGTTCAGAACTTACCATAGAATGATTTTAGGCTGAAGGAACCAAGGAAATCAAGTTTGCCAAACTTGAACTGGTTCAGCCCCTTTGAGCCGGTTCAAGATGCTCAAGATTGGCTTTGAATACACTGGTTCAGCCCCTCTGAACCAGTTCAAGAAGTCTTGGTACTATTCCAATTTCAGTTTCTTTCTTCTGAATGTTTCCTTTTTGATCCTAACTTCTTTCCAAGTCTTATGCATGAAATTTTTCATATTTTCTTAGGGATTAGGACTTTTAAAACTCTATATAAACCTTGTCATACACATAAGTTTATTCATGACTTTATGGAAAATCAATTCTATATTTTGAGAAAGCCTTTAAGAGAGGAAAAATTCAGAAAATCAAATCTAATTGTTCTGAATTTATTTATGAGAGCATATACATATATTCATGAGTGATTTAGTAGTGTTGTTCTCTATCTCATCGAAATTGGAGCTATATTGACGATTCAGATATTCCGTATGAAGAGTATGATTTAATTCTTCTACATCAAGTTTAGATATTGAAGAACAGAAGTAAAAGTGATCACATTTTGAAAGGGTTGGAGCATTCGATGAGTGTTATCTGATCTACCTGCTACTCTTCTACAAATATCACACATAAGCCTGAGGTCAAGTTACTATTAGACGGGGAGTCACAAAGCTAGAGGATTATCAGTAATTAGTGTTTGGTAGAATGATAGGGTGTGAGCCAGAGTCAAAGTTCGGTATACTTGTTTTCAAACATAGTGGATCGGTTTACTTTGGACTGAATCGTCCACGAGGTTTTTCCCATACAGACAGTTGATGTATTTTATCAACTGGATTTTCCTCGCTAAAAATCTTGCTGAAATATCTATAAACTTTTACTTACTTTACTTTATAGTATTTATATTTATGATTGTGGATGTTTAAATTGATCATATAATTTAATCAATCATAAATTGAGCAAATTGATCTAATAATCAGATCTAGGTCATTAAAGTAGTTAATCACAATTAAAATCAACTAATTGTTTCCGTACCCCTCGTAACTCTATTTTCACACATTTTCATTAAATCAAACAAATTTAACTAGCCTTTTAAAGGCTCTCTACATGTGGACACATGTATATGTACATAACATGATTTCATGGAATTTAGTCATTTACACACACTAAATTGCTTATACTTGGATGACATATATCTATAGGCGAACAATGTGATTAAAGACTTGCATTAAAGGAATTAAGTTGAAGAATGGAGTTATTTCAAACACATTGTTATGGATTATGACAAGCGAGAAAACAATTAGAAACATAGAGCACAAGTAAAGAGTTAATTTTCCTTTCTTAATGTTTTTATTAATCACTTTGATTTGTTACCTATTCATTTTCCAAATCCAAGTTTGTAAACAAATGCATATTCCTTAGTTTATTTTACCTTTTAACATACATTATTTGCTCCCATAATATTGCTTGGCTAACCTGACTTAATGTTCTTTAAGCGGGAACGGGGGCAACTGATATGAGATATTCGACCGGTTGGGAAGTCTAAGTGACACGGGAGCTCAAGAGGTTGGATAGACTACAAGTGGTAGAGTTAATAACGACTACCTTTGCCAGATGACACTCTTACATCATGGAGAAGTCAAGAGAATCAACTCTCAAGGTGGACATTGCACGTCAACCTTAATTAAACCTCATGAGGGTCAGTCAATGAACCACTACGCAAAAAATATTTAATACATAATTACTTTTATGATTTACAATGGTCAAATACTAACTTGACCATTGAAGTGCACCATACTGACATGTTGGAGATAATTAACTTCCTCCAACCCACTCAACGGTCAACTGTTGTTAAGAGTTAAATCTCTCCTTCATCACACACAGCGAAAATATCATCACATCACATCAACACAAACATATATGAAGATAACAATCATATACATCCATGCATAACATAATATTTTACATGATTCACCCAACTATAGATTTACATCTATATGAAATAGAAATTTCACTATTATAAATCAAGGAAGAAAATATATAACTACATGTCAAAATCCCAAACACTCACTCATCATCTCTTTTGTGGCTACATTTATATATTCGGGAATTACATATCCTCTCCCTCTCTTCTCATAACACTCACCCTTGAATTCCTTACATCTTTTTTCTCTGCTCTCCCTCTCTAAACCTATCATACCCATCTCTATTTTCAAAACCAATTCTTTGTTGGACAAGAATTCCACAACTTGCATACACTTGTTGTCATATCAATCTCAACTCTAAAATTAGATTTCCTTCACAAATTTCAACATTTTAAAACGAAGAACGAAATTAATTTTTCGCATACAAATTTTGAACCACAAACCCAACACCAGCACCACGTTGGTTGTCACTTCTCTCTTTTTACAAGAAAAAACCAGACTTTGGATCGTGTTGGTTTTTGCGTTAACAAATGGAAAGGAAGTCAACAATTTTTTTATAAAAGACCACATAAAGGTGAGGAATTATATCTTTCTGTTAATTTGCTAAAACAAGATTACACTTGGTTCCAATTCGTTTAGTTCCGACAAACATCACAATGACCAAGGAAAAGTGGAGATTTTGTCGTTGAGATATCATAGTTAGCTTCGTTCACAGAGTATTTTTTTAGATTGAAGCGATCTGTCTCTGTAGGATGATTTTGTAATTAATTAAGAGGTCTTATAATTTTGGTGCTTCAAGTATTATAGAAGATGGTAGGCATAGAATTGAACATGCAGACTGGTATACGCGCCAATATGCGATACTCTATGGAAGCGATCAAACAGTTCCTTTTGTTGCAGACTGGTATGCGCGCCATTACTTCCTACAAACTCATCCTTCACTAGGTTACGGTTGTTTGTTTCCGTTATGTGTAAGTAATATTTGTCTAAGATATATAAATAAAGAATATTGATATTTATAATGAAGGGTTGGAACAAAATAAGAAGTCCGAAAATTTTTCATTCATTTTTAGTCCATGAATGGAGCTTTCAGCCCTCTATTTCGTACGAACTCTTCAGTCTTAAAATTATTATTCACAGTTTCTGTGGTCTTTTAGTTATATAGGTGGAAATTTTGAATAAAAGATGGAACATCATCTATACTTAGAAGATTAGAACTTTATATGTAATCATAAGATGTAAAGATTGTTTGGTTTGTCCTCAGAAAATATATTACTGTTTAAAAAAAAAAACAACAAAGTTCGTAAAAAGTAATTCTTAAAAGCAGGCAACCCAAACAAGATTTAAGTAGGAGTAGTAGTTTGTTTTTTTTTGTACATATATACATGGGGCATACCACAGGTCCACAAGGCCCAAACACTGAAATAGGCCCAAAAAATAAGGCAATGGGCTGAAAGAGAGATAATAATGGGAGTCCAGAGTGCAGCCCAAACAAACAAATAAAGACTACACTGGCCCAAAAAAGTTAAAACAACGTAAATAAGGATGTGTTTAATAATCCAAAACATTTTTTGTTTTCTGTCAATCCTTAAAAAGGAGAAACAAACACAAAAATCATGTTTACTAATTTGTTTTTGTTTCCTCTTAATGAAAAACATTTCTCATTTTTATGAAAAAAAAGAGAAAACATCAAAATGATATTTCCCGTGTTTGTTCACTATAGCAGAGGAAACATTTTCACCACTGTTTCCCTCGTTTTTTACGCAACCACTGACATTACTCCACTAGTATTTTTATATTCTATATATATACATTATACAAAATCTATTTTTATATTATATATATATACATTATATAACTGTACGCTCTGTATTTTTTATTTTTTTTCTTTTCCTGATTATTATACATGTATTGGTTGTAGTTTGTTTTCAGATTTTTTGTTAATATATATGTATATATAAAATCTATTTATATATTCTATATATATACATTTCACTACTTTTTTTTTTTTTTTTTCCCAGCCTATTACCACTTATTGATTATGCTGAACTTCAATATCATATACAAAAAGTAGTGAATATCATATAAATAGGTTATATGCTTATCATTCTAAAGGGCGAAGTATGGATACGTGTATCTAGTGTGAGTGAGACTCTAAAAAACTAGGTTTCCATCTATCTATTATACTCTTTCATATATGTATATATGTATATTGTACTTGAGTATTTTACATATTGAGTTTTTGAGTAACTAGACTCGTATAGACTTGTACCTAGTCTTCTTGTGGTCGTACACGTGGAGGAGACGCCACTGCGAGCTGATTGGGTTATATTTTGGAGTTAACTAATTTCACGAATACCCGCACGAAGGAGAGGACTATTAGTTTTAGGTCAATGTGTTTACACGTGCCTCAACAATCAAGCCAGCACTTTTTTATCTATTTTATTATTATCGTTTTACTTCTTAATTTATATTTTTTTAACTAATATTAATATTATATTGCTGAATTATTTATCTTGTTAATTTTATGTTCACTGTGGATATATTATTCAATTTAATGAAAGAATCATTATTAGTGTTGTTGTTCATTATCTTGTGCATGAATATTGTGGTTTATATTTTTTTTAAATTTCCACAACAATCTAAAATTGATAACGCTCAATATTTATATATATTCTGTTTTGTTAAAAAAGGTAAAAGAAAATAGCAGAATAAAATATTTCCAATTTGTATACCAAGTTTTGTCAAGCCAATTTAGGCATAAAGTGGAACTGTAAAATACAAAGAAGAAAAAAAATAAATAAATAAATAAAATAAAAAAGGACGGAGGTTTGCTGTATTCTCTTAATTGTATATACACGCCTTGTATATTTAGTATCATCATGGCATATATTAAAATTTTCGGACACTTAGATTTTACTGAAAAAAGGATCGAAGAAAAGAAAAAAGAAAAAAGAAAAAAGAAAAAAAAAAAATTTAAATTAAGCCATTTACTGTCTTCTAATGTGGCTAGTTGTTATGCTCTCGTTTAAATTGACCTCTTCGGCTCTTCTGGAAAAATGGTTACAGGTTTATCATTTTATTTGTAGTGTAAATGCAAACGGCTACGTTTGTGTGTATTCTTTTATAGAATTATATTTGTAATTTAAATTTCTGACTATTATTTGTGCTTTCTTATGATACTAAGAGAATTTATGTTGTTATCTCTGTAGACTTCACTAGCTAGAGCCCCATTAAACAAGTACTTAATGTTTTCCTTACCTACAACTAAAATTGTTCTACTGGGTCTGCTTTTATTTTTCAATCACGGTGATTTGATTTTGAAGAATATAATTATGTACAGTATTATTATGTTTGAATCAGTTTCTGCATCATGAGTTACCTAATTATTGAGCATTATTTGGTTTTTAGAAACTGACTATATTTATATATTTAAATAAATGCAATATTTAAATGGGAAATTTATAATAGTAGCAAATTGCTTACTATATTTATACACATTGAATTGTCAATAGTGTATCAGTTATAGAATTGATATATATATATATATATATATATATGGTGGGTTTTTAAGTTTTAATTGGCAGACGTACATCTCATTTTGATGTTTATATTAATTGATAATAACAATTATATTAATTTTATAACAGTGCACTAATGGCGTGGGTCTGTTATAGAATGTAAATGAGAGTTATTACATCATTTACTATATTTATTCATGAGTATAAATTAATATATATATATACACACACACATGTCATGGTTATTATACTGAATTATGTTTTGTGTATGGTAAGTTTCCTTTTTAAAATAGTGGGTCACAATTAAATAGAGTTAAAAGAAAAATGAGGAAATTAATTTGTGTATTTAATGATTTTATTGTAATAATTAAAGTTTGCACATTTATAGTCATATTACAGACGTGGGATATATAGCCGTATTAAATAGAGTTTTATATATAACTTTGGATATTATTATGTATATATATCTTTATAGAAACGTGCTAGCGTGTGCTTATTAATGTTCATGCATCTTTGTATATATTTAATAGAAAATAGACTGTGGGTTTCTAATTGATGGACTTTTTTGGAAATTAATCTTGGCTATTTTTATTTTCTATTGGAGGTGTAACTTTGCACCGGTAGTAGTTGCTTTTCCAACTCATGTTAAACGGCTTAAGGAACTTATATTACGTTTGGTGTGCAGGAATATAATAGAATGCAAGTGAGAATGAAATGAGAATGGGAATGTAATAGAATAGTCATTCTCATTTTATTGTTTGGTTGTAAATATAAAATGTGTAGGAATAGAATGATAATAACCATTCTAGTGTTTGGTTGGACCAATTTAGAATTTATAATAGAATAAATTTCTAATTGAATTCTCCAAAATATCCCTCTTAGTAACAAATAAATTAAATTAAATTAACAAAATGATATTCTCTAATAATATTTTAAAAATAAATGGTGGAAGTGGCGGTGGTGGATGGCGGTAATAGTGTAGGTAGTGGTGTTGGAAGGCGGCAATGATGGCAATGGTGGAAATTGGTGGCAACGGTGGTGGTGGAAGGTGGAAGTGGTGTTGGTGGAAGGCGGTGGCAGTAGTGTTATGGTTGTGGTGGAAGGAGATAGTGGTGTGACTATAGTAGTGGTGGAAGGTAGTGAAAGTGGCGGTGGCGATGGTGGTGGAAGGCGGCGGTGGTGGTAGTGGTGGTTGTGGCGATAGTAGAAGGCAGTGGTGGTGGTGGTGGAAGGCGGCAGCGGTGGTGGTAGTGGTGGTGGTGATGGAAGGCGGCGATGGTGGTGGTGAAAAGTGGTGGCCTTGGCCGTGGCGATGGTGGTGGTGGTGGTCGTGGTGATAGAAGATGGTAGAAGGCGATTGCGGTGGTGAAAGGCGATGGGGCGGCGTTGGTGGTTGTGGAAGGCGGCGGCGGCGGCGGTGGCGGTGGCGGTGGCAGTGGTGGTGAAAGGTGGCGATAGCGGTAGTGGAAGGCGGCGGTGGTTGTGTAGGGCTGTGGCGATGGCAGTGGTGGAAGGTGGTGGCGATGGTGAAAGGTGGTGGTAGTAATGAAAGGCGGTATAAGTGGTGGTAGTAATGAAAGGCGGTATAAGTGGTGGTAGTGGAAGGTGGTGGCAGTGGTGAAAGGCGATGGCGGTGGCGGTGATGGGTGGTGGTGAAAGGCGATGGCGGTGATGGTGGTGAAACGTGGTGGCGGTAGCTGTAATACCCCTAGTTTTCAAAAGAATATAAAAAGGATCTAATTATTTTATTGTATTTTAGTTTGTTTACGTGGCTTCATGTTATATGTTTAAAAGAATCATATGTTTAATTGTAAGTATGTGCTTAAATGGTTTATTTAAATTAATTGTGATATGAAATTATTTGTTAAATGATGATTTTTGTTTAAATGTAATTTTATTTGCTTGATTAAATGTGTATTTTATTTTATTTTTAGTTTAAAATGATGGATTTGGATAGTAGTATTGGACTAACAGTTAGGTCTCATGGACTACTTGAATAGGGGTTGCTTATGGGTACGGATAATTACCCATATATGGTTGGTTGTATATATATACTTGAGTATATATATTTAAGAAGATAAAGTATTATTATTATTAATTATTTACTTTTAAGGATAATAATAGTAATATTATGTTAGTAGGTCATATATATATAATTATAAATTATATGTATATATTTGGTTATCACGGATAGGACCTTATATGTATATGTAATTATATTTTTTTTTTTCTTTTCTTTTAGAATTAGTCGACTTAATATCGGGTTGGGTTTATGGTTTGTATAAACCTATATATATGTAAGGTTATGTCTGCCAAGGGTTTTAGAACCCTATTCACGTAATAGTGGAGGCAAAGAGAAAGAACAAAGAGGTTTGAAAGAAAACAGAGAGTTTTTGAAAGAGAATAAACTAGGGTTTTGGCCTAAGACTTAAGGTCAGACCAATAAGGTAGATTAAGGGTTGTTCAGGGGTTGGAACCAGAGCAGTAGGAGGCTTCAACGGCGGCCAAGGATCGCCGAAAAAGCTAGGAAGTAGAGGTTAAGGTTTCAATCCAAAATCTAGAGGCAAGTTTAATATCTTACTCCTTCCCGTAGACCTGTGTTATGTGCATGCCTAGATAATCTCCAGGATTAAATCGGACTTTAAAAATTGAACTTGTATGCATATTAATTGAGAGTAATAACTGTTATTATGTATTGTTATTTGAAACTGATTCATCTTATCAATTGTTTTATCTGTTGTGTTTTTAACTGTTATTAATGATGCATACTAAGTTTGTATGAGTTTCTGGAATAAAATCGGAACATAGATTGAACTCCTAGGAACCCTAACAATGAGTTACAGAGGTGTTTAAATGTTGTCAGAGGCGAGGAAGATGACGGATTATAGCTTACGGCTCTCTGGGAGAGAGAGAGCCGACTCTCCAAAAGAGGGAACCGACTCTCCACGAGGGAGAGCCAACTCCACAAGGTGTAGAGCCGGCTCCCCATGGGGGAGAGCCGGCTCCTTCCTTAGGGGAGGCGGCTCATTTATCTGGCAGTGCACTTTGGGTGTTTATTTGGTATTTTTGGAACTGCAGGGGCTAAAAGGTGATTCTAGACTTTAATGGGGGGTTTTTAATGATTTAAAAAGACATGTTAATATCTCAGAATTGTTAAACCATGCTATTATGCTAAAATTTGGACATCATGAAATTTGAATAATTATTTGCATACTGTCAATGGTTAGGGAAGATTTAATTGCTGATTGTGGCTCTAGCAAGTTAAATGGATTAGTATGATATTACTCTTGAATAAATCAATATAAGGTACTCAGTTTATTATCTGATTGCATTATATCATGCTCTGGAATTTAATTGATGAACTGTTTATTTTTGTTCTGTCAATTATATAGATTTTGTGGATTGTATGCACCGGTATGGGATGGTGGCATACTAGAGACGGATTAGTTCAAAATATTAAATCCTACCTACTCTAGAATAAGGGAATAGATTAACTATAGTGTTAAATCCTACCTATATATGTCGTGTCAAGGCAACAAACAGTTGAGCGGCACTACTTTGGTTTTGGATGAATTTATATATATATATGATTATGGTACCACGATATGAGCTTGAGTCTCAGGATTGATGGTTAGGGAGCGTATATGCAGTGGAATGCATAGCTGGTTATGATGGTTTGAGGTGTACCTTGCTAGGTCTAGGTACTCATGCCCACTTTGGGTGCGTTTTGTATGTTGCTTACTAGTCAGGTTAAGATTGCCTTGTAGTCCAGTGAGACTCCCTTAGTGTGGATATACATAGTTATGGACTATATAGTTATTGTTGAGTTGTCTAGGATGTATCTGCGTATCGGGTCTCTACTTGGACTGTAGTAGAGTAGAACTTGTTTGTGGGCTTGACCCACCATCATTTTCAAGTTTTCATCAGGTGTAGAGATTGTTTGTGCTGAGCAGGGATCGTTTACTTCATTCTTCCAGATTGTCTACATAGGAGTTCCCTTTATGATTTCTGTATCTAGATGTAGACCGTTGATTGTTCAGTTTTGGTTTTCCAGGGGTCCGCATATTACGGATTCCCAAGTTGTATTTTTAATTGGAGGATTACTTGTATCAGAGGAATTTATTAATGGAAGTTTATTTTGGAGGAATTGTTGGATTATCATTTTAGTTTCTTTTCAGCAGTTTATTTATTTATTTTGATCATATTTTTATTCTGTGTTTGATTATTACCGATTTATTTTTGATATCCTCGGGTATTCGAGCGTGGGCCTAGCCAACCCGCATTTGGAAATTTGAGGGTATCACAGTTGGTATCAAAGCATTCCAGGTTCAAGTGTCCTTAGGATGTTTTTCGTTATATGACTTTCGCTTTGCGTCTCTTAAAACTTAGAGTCCATATAAGGATTTGTTGTACTCTATTTGCGGTTCGTTAGAAGGAGCTGACGTTAATTATATTCCATAGTTACGGAATGGTTGAGACTAGGAGGAGGATGGAGTCCAAGGTGAAAGCGAGAAGGACTCAAAGGAGTAAAGTAGTACGTTATCGATTTCATTGCCAGAAGGCAGAATTTGAGATCAATGGTTTAGTTCCGGGTTGGCATTACTTTAAAAGTATAAGCCAAGGAAGGATTTAGGTGTACATGATAGGGCACCGCATATCAGGGTCAACACGACTTTAATTGTTCTCAAAAAGGAGACAAGCAAGGAGTAGGAGTCGAAGAGGATCTTAATGGAGGAGGTTTCAGCGTATCCAAGAAAGAGGGTACTAAATTTGGAAGATGAATGATCGATCGAGGATGATCTTACTTGCTAGTGTACCAAATAATAATAGTAAAATTGGGGTTGATGAATCTACAAATAGTTAAGTTTTTTTATCATCTCTAAAAGAGGTATATAAGGAGTATTCTTCAGGAGTTTGGAGATTTAATAGAGTTCTTATTAGAACAAAACATATAATTTTGTATCACATACAGGAGAGCATTGGTATTATGTTGTGACTTTCTAAGTTGCTTTATAAAGCCACGTTAGATGGTTTGCATTCCGCATATAAAGAGGATGAGGGTTAAGCCATTGGTATTTGCTTAGGTAAATGAATGTTGCTTTTAAGTTATGTTTAAAGAATATGTTTCAAGGTTGGATGATTATCTACGAAACTATAAAAGGAAATTGCGAACCAATCTGGTAAAGTTGATTCTAAAGGAGACTTTCTTTTATAGAAAAAATGATGTCTTAAGTAGGATTGTATTTTGTTTTATTATGTATATCATACGTATTTTATTTTCGGTAATTATTTGGGGTTTGATATGTGGTTTAGTTGGGGATACAAGTGTGTGATCAGCCAACTACTGTTTTTAATAACATGGAGTAATAGCGCTATTTACACTAGGATTATGAGCATGAGGTCATAGGATTAGGTAGATACACATAAATCTAGCCAATCTATTGGACCTGGACATGTGTCATTATGGTAGGCTTTTTGAGATGGGATAGTTAAACCATCAATACAAGTTAAATAATCTAGAACGATTAGTTTGATATACTTTATGCTAGGTATGGATTTGTATCTTTTTGCAACGCCATGATAATGGTGGTTGTTAATTATTAGGTATTCATGAGGTTGTGGTAAATAAAGTCCACGGTAATGCCATGATGGTTTATCAGAGGTGTCAGAGTTGCAAAACATCTCTCTAGAAATTTCTAAAGTGGTCACTAAGACGGCAGGAGGATTTAGTGTTGGTTTAGGTACTTGTTGAAATGATACCGAGAGAGGATAGTAGACTAACTAAATCTTCATCAGTCTATTCTTAACCAAAACACTATTCACGAGTATGTCATTTGGAGGAGTTGCCGGTGTTGCTCTTGGAGGAGGAACCAAAGTCTCTACACTGTATAAAATATGGAATTATTTATTTATTTATTTATTATTATTATTATTATTTTAAGGTTATATTTCGCGACAATTAGTTAACGTTGTTATTAGGAAATTGATGACTTGTTTGGAGGATGGAAAAGTTTCATATTCTTTTGAAGTTAGATAAGAAGTCTGATTGACACTTACTTGTATTAAAGAAGCAGGGTGTGTCAAGACAGGATGGGGAGACCGATCACCTATATAATAAAGAAAATGTGCATGGGGTGTGTGGAAAAGTTATAGCTAGTTGACTTTTGATAAATGAAATTACCGATTGATTTTTCCATATCGGTAAGTTTATCACGGATTAGTGGTGCATGGATTCAGTGGCAGAGTTAGCTTTTGATGATGCTCTAATTTAAACAATAAGTGTAGATGAAAACTGGTGGTACCAGGCTAACGGTACTTTCTGTAGACAAATTGGAAGGAGAATGCAAGGACTCAGTTTCACAACTCTTAGTTTTTGTTCATCCTGGTGGAAACAAGATGCTTCACGGTATGAAGCAGATGTTTGGAGGACAGGTAGAATGAGGGACATAGTGATTTTGTCTCCTAGTCTAATATTTATTAGATAGTCGAAAGGGACCATCAGAGATCACTGGGTCCTTTACAGCCATTTCCTATACTGAAGTGGAGATGACAGA
This sequence comes from Cornus florida, assembly GCF_030987335.1. Classification (NCBI taxonomy): domain Eukaryota; kingdom Viridiplantae; phylum Streptophyta; class Magnoliopsida; order Cornales; family Cornaceae; genus Cornus; species Cornus florida. The sequence continues at coordinate 22,766,762 of NW_026775574.1, forward strand.
GCATTTTTCCACGGATTTAGTTGAGAGATTACTGACTTTACACAAGGTTCAGGATTCTGGTTGGAATATTGGTTGACTGATAAATTGAATCAACTTAATTTTGTCTATTTTGAACCGGTAGGATATCAATTCATACGAATAGAATGGATCCCGAGACGACTTAGGTGGATAGAAGTGGTACTTCACACTTTGCATTAAGTTCTGTCTGGTGGAAGGGAATATGGAAGTGGACGTTCTTAACAACCGATATGATATTTAAATCTTTTGGTTAGTTGTTGAGTTAGCAGTTAAAGTTTTTTTAGCTTGTGTAATAATAACACTTGCTATTACCAAGGAAATTAAGGAGGTCAACTTAGAATATTGGAGCTGACCCTGGAGGCGGTGTTACTTTACTAAGATAAAGCTTAAAGTACTGGAGGAGGATTAATAGGTTCTGTGAATGATGTTGGAGTGACTAAGATGTAAAATTTGTAAATTTCTCACAGTGCACTCAGATGGTTATGCGTTACATTGAGACATCTAATGTAGTTTTGGTGAGCCAGTACGAATAGGGACATGTACATAACTGTCTATAAGAGTAACACCTGGTAGAAAGGTGAAAAAATGATAATCGGATATCATTGGAGATTTTTGCCAATTCCTATTAAAAATTGGGAGTAGGATTAATCAGGACTAGAAGGTCGGTAGAAATTATCGACATTGATTTGGAATTTTTATTCCGTATGAGATTAGAGTGATGGATTGAGTACGTTCATTTATGAACATTAATTAGAGTAATGTTCACTTTGGAGTTTCATGTCAGTTGAACATTACACTGATAATGGAGTACATTATAGGATGTGGATATCCGTTATTGTGGATAAAAAGTGCAATAACTTTTTATTTCGAATGAATTTTCTGACGATATTAGAGCAGTAACTTTACTTCATATCTCTAGATGAGGGATTTGATCGATAAATTATATTTGATCATGAAGGATATGTTTGGAACATATATCCTAGGTTTTCATGGATAATTGGAAATGTTTACTTCGCCTTTCAGATTTTTATCCGTTATATTGTTGGCAAATAGAGGTTAGTGTGACAACGTTTGAGGTTTTGTTTATAGTGCAGACCTCTCACCTATTGGTTTTAAATGGAAGTGAGGGTTGTACAATGAGACCTTGATTTCATTTAATGATACGTCGGAGAGAAATACTCTCATTTGTAATGGATTACGCGCGGTTTGGAGGCGGTAGTAGGATTTTGTAAATAGTTGAACTCGTGCACTAGGGTTTTCTATTAGGAAACAGTTGATGAGGATGTCTTTCAAATAAAAAGAAATGTGCGTTTTAAAGGTAGGTCAGTTTTTTTTTTTTATATTAAATTGACTTTTTACGGATTGTGTTTATCAATTGAGGCAGTAGCCTATAAATTCGCGTTACCCACTTGTTAGTGCTGGATGCATATGAATTTTGTGTGTGTATCCTATACAACTTACGTATAAGATATTTTAGTGTTTCTTAAATATAGGAACCTTGAATATTGTGGATGCATTGGACTTCAGTGGAGCCCATACACAGGGACTGAGTTCACACGAGAACGGAAATGAATTAAAATAAAATAATTCAGAATTTCATGAATTCCGAGGACGAAATTCCTTTTGTTAGGGGGGAAGAATGTAATGCCCCTAGTTTTCAAAAGGATATAAAAATGATTTAATTATTTTCTTGTATTTTAGTTTGCTTATGTGGCTTCATGTTATATGTTTAATTGTAAGTGTGTGCTTAAGTGGTTTATTTAAATTAATTGTGGTAGGAAATTATTTGTTAAATGATGATTTTTGTTTAAATGTAATTTTATTTACTTGATTAAATGTGTATTTTATTTTATTTTTAGTTTAAAAGGATGGATTTGGATAGTTGTAATGGACCAATAGTTAGGTCTCATGGACTACTTGAATAGGGGTTGCTTATAGGTACGGATAATTACCCATATATGGTTGGTTGTGTTTATATACTTGAATATATATATTTAAGAGGATAGAGTATTATTATTATTATTATTAATTATTTAATAATAATTTAGTTTTAATAATAATAATATTAATATTATGTTAGTAGGTTATATATATATAATTATAAATTATATGTATATATTTGGTTATCACGTATATGACCTTATATGCATATGTAATTATATTTTAATTTTCCTTTTTTTTTTTTTTTTTTTAGGATTAGCCGACTTAATATCGGGTTGGGATTAGGGTTTGTATAAACCTATATATATGTAAGGTTGTGTCTGCCAAGGGTTTTAGAACCCTATTCACATAGCAGTGGAGGCAGAGAGAAAGAACAGAGAGGTTTGAGAGAAAATAGAGAGTTTTTGAGAGAGAAGAAACTAGGGTTTTGGCCTAGGACTTAAGGTCAAACCAATGAGGTAGATTGAGGGCTGTTCGGGGGTTAGAACCAGAGCAATGGAAGGCTTCAACAGCGGCCAAAGATCGTCAGAAAAGTTAGGAAATAAAGGTTAAGGTTTCAATCCAAAACCTAGAGGCAAGTTTTATATCTTACTCCTTCCCGTAGACCTGTGTTCTGTGCATGCCTAGATAATCTCCAAGATTAAATCGGACTTTAAAAATTGAACTTGTATGCATATTAATTGAGAATAATAACTGTTATTATGTGTTGTTATTTGAAACTGATTCTTCTTATCAATTGTTTCATCTGTTGTGTTTTTAATTGTTGTTAATGATGCATACTAAGTTTTTATGAGTTTCTGGAATAAAATCGGGACATAGATTAAACTCCTAGGAACCCTAACAATGAGTTACAGAGTTTTTTAAATGTTGCTGGAGGCGAGAAAGATGACGGGTTACAGCTTACGACTCTCTGGGAGAAAGAGAGCCGAATCTCTAAAGGAGGGAGCCAGCTTTGTATAAGGGAGAGCCGGCTCGACAAGGTGTAGAGCCTGTTCCCCATGGGGGAGAGCCGTTTCCACAAAGGGAGGAGCCGGCTCCTTCCATAAGGGAGGCGACTCCTTTGTCTGGCAGTGCACTTTGGGTGTATATTTGGTATTTTTGGAACTGCAGGGTCTAAAAAGTGATTCTGGACTTCAGTGGAGTTTTTTTAATGATTTAAATAGACATGTTAAAATCCTAGAATTGTTAAACCATGCTATTATGCTGAAATTTGGACATCATGAAATTTGAATAATTATTTGCATGCTGTTAATGGTTAGGGAAGATTTAATTGCTGATTGTGGTCTAGTAAGTTAAATAGATTAGTATGATATTACTCTTAAATAAATCAATATAAGGTGCTCAGTTTATAATCTTATTGCATTATATCATGCTCTGGATTTTAATTGATGAACTGTTTATTTCTGTTCTGTCAATTATATAGATTTTGTGGATTGTATGCACCGGTATGAGACGATAATATACTAGGGACGGATTAGTTCAAAATACTAAATCCTACCTACTCTGGAATAAGGGAATGGATTAACTATAGTGTTAAATCCTACTTATATATGTCGTGTCAAGGCAACGAACAGTTGAGCGGCATTACTTTGGTTTTGGATGAATTTTTATATATATATGATTATGGTACCACGATATGAGCTTAAGTCTTAGGATCGATGGTTAGGGAGCGTATATGTAGTGGGATGCATAGCTGGTTATGATGGTTTGAGGTGTACCCTGCTAGGTCTAGGTTCTCATGCCCACTTCGGGTGCGTTTTACATGTTGCCTACTAGTCAGGTTGAGACTGCCTTGTAGTCCAGTGAGAGTTCCTTAGTGTGGATATATATAGTTATGGACTATATAGTTATTGTTGAGTTGTTTAGGATGTATCTGAGTATCGAGTCTCTGCTTGGACTATAGCAGAGTATAACTTGTTTGTGGGCTTGACCCACCATCATTTTTCAGGTTGTCATCATGAGTAGGGATTGTTCGTGCTGAGCAGGGATTGTCTACTTTATTCTTCTAGATTTTCTATATAGGAGTTCCCTTTATGATTTCTGTATCTAGATGTAGATCGTTGATTGTTCGGTTTTGGTTTTCCAGGGGTCCACATATTACGGATTCCTGAGCTATATTTTTAATTGGAGGATTACTTGTATCAGAGGAATTTATTAATGGAAGTTTATTTTGGAGGAATTGTTAGATTATCAGTTTAGTTCCTTTTCAGCAGTTTATTTATTCTTTTTGATCATATTTGTATTATATGTTCGATTATTGCCGATTTGTTTTTGATATTCTTGGATATTCAGGCGTGGGCCTGGCCAACCCGCATTTGAAAATCCGGGGGTATCATAGTAACGGTGGTGAAAGGCGGCGGTGGTGAAAGGTGGCAGTGGTGGTTGCGGCAAACGATGGTGAAAGGCGGCGGTGGTGGTGAAAAGTGGTGGGCGATGGTGAAAGTCGGTGGTGGTGGGAGGCAGTGGTGGTGGTGGTGAAAGGCGGAGATGATTATAGTGGAAGGTAATGGTGGTTTTTGGACTTGGAATATGAATTACTTGGGAATGGAATGGCTATTCCATAAGTGTAGTTGTGGAATGGATTTTCATTCCAATTGAATGGCCATTCCCACTTTAAGTTGCAAACCAAACAAAGGAATGGTTGGAATGGGCATTCCATTCCATTCCTACACACCAAACGTAGCATTAGAGGTTTGAAAGTTGAAGGTTGGTTCAATCAGACGTTGATGTTATGAAAATGGCTATGGTGGCACAGAGAGGGCCAAGCTTAAAGAAGAAGTTGGTGCAAATTGATCACTAGAAAGGATTTTTATTATTTGTGATTTAATAGCTATATATTTAAAGGAAAAATATGTAACCATATACCAGACCTTTGCCATAGCAGGTGTTCTAGCATGGCCGGTCATACTTAATGAAATTAAGGTTTTGTATAGTGGAGGAAGATCGCATGGGCTTGCCCGAGTTCTCTCATCCGATGTGGTGTGTGTGTCTATGTGTATGCGTGTGCCTGTGACTTACTTTAATTCTCTCTTATGCCACTTCCAATATTGCAATCTTGCAACCAAAACATATTCTAACATTCTATCCGGATAGAATAAACAAAGCTAACTATCAATCTCAAAAATTTGAAACAAGGTATTATTCAGTGATGTATTATTTAAAAAAAAAAAGAAGAAGAAGAAGAAGAAGATGAGATTGATAAGAAGGAAGTGGTGGGGTGAAAAAAAAAAAAAAAAAAAAAAAAAAAAAAAAACTATATATAGAGAGGAAAAATATCAAAAAAAAAAAAAAAAAAAAAGTAAAAAAAGAATTGAGTTGTGAAGAAAGGATATAAAAAAGACCAAGAGTCTTCTTAGGACATATTCCTATATATGTCGAGGGGGATGGGCCTAAGCCCCAAGGGAGTCACCTACGGAAGTAACCCAACCTTCTGATTGGCAATTTAATCACATGACGAAAGGTTCAATGGGTAGAAATAATTTGCACTGGGTGACTCATTAACAACACTCTTTTTAGGAGGTTTCTCGAGGAGATTCTTTCCTACTCATCCCTATGGCATCAGTGTTATGATGTGATGTTAAGGAAGGGCTTTGCCCTTAATGAATTCGAGGCGAGCATACTCTCACAGGGTATAGGTTACATATATCCTTGGAGGATTCACCTAAGTGAAAGTCGTCATGAGGTCGCGACCGTGGGAGTTGGGCTGTTCCCTAGAGTTTTTATGAAGATGAAGATACCAACGCATGGCCATTAATCGCGCTAACCCGCCAAACCAAGTCTATCATCAGTATTATGTGTGTGATATGTTAAAGTTTGGCTCAAGGGACCGAATTCAAGACTTAGTTCATTCAGGTTCCTCAAATGGAGACTATCACACTAAGTGTAGGTTCAAGTCCGGAAAACACCTACACCTATTGCATAGTATAAAGTTGCTCAATTATATATTTATTTTATTAAAATAGGTGGAGATTGTTGGGTAATATTTTAATAAAATTAATAAATATATTAAATTATATATTAAGTTACATTATATTAAATACTATTTAATAGAATGGTTTATTATATTTATTAATTAAATTATTATATTCTCTATTTATGTTACTATAACCGTCACATTCATTTACACTATAAATAGGTTATATGTTTATCATTCTAATTGGCGAAGTATGGATACGTGTATCTAGTGTGAGTGAGACTCTAAAAGAATAGGTTTCCATCTATCTATTATACTCTTCCATATATATATATGTGTGTATACTGTACTTGAGAGTATTTTACCTATTGAGTTTATGAGTAACTAGACTTATATAAACTTAGACCTAAACCTAGTCTTTCTGTGGTCGTGCACATGGAGGAGATGCCGCTGCGAGCTGATTGGGTTGTATCTTGGAGTTAACTAGTTTCACGTATACCCGTACGAAGGAGATGACTATCAGTTTTAGGTCGATGTGTTCACACATACCTCAACAAGCAGGCCAATACTTTCTTACCTATTTTATTATTATCGTTTTACTTCTTAATTTATATTTTTGAGCTAATATTAATATTATATTGCTGAATTATTTATCTTGTTAATTTAATGTTTTATATCATATTGTTCAAATGATGTATTATTCAATTTAATGAAAGATTCATTGTTAGTATTGTTGTTCATTATCTTGTGTATGAATATCGTGGTTAATATTTTTTCCATAAATTTGTGAATTTTCCACAACACATATGACGCATAAAGAGATTGTGAAACAAACGCATAACCAAAAAAACGAAAAAATAAATAGTAATTAGAATTAAACTGAATGCCGTAAATGATAGACCAAAGAATTAATAGTAATTAGAATTAAACTAAATGCCCAAATGATTCGGGAGTGTGGGAAAGAAGTCAAATGATTTTTCATTTTCGAGCCAGGAGTTCTAATCTTAATAGGAAGGGCAAATATGAAATTAAAAACATACAAGTTATTTCTTGTGATATGTGGACTCTTTTGTAGTTTCATTCTAAGAAAAATAGAGATTGGAGCGCCATCAATATCAGCTCCCTAAAACTAAACCAAATACACTCTAAAGAGTATTTATTTCACTTAAAAGAGTTGTGTTTCTTCTTCTTCTTCTTCTTCTTCTTCTTCTTCTTCTTCTTTTTTTCCTTTTTTTTTTTTTCGAAACTTGAAATATAAAACAAATTTTAATAAAATACAAAAAGTTTCTCCATCAAATTATAAAAATTCTCAACGAAACGAAAATTTGAATCCCTTCATTTTATTTTTTTCACTTTTACAATACTAAATTAAACAGGTCTCTACGTTTTCAATTTTGTCATTTGTTGGAAGATTGAATGTCAGTGTAGATGCATCGACGTGACATTGAGGGAGTGAAGGACTGAGGGCACGTGCCACTCTGGATTTTCTCTCTCCCTTACATTTTATATATATTTTATAATAATATATAAGTTTTTTTTTTATGAAAAGATAAAAAGTGTTTCTCTGAATTTTCTCATTCTTCGTAAAATTATATATATGTTTCTTATTTTTTCCTTCAAAATTGTTTCCTTAATCTTTATTTTTTATATCTGTAAATTAATTTCATTCCAAAACTATCACTATCTCTATATATATATATATAACCATTGACTTATATATAGGTACATTATATTGTAAATAAACGTTATGATATACAATAATATAATGTGTGTCCCGGTGACATTCAATAAATTATTTGATGTGGTAGAGTTCGCTAGTTGATATTGTTCACACTCCACATTTGCAATATTTCTTGTATATATCATCTGCACGTCGTCTCTCTGTGGCAAAAATGTATCCATGTCACAAAAATGAGAGATTGTGTTGATTTAAGAACAGTGGGAAGTCTGGGGACGTATTCATATCCACGTCACAGAAATGAGAGACAAACCTATTGCTCGAGTCCTATTAGAAAATTTTACTAGTGTGAAAAGGTATTTGTGACCATGAGATTGGTTGGGGTGGTAAAAATTTTAGAAGCGTAATTGAATTTGGGCAGAATTTGGGCATGGTTTTACTAACTCGGCTTGAATAACTATGTAAAATACCTTTTGACTTGTACATCTTGGAGCGGAAGCCATGAAACGTCCACGAATGAAAAAAAAAAAAATTTTAATTTAAAAATTTATTATAAAATTATAGAGCAATTTGATATATTATTAATAATTGAATTGATCTACCAAAATTATGCTCTCTACATTACATGTATTTATAATAAAGAAATTCTAAAACAAAAGTAATCCAAAAACTAGTAGAACTTTTGAAACTATTTCTAAAAATTATGGGAAAAGAAAAAAGAGATAACATCCTTATCATTAAATTAAGATAACTACCAAATTTTAAAAACAATTGACTTGACCTCCAATAAAAATCCCAAAATATTCAGTAGTCTCCAGATTGAAAAAAGTGATTTTAAAGACGAAGGTTTTTATACTCAATACTTATTTTTATATTTAAGTAATATTAGGTATATACTAAGCAAATCTTAATATATTCTATTTCAATTACTAAATATACTTTTGTAATTTTTTTATTTGAGAACTTCTATATATTATTTTAATTTTTTAACACTAATATTAAGTCTCAAGTATATTTGACAAGTTGAATTTTGTTTTTATCTGCATCAGAGAAAAAGAACTATTAACATGGTTGAAAATTTGTTTCATTGTTTACTTTTATTAGATTGGTAATACAATTATGAAGTACTCTACAAAATCAGTTAATAATAGTCATGTCTCACCACTAATTGGAAAATTTATTTTCTTTGGAAAAAAAAAAAAAAAAGTGTCAGATTGCAACCATCAGGTAATGCTAAAGTTGACATTGCCTATTCTCTTGAGTGGGAAAAAGAAATTGCTGAAGTTCAAGAGCTGAAGTTGTCCTCATTTAGCCTCTCCACTAGAGAGAGACAAGAAATAATCATTAAATTTTAAATGAGACTTTAGAAGCAAGCATTTTTTTTTTTCTTTCAAACTCTACATTCATTCAATGATTCAAAACATTTGTGTTCATATGCAAGAGTTATTGACTGGTACCTTAAAACCTAATAGCCCATGATGAAATCTTCCAACCTGTTATGTCGTGCAATCATGGGTGCAGTCAGGAATTTGTTTCAGGAGGGGCGCCGTATTAAAGATGATAAATTATATTTTTTTTCAAGTTAATGGTGATGCAAGACAATAAGTCAAAAAATAGAACTGTAATAATGGTGGAATAATGCCATTTAAAAATTTGAAAAATAATTATTTTAAAAAAATGGAAACATAAAATACCGATCTCAAGAGTCCTTTTAGCAACAAATTTAATTACTAAACTTTGCAAAAAAAAAAAAAGTTGCTAAAGAGTCCTTTTAGCAAGCTTTTTTTTTTTTTTTTTTATTTTTTATTTTTATTTTTAAAGAGAATATAAAAAAGAAGAAGAAGAAGAAGAAGAAGAAGAATGAAAAGAAAGGAAAAATTAAAGATATTTTTAAAAAATAATTATTTTAGTGGGAACTTTTGTAAAATTTTATAAATTATAGGCCTAATTGTAATAAAAATAAATTGGCCCAAGGGTAAATAATTATTTCAGGAGGCATTTTTCACTTTCTTTTTTAAAAATTCTTGGCCTATGTGTAATAAAAATTAATAGCCATTTTCTAGAAAAAAATTATTTTGGGGGGAGGGGGCATTTTGAAAACTTTTAAAAATTATAGGTCAATTTGTAATTAAAACTAATGGGCCAGCATGGGCCCATGGGAGGCTCCGCCCCTAGGTACAATTGGTTTGTGATCAAGCCAAAATGGGGGTTGTTATGTAATAATAGTGGTGGAGTGATATCTTTGTTGAAACTTTACATATTACCTTTTATGCTTTTTTTACTTACCAAAAAAAAAAAAAATGATGATAGTGAAAAATAAATAAATAATGATAGAATAATAATAACAGTATTAAAGAAAGCACTAAGAAAAACTAATTTACAAAAGAAATCTAAAATTTCATAGAATAATAGTATATTTTGTAGTAAATCTCCTCATTATGTCAATAAATTTTTGTTATTATAGTAGAATTAGAAATAAGATATTGTGCAACTTATTATGACATTGATGATTGTGAAGGCACAACGGAAGTATTTAAAAATTTTCAGGATCAAATCCACGTGATTTTTATCAATCAAGAAATACTGTGAAGGGATCTCATACCTTTTTGACGATTGATTAATCGTCAACGCTCTGAGAAAACCAGTGAATTTGATTGCTCCTCTTTTTCCCTTGAACACCAATGAGTCTTCACTTCTATGACCCCAATGTAGGTTTGTGGAACCCTAACCTTTTCTCTCACTCTCTTTTTTTGGATAATATACGATCCAATATTTTGTATCGATATCTCACAGAATATATGATTGAGAGAATCGGTTAAAAAAGTCTGGGCCTAGAGATGAGGATCAAAGAGGGCTTCCTTATCCTAGCTCCAATTGGATAGATAGAGTTATCTCATAACTCTATCCTATCCAATTAATTACAATAAGCACCACAATAGTATTGTAATTGCACTCTAGGATTTAGAAATTACAACAAGGCCCTATCTACTAAATAATTATATATAAGTCATTCTACTACTAAATATCCATAAGTAGCCCTAGGAAAATAAATACTGTCCCACCTAAGGCTTACTTATATTTTATATTCCTTGAGTAACCAATTTAATCATTATGATCACTGAATTTTTTTTATAAAAGAATTTTTTTTTTAAAAAAAATAAATATTTTTCTAAATAAATAATAGAAAAATAATTTAGTAAACATTTTACTAAAATGCTCTGACCAGGTTCCAGTGATCAAACTTATTAAATTGCATCAAGGGGATATTCTAACTCTTATAGAGTATGGATTCCATGTTGAGCATTTGTGTTCTCAGAGCTCCAATATTAGCCACCCAAGATACCATGGTATTGACCTTAAAAGATCTCACATGTTGGTAAGTTAAAGTGACCAATATTGAAACTTGAGTCCACTAAACCTCTCAAGATTTAGAGCTTAATGTATCTAGTAGATAAGAAACATACCAAAATAATAACAGTAATTTGTATGGTGTGATCTTATAGTTCAGTGTACTCCAAGCACACTAATACACTGCCTTAGAGTCAACTACCCCAATGGTCGAGACAAACCATCCTATCTTATAGAGGTCAAGTGTGTTACATTCTTACAGATAAAAGTCCCCAACTTTTATAATTGACTGCGAACAATGTCAAGGTGCAAGAAATCGGTGAACCCAATTCTCCTGCGTGTAAATCTCATTTACACATTTAAGTCACCTATAATGCAACTTGAGGATAATAATGCATCTCATGCAAAAATATGTAAAGCCCAATGCATGAATATCACATTTATAAATAAAATATCGAATTAATAATAATTAATTGATTTGTAGGGCATATAATCCCAACAGATTGGAAGTGTTTACAACTAGTTAGAAACTGAAAAAAATAAAACAAAATTAATAAAGAAGATGAGACAATTTTTGACAAAGGGGTTAGAGAAAAATAGATTGAGTTTCTAATTTTTAAATAACATGCCTTTAGAGAGTTATACAATAATTTAAATTGTAATCTATTAAATTTTTTATTGGTTAAGTGTTGTGCAAATTAGTTGATCAAGTGGATTAAAAAATAGAGATTTTATTTTTAATTTTTAAATTATTTTTGAGTCAATGTTTTGTATGTTAATAGTGTAATTTTTAATTTCTTTTTCAAACTCAAACAAAGAAGAAATATCAACTTTAGTATCAAGTCATGGATGCAATTTTCTAACACTTTATTTTTTTTTCAAAGAAAACAAAAACTCAATTAGCGGTGAGCCGTGATTTTTAGGGTGAAAAGATTTCTATTTTTGATTTTTAGGGTAAATAGATTTCTATTTTTATTTTTTTAGTACTTACCTTTTGTTTTTATAATTAATAGTATTGGTAAATATTAAATTTGGAAACTAGAAATGATATTGGTTTTGTATTAAAAGAAAAGCATATAGGTGAGCTTAGAATATGACTATTAATCTAATGGTCACTATAGAAAGTACGGAAGAATTTTCTTGCTCCACAAAGAGTAAGAGATCACTAAGTTTTGTTTTGTTTTGTTTGTTTTTTTTTTTTTTTTTTAACAAGGCAAAAAAATAGCATAAACAAACACATTGCAAAACATAAGCCAGGCTACCCGAAGTAGCACAACCTCCCAACTAGCTAGGCAAACCATGGAAAAATTGATCCTCCATTGGATGACACATAGAAAGTTTAGCTGCTTCATGTGCCGCTATATAAGTTGGTGAATATCATAGACAAATGTAGAAATGCTCGCGGGACAAGCTCTCTTACCCAGCACAGCCTCACAAAGAATAAGTGAATCGTTTTCCAAACACAAGCTGTGGAAATGAAAGCTCAGAGCCCAAAGTAATGCTGCTCGCATGACATTCGCTTCCGCTAAGAAGCATAGAAATTCTTAAGCACAACTACTCTCATGACAACTCCGTCATGATCTCAAAAAACTAGACCACCCCCAACCAACCCCTTATAGGCTAAGAAAGCTGCATCCATATTACACTTGACAATGGCATCCAAATTTTACTATTTAAAAGAACGCTTGAAGGACCACCCCTAAGAACATCTGGGTTATTTAAGTAAGCATCACTAAACTCCCAAAAAGATCAATAGGCTTGTGGCCTAGCGGTACCAGGCCCCTACTTCTCAAAGGGAGGCCAGTGCAGGATTCAAACCTTAGTAGAGGCATGTGTATGTGAGTACCAACTAGGAAAAAAAAAAAAACTCCCAAAAAGCGGTCACTGCTATTTTAACAATCTTTTGGGGGCAATATTTCTCGCCTTTGAAAACCAAGCTATTTCTAGCTTTCCAAATCGCCCACGCAATGTATGACGCCATACTACTAGCCTCAACACCTCGCTTACACACAGCTAACCACCATTCTCAAAGGAGGCAACAATCCAGGAATAAAATCAAAACGTAGAGGAGAAAGTTTCCACACTTGAATAGAAATAGGGCAACTGAAAAGTAAATGCTCCACTGTTTTAGGTCCCTCTCCACAAGAAGTACAACAATCATCTAAAGCCAAACCCTTTTTTTTTCAAAGCAAACTTTGTTAGAAGCACCCCTTGGAGACACTACCACAAAAAATGCTAGGCCTTTGGGAGGCAACTACATCTCCATATAAGGTTCCAGCACCGAGGATTGATTGGCAGACAGCCCGATGGTTGAGCCTGAAGAGAACAAGCCACATGATAAGCTGATTTGACAGAAAAAATCCCGGACTCAGTAAAAGCCCAGCTTGGGCTATCCTCGCGACCCTACACACTAAGTGGGATACTCCTTATAGCAGCCACCACATATATATAGAAGAGTTGAGTAAAAATAGGGATGTTCCACGAGTGTGTGCAAGCATCAATAAGCTCCTCCACTCTCTGAAAGGGTACAAATGTGTTTTCACACCAAAAATCATTCCAAATACTTAAAGATTTTTCATCACCCACAATCCACTGGAGGCCTTTTTTTAATTATAGGTTTGTTTAACCGTATACTACGCTACGCCCATGACGGATTTGACCCCAACTCAGCTTCTATAAAAGAACAATTTTGGAAATATTTCGCCATATAAAGCTTAAAAGTTAAACCTTTCCGATGAACTTGAAAATTTCATGCTTACTTCACTAAAAGAGCCAAGTTGTATGCCTCTATATCCCTAAAACCACCCTCTTTCTTACTCTTACGCAAGCTTTCCCATTTTGACAATCTAGCTTCGGGTTTTTTTCGTCACCAAAAAGATTTTATAGGCTTTATTATCTCTTCGCAGAGAGTGATAGGCAACCTGAAACACGCCATAACATAAGTCGGTATAGTGCTTAATACATCCTTAATAAGAACTTCTTTGCCACCTTTAAAAAGAAGGTGTGATTTCCATGCCACCAACCGATTTTGCACTTTTTAAGACACAAAATTGAAAACATCCATTTTTGAGAGCCCGATAATCGTGGGCATACCCAAATACCGAGCTAGTAAGCCCTCTTCCCTAATACCCAAGAAATGACATAGCTACTTTCGCATTGAGCTCTTCATATTTCTTGAGGAAAAAATGGCCGATTTTGAATAATTCACCATCTGCCACAATGCATGCTCATAACCCATGAGAATTCTTTTTGAGGATAGTACCTCTGAGCAAATAGCTTGGCAAAAAATAATAGAGTCAACTGCGAAAAACAAATGTGAAAGAGATGGGACGCCACGGTAAATCTGAATACCAGTTAAGACTTTCATTTGCATAGCTCTCTGAAACGCCTGGGAATAGTTTTCTGCACACAAGATAAAAAATAAGGGGATAACAGGTCTCCATGTCTCAGTCCCCGGGAAGGATTAAAAAAGCCCACCGGGCGACCATTTATAGCAATTGAGTAAGAGACAGAAGTAGTGCAGGCAAAAATCAGGCGAATTCATTTTTTATTAAATCCCAACCGACCAAGAATATTTAACAGAAAGGGGCCATTCTAGTCGGTCATAAGCCTTACTCATATCCAATTTTAAAGCCAAAAATGCATTTTCCCCCTTTCTCTTATTTTTCAGATAATGGAGTACTTCATGGGCCACAAGAATGTTATCAATTATGTACTGACCCGAGTCTATTTTTTTTTCTTCTTCTATATTTCTTTACAAAAAAATATATAAAAGGATAAATTTACAAATCTCTTAAATATTTCTATATCTCTCTATATATACACTATTATTAAATAATAGAGTTAATTACAACGACACCCCTTGAGGTTTGATGTATTGACAACCATATACAACTTAGCTGTTTTTTGGATAAAGACACACCCTGTTATAATTGTAATCCAAACAAGCCCTTGAAACATTAGAAAAGACGATATTGCCCTTCAATATTAATTCATTTTTATTGTAAAATATCATAACTCATAAAAATTCAAATTTGCCCTTATATATATATACACTATTGCCCATATATATATATATATATATATATATGGAATAGCTGAGAGGAAAAGAGGAGTGGCGGCATTGCCACCACTACCGCCTACTATTACCAGCCATTGCCACCACTACGACACCATCATCCGCCATCACCGCAGATCGATGTCGCGTATTGGTTCCAATCAAACCCTAAGAGCCATTCATCAATACTGACGGTGCTCCTTGCCCCGAAACCCTAATCATCAGTTTTGCCATTGTGGGTGAGACGACCCATCTTTGCTGTAGATCGAAGATTTACGTATTAGGAAGCACCATCATAGAGAGAGAAAGTATGTTAAAACATCCACGGAAGGTGGACTCTAGCTTGGGAGTGGTCGAGGCTTGTTTGAGATTTCGTTCTTCGGCACACAGACCCATATTCCTTCTCCAGCAGAACCGCGATGGTGAGTAATTTACTGGCCGACATTCGCAACGAATCGTCGATTAGCACCCTGATCATGGAAGTGGTCTTCTTCATTTGTAGTTGATTACTGGTGGTGGGTCTTCGGGCTTGTTGCCGTCATTGAAAAAGAAGAGTGGTGGGTCTTCGGGGTCGTTAAAGAAGAAGAAGAAGAGGGGTGGGTTGCCACTGCAAAAACCCCAAGTTCCATCGTCCGATAAAGATCAAATCAGTCCAAATTGATTCATAAAATTCCACAAACCCTAGGGTTCAAAATTGACGTATTTTGGTGAAGAAGATGCCTTTAAATTGTTATAAGTTAGAGAAGGAAGTTGATTAATTCAAGGAAGCTTAAAGAAATGTTGGTAACAGTGGTCGGATCCCTAAAATACATAATATATGTATGTGTGTGTGTGTATATATATATATATATATATAGTGAAAATTAGGATTTGTGATTTGTAGAAAGAGAGAGAATATGGGGTTTGCGGCCATGGTGGTGGACAATAGGGAGAAATGGTGGCTGTTGTGGAGCTTTGCGATGGTGGCGTGAAGGATGAAGAGACAGTAGGTGGTGGGGGCGTAAAGAAACTGGTGGTAATGGAGGGTGGGGTGGTTGGGGTTGTGCAACAGATATTATATAAGGGTGTTTTAGTCTTTTTAAAATGTTTAATGAATTAAATATTAAGGGCACTCTTGTCTTTTCACATCTTCTAAGGGCATGTTTGGACCTTGGGGGTGTCTTTATTAACTTTATCAAACCTAAGGGCGTGTCATCGTCCAAAAAAACAACTAAGTTGTATATGACTGTCAATACATTAAATCTCAGGGGGTGTCGTTGTAATTAACCCTAAATAATATATGTAGAATTTTTGTACTTTTAAAAAAAAATTATATTTATTTATATATAAATAACAAAAAGTTGTATGAAACATAAACTGTACTAGTTAGTCAATTCTCTTAAATATATAATACATTTTTTTAAAGAGAAGAGATATTGTTATGGCTGAGAAGTTGATAAATTACGAAATGAGATATCGTTGAAATGAGATATCAGTTTACCCTAAAATTGAGAAGAAGTTGAAGGTTGCAATAAGAGGTTTTTGAAGAATATGGCTGAGAATAGAGAAATATAGTGTTTGCGCGCGGTGTCGACAAGAAATGAGATATCACTTTTAAAATTTTCAATACTTAATTTTCAGTCTTATCAAACAATATCTTAGTCAATTCTTTTCTAAATATACTCCATAATATATATATATATTTTACATTTTTATTAAAAAAACAATAGTTATTAATTATAATATTTAAGTTATAGGTCATTTTAGATCGAGAATTGGTAAAACACTTAATAATTATATATTCTTATTTTTCTTTTATCTTTTTCTTATATTGGCATTTCTACAAATTAATTAAAATCGAAACAATAAATGACTAATTTGTCTATCTTGCAATTAATGACATTTTTGCAGGGTTTTTAGTTAGTTGATATATTATTTTACAGTAACAAAATGTGTCCTTTGAGGACCATAAGTTATTTTGGTTGTTAATACCTTGACCAATTGCGACCAGAATTTGATCTTTTTGTAACCATAAAATTTAGAAGGAAAAAACTAACCATTTTACGATTCCCCAATTATGACAAAATTTTGATCATTTTGCAACTATAAAATTTGGTCGTAAAAAATGAATCTTTTGGTGACCATAATTTATTTTAGTCGTCAATATTCTCACCAATTGCGACCAATATTTACTTTAGTTGCTAATATGTAAACTTTTATAATCAATTCAATTTGGTTGCAAATAATGTAGTATTTGTGACATCCAGCTTGATCGAAAATAATTTGGTCGCAAAAGGCCCAATTTTTGATTGGCATCTGTAATACCAATTATATACCACGCATGTCCATGGGATGCAAATTGACTGATAAGAAAGTGGAAGTAGAAGATACTTTGTATACACTTCTTATTTAATTGTAAAATAAGCCAGCTTCATATCTTCTTTCCCAAATATTTTCAACCAGAAAAAGGTTGAACATTCTTGCAAATTTTCTAACAAATTATACGGCATTTGAAACAAATTCTTAATGGGTAGAAAGTGGGCAGTGATCCTAAAACACATTGTAATACTCTTTACGGATGATTAATAGAAAATGCAAAAGCATTCTCGAGAATCCTCGTGTGTTCAGGTTCACTTAACTCCATCCTCCTCCCTTTTCCTCCTTGTCTCATACTATCTCTATTCCAAAACAAATTTATATCTTTTGAAAAATGGTAACTCACATTACACTGTTTTAAAAATAAAATATTTATTTTGAGGAATATTTAGAGTTAAGTTTCAAACTATGGCAGCTTCATGTGATTTGCTTTGGATACCACGCGTTATATTCCTCGAGCAGCCCAATATTGATACTTAATTTCCTTTGATACTTAATTTCCTATTTTAAAATTTATTAGCCAAAAACAAACATTCAGACACGTGAATGTTAGACAACAAGAAGATTCCCGATGCGACAATTTGCAAATAATTTATGCTTTTGTTTATTAGCACATATCAAGGTTGCTGAAGTATTTGTTTTACTGGAAAGTTGTGCATGCATTGACTCTATGAGCTGTACTCGCAGCGATATATATATATATATATATATATATATATATATATTTATTTATTTGCGCGCGTTCCGAATGACTATATATATATATATATATATATATATATATATCATCCAATCCAAAGTGCAATGTTAATAAAAGTTTTGCAGGAAGCACGACAAAACACCTCATAATTATACAACTCCCAAAGTCTGAATTAAACCTCGCCTTCCTTTCATTTTCATCTTAAATGGGTGTCTCGCCATTAATTATTATTTTTGTTTTGAAAGTTACTACTATAAGTTAATTAGATTATAAATAGATGTTAGACACTCGTTATAAATCAAGAGTTGGGCGAAATGAAAAAAATTTGGACTCTAGATTTTAGGTTCGATTTTTCATAAGAATAAATAATTTTTTAGAGGTCGTGCTTGCAAACATAGTTTGAATTTTACAAAATTCGTGTAGTGGGAGGGGGATACCTTACATGAGTCTATTGAATTAATCCAGTCAAAATCTTAGATGTCTCAATTATCAAAAACAATATATATATATATATATATATATATATATATGACTCATTGTTTTACTAACTCTTTTTTCTTTCCGAAAGTCTCATTCCCCATTTAAGGCAATGCCAAATTCTTACCTACTCGAGACAATCGCCTCTCATTTTATTTTATTTTTTGTTGGATAACTATTGGGGATCACGTAATTACTAACACATATGCTGCTGAATAGTTAGTTATGCATTTATGCATTTTTGTCATCTTTGCGAAGAAAAAATAAAAGCTCAAACACATTTAATTGCATGCAGGACAATCTATTTTTAGGTTTATATGCCTAGTTTTACTCCTGAGAACTGATTTATAAGCATTGTTCAACACATAGCTAGATTTAAAGCACCGGTGTTTTAACTTTAAAAAGTAAGAGTTTAAAAAATCCAATCAAAAAATTGAAAAAAACAAAAACAAAAGAAGCAAAAACTATTGCCCTGAAATGGCTTTAATATGGAACATTTTTAAGTTTCTCATAATTACAAAAATGTAAAAACGGATTCTTCTTGTTCGACCTTATATCGGGCAATGTGAAATTAAATTTACCGAAGTTTGATGTAGTAATTGGATTTCTAAATTTTTAGAATTCCTTTTAATATATGGTGCTTCTCTTTTAATAAGTATATACTCGGACCTCCCATTAGATTTTGTCTAAATTTTGCTACCGTGAAACTATATGAGAAAGTGTGGTCAACCCCATTAAAATTTGGCCCAATCACTCCGACTAACCCTGACCTCGAGGATTTTTGAAATAATTTTTAAATGCCAAAATCACCCTTAAAATGTAGTAAAATGACCGTATTAATAATATACCTAATAACCAATTTAACTCATTTTAATTGGACATAATTACCCTTGCTTATTATCTATATAATTTAATTAATATCACCGATTTGTAACATAAATGTTGCTGTGGAAATTCTACATATTTTTCTAAATAATATAAATAACAATACATCAACTTTATTCATAACACAATGAATTAAAATAAGGAACAATAACATTAATAGAAAATTGAAATAACATACTTTCATTAAATTGAATAATACATCATATGAACAACATGAATATAATAATGAATAAATATTTAACAACATAATAATTCTGCAATAAAAATTAACATAATAATAGAAATTATGAAACGATGATAATATTAAAATAGGTAAGAAAATGCTGAACTGATTGTTGAGACATGTGTAAACACATTGACCTAAAGCTGATAGTCCTCTCCTTCGTGCGGGTATTGGTAAAACTAGTTCATTCCAAGATACAACCCAATCAGTTCGCAGTGGCGTCTCCTCCATGTGCACGACCACAGGAAGACTAGGTCCAAATTTATATAAGTCTAGTTGCTTATAAACTCGATATGTAAAATAATATACACTAACATTTCACAGAAGAAAGAGTTTTGGAGATAGATTATAAAATAGAGAGAAGAGTTTTAATTGCTCTATATCATCACTCATGCATCAAATCATTCTCTATTGAAAAATGAGAAATCTTCATCTTTATATAGAATAATAACTATAACAGTTATTCATACTTAATACGATATTAAGTAAAATTAAAAAGATTAGATTAAATATAATTTAATAGTAATTAATATATTATAATTGAATATATAATTTATTATATATTTATTTACTTTTTATTAAAATATCTATAACAAATATAACTTCTTCTTCTTCTTTTTTTATTTTTTATTTTTTTTAGTACACATACACATGCCTTTATCGAGCTGGCTCAAACCTCTGACTTCCGTTTGAAAAGTAGGGGCATGATACAGCTGAACCACTAGCCTCGTTGGAAAAATAAAGGTA
Source organism: Cornus florida (assembly GCF_030987335.1). Taxonomy (NCBI): domain Eukaryota; kingdom Viridiplantae; phylum Streptophyta; class Magnoliopsida; order Cornales; family Cornaceae; genus Cornus; species Cornus florida. Next base: position 22,787,104 of record NW_026775574.1, read on the forward strand.
ACTTACTTATTCTAATAATATTTCTAAGTTCACCTCATCATTCTCCTCTGTATCATTTCTTTCTCATCTATAATCAATAAATTCAAATCAATTAAACAAACACAAATTCACTTCAAGAAAATATGTATATACATGTATAGATTTTTTTTTTTTTGGTAATTAATCAATTTACTAAAAGAAAAACAAAGGAATAACCAACAGAGGGACTCCCTCAAATAAAGAAACAACACAACCCAGCCAACAGACAAATCCCCAAGGGGAACCAAACCAAAGCAAAAACTAAGAAACCAAACTAACTCAGACAACAAACCAAATAGAGCATCACAACCCAAAGAAGAGTGTCAACCATTCCAGAAAGGCAGGTATTGAACAAAATTACTATTAAACTTAGAGATGGGAAGCATCTTAAGTCTAATAGCACTGTATACCAGGAAAGTAACACAATACTTTTAAGAGAAGACATTAGAGTACTTTCTAGCATTCATTTTACCCCAAATCATGTAAACACAACATGCAAGAGACACTTTGTATAGAAAGTTCCAATTCTTCCAGTGAAGACAATTAATTGTTGGTCTTTGTATTCACAAGTGTTTGTTGTTTTAATGCCAAATACATGCTCCTAGGCTGCTATTCTAACATCTCACCAATTTTGGTGTTCTCAGTGGTTAATAATGTCTTACAGGGGTTGTATTGTCCTTTTACCATTCTGAGATATCAATTTATGTTGCTTAAGGAAGGTACATTGTTGTAGATGCTCAGAAAATCCTTCTACTAAAGGAAAATGTTTTTTTTCCCTTGCACCCAAAAAACCTCCTTGCTCTTTCTTTTATTTTCCTATTTATCATACATTACTTGATACCCTAATTCCTTTTTGGACTCCAAGTTTAGAGTAAACGGGCTGATCTTTGTCTTGGGTTAGTCCATTTTAAAGGTCGAGTCCGATGTATACGTGGATAGACTTAGGGGTTGGATTGGGCTAATCCCAAAAGGGCGGGTTGGGTCGCCCTTAACCCAGTGATATTTTTTGCCCCTTCATCTCGACCCTACAATTATCCCTCATAAGTGTGGGACAGATGTATATATCCACGTCCTTGGGTCGTGCGCGTATATGTAGGGATTTTCGTTTGAGTGTGCAATGGTATAACGTGAACTGTTTGGGTTCCGAGCAGTCATCATTACTTGACCTTTGAGCTTCTCAATCGCAGTTACTTTATTGTCTTTATATACCCTTCCTTTCACTTCGGACTTTTCTCTCTGCCTCTTGTGTACTTTTCTATGATTGAAGCTTACCTTTAATATTCAAAATCATTGCTCTTTATTCTCCGGCGACTTTCTCCCTCACAGCAAACTTTATCGGTGTGGTTTCGTCTCTTTATGAGAAAGTGTGGTCAATGCAGAAGTCAAATAACGAAAGACACCCTAAGGACACTGTGGTACCCCTCGAATCCGAGACATGGGTTGATCAGGCCCAAGCCCAAACCCGAGGGAATATCAAACAATTAATACTTTAAGTGAACACAGATTACAAAATGAATTAAGAAATAAATAATTAAAAGTTGAAAGATCTCTAAAATATAATTCTTTAAAATTAAATACTTAAAATCCAAAACCTCCAATAGTTTAACAACTCGGGAATCCCTCCAAATGGACCCCTAATAAAAATCCAAACTAAAATGTAAATAACTGAAAGAATATCTAAAGTTAAACCACGGAGAGAAGTCCAACATCGTCGTAAGAATGAGTGATAGTCTCTGCTCAGCACGCTCAGGTCTAAGACTGGAACTGGCGAATACCTGAAAAATAGAAGTGGGTCAAGCCCACGAACAAGTTTTATCTTACTTCAATCCAAACAGAGACTCGATACGCATTTACATTCTAACCAACTCAACAATAGCTATATAATCCGTATATATATATATATATATATATATATATATATATATATCCACACTATAAGACTCTCACTGGACTATGCAGGGGGTTTCAACCTGAATAGAAGGCAACATGCAAAAATACACCTGAGTGGGCATGAGTACCTAAGCCTAACAGGGTATACCTCAACCTAACATATCCAGCTACGCATCCTACTGCATATATGCTCCCTAACTGGCGACTCTGAGACTTAAGCTCAGATCGCAGTACCATAAATATATAACTAAAGTCCATCCTATCCATCCATAGTAAATCCAGTTAGCCGTTCAACTTGTTCAGCCGTACAGACTTACATATAAGTAGGATTTTATTTTCATAATCTGTTCCCCTATTCCGATATAGGTAGGACTTAGCGTTTCGAGCTAATCCAAATCTAGTATGCCACCGTCCCATACTGGTGCATACAACCCAAGCATCTAGCAGTTGATAGTACAGACTATAAATGTAAATATCAACTAATCCATAAATCCCACAATTGATAATAGAAATATTAAATTTAAACATCAATTGTTCCATACTAAGCATGATAAAGTTTTATAGATTAACTGGCTTATTGATACTACTTCCCCAGGTCCACTAATTGATGATTCATATCATACATGTAAACATCATTTATCCCTACTAGGCATGATAGAGAACAGAGATATATATATATATATTAACATGCAGATTTAAACCTACTCCAACAAATTCTAACAATTGACAGTACATCTAGTATATGTAACTATCAATTTATTCACAACAAGCAAACTAGAGATCTGTAAAATTGCAGGCTCATATGAGATTACTGAAACATGATAACTGTATTCACATCATTAAGAATTTCTATCCTAAGATTTAGGAATTTAAAACCCTTTACATCCGAAAACCGTAAAGCAATTTATTTAAAAATTACCTACTATTCAAATATAAAACTCAGTTGGTTTATTTTGCAATAGCCTACTCTCTGAAGTTTTAATAAGCCTTAGAACATCTCTAAACACTCCAATACAGCTTCTACCCGAATCTGAAAACCCCAAAATCCAAGCACTGTAGCCAAAACAGTCATCGAAAAACTGAAAAAAAAAAAAAAAAAAAAATTGAGGGAGCCGCCTTTCTACTGCATGGAGCCGGCTCCCTCCTTGAGGGAGCCTGCTCCAAAGGTCTTAGAACCCGCTCCCTCCTTGAGGGATCCTGCTCTTTGCTTAGGGGAGCCTGCTCCATTCCAACGGGAGTCGGCTCTCCTCCTATTCCCTTTTCGTCTTCAAGTCTGGCGACTTTCCAGACGTCTGTCCTCCATTCCTAGGGTTCCTAGGTGTCTGAACTAGGTTCCAGTATGTTCAAGAGGCAATTAAATTCTTTATACAATTACCGACATCAAATTAAACATGCATTGTGCGCAAATAATTTAAATCGAGCAGTTTAGCATTTATGATCACCTACTGTTTAAAGCAACTCAACCATGCAAACAGATTAATTTTAGTTTTTCCCCAATATGTTACAAACTAATTAAACTCTTTATACATCAATTTACATGAATTAAAACAGAAATTACGCAAGAAAGAATTTAAAACAAACAATAAACAACTTGTAAACACGTCCAGTTTTAAGCATCTCAAACATGCAATCCAGTTTAATTTTAATCTTCATTTATTCCTGGAGTTGTATTAGTCGTGTAAAGAACACGAGCCAAAGGGAGAGAGTTAGGATTAGAACTTGCCTTTAGGTCTCAATCCGAAACCTTGTACCGTCGTCTTCCTAAATTCTCTAGCGAACTCCGACTACTGTAAACCTTCCTCTGTTCTCTTTCTGCCTCCACTGTCATGAATATGGTTCTAAAACCCTAGGCAGAACTTAATACATATATTTATAGGCTACCCTTAAACCTAAGCCTAAGTGTAATATGAGACGGAGAACTAAGTCGGCTACAACGAGAAAAAATAAAAATAAAACAAAATCCTAAATTTCAATTAACGCATTTAACTTACTCACACAATTACGCCAATGAAAGAAAATACTAATAATCCAATTAACGTAATTACAGAAAAATAAAATACAATTTAACAATTAATTAATTCACATAACCACCATTAAATAAAACAATTCACTTAAATAAAACAAATCGTCAATTAATGCAAATAAACACGCCAATAACCAATTAAAAATGCAATTTAAACAATAAATTAAATACCAGGACTATCCTTTTGAAATTTGGGGTATTACATTCTTCCCCCCTAACAAAAGGAATTCCATCATCGGAATTTGTTCTTACCTTCTTCTAATATTCCAGGAAACTGTGAGCGAATGACATCCTCCCGTTCCCAAGTAGACTCAGCCTCATTGTGATGATTCCACTGAACACGTACCAAAAGAATAACCTTATTACGAAGAATATGATCCTGACGGTCAACAATACGACATGGTGGCTCCAAATAAGTTGCATCTGGCTGCAACTCAATCTACCCAATATCGATATGCTGATACCGATCCTTATCTCGCAGAAATTTTCACAACATGGAAACATGAAACACATTGTGCAAACGATCTAAATGATCCGGAAGTGCCAACCGATAAGCTACAGCTCCAACTCGGTCCGTGATCATGAATGGACCGACAAATCGCGGAGACAACTTCCCTTTCTTCCCAAAGCGCATTATACCCTTCATAGGAGACACTTTGAGTAGAACTTGATCCCCAAGCTGAAACTCCAAAGCACGAGGGCGACGATCGGCATAACTCTTCTGCCTACTTTGGGCAGTACGCATGCGATCCCTAATAAGAGCGATCTTCTCCAAAGTATCCTTGATGAACTCTGGACCCAAGAATCTGCTCTCACCAACCTCTATCCAACAAACAGGCGATCAACACGGTCGGCCATACAAAGCCTCAAATGGTGGCATACCAATAGTTTTCTGGAAATTATTGTTATATGCAAACTCTGCCAGCGGCAAATAATCCTCCCAGTGGTTCTTGAAATCAAGAACATACGACTGAAGCATATCCTCCATGATATGATTAACTCTTTCAGTCTGTCCATCAGTCTGAGGATGATAAGTAGTGCTAAGATGCAACTCTGTACCCAAAGCCTGCTGAAAACTCTTCCAAAATCCTGACACAAAGCTCGAATCCCTGTCCGATATAATAGACAATGGAAAGTCTATGTAATATAAAGTCTCGCCAACTACTCCGATATGAAGTCAGTGCGAATGGGCAGGAAATGAGCTCATTTTGTCAATCTATCAACAATGACCCAAATAGAATTGTGATCCTTAAATGAATTAGGCAATCTCTCCACAAAATCCATAGAAATGCTCTCCTATTTCTACTCTGGTATCGGTAGTGGCTGTAAAGCTCCTGGCGGCCTCTGATGATCAATCTTAACCATCTAACAAGTACTACATCGAGAGACAAAAATATCAATGTCCTTTTTCATACCTGCCCACCAAAACTGCCGCTTCATATCCTGATACATCTTATCTTCTCCTAGATGAACAAAAAACTCAGAATGATGAGTCTTAATCATCACATCCTTCCCCAAATCATCAACAGAAGGTATTACTAACCGTTCCTTGTATCTCAAATCTCCATCAGTCCTAACATAGTAAAATAAGACCTCTCCAGAAGTCATCTCTACAATTTAGTCAATGCACTGCTGATTCGTAAGTTGTGCCTGCAAAACCTTGTGAATGATAGAAGGCGTAACTACCATACAAGCCATGAAAACATCTGACAACTTATCCACAGTCCTCAAAGCATTCCACTCAATGGTGAATAGAGCAGAAAGACTAGCAACGGGTAGGCGACTGAGTGCATCGGCCACCACATTCGCTTTCCCTGGATGGTACTGGATAGAGAATTGATAATCTTTCACAAATTCTAACCATCGGCGTTGTCTCATATTCAGCTCCTGCTGAGTGAACAAATACTGCAAGCTCTTGTGATTGCTAAATAATCTGAAGGACTCTCCCAACAGATAATGCCTCCAAATGCGTAAGGCAAAGACCACAGTTGCCAACTCCAAATCATGTATTAGATAATTAAGCTCATGAGGCTTAAGCTTATGAGATCCATATGAAATCGGTTGCTTCTCCTGCATCAAAACACATCTAAGACCCTGCAAAGAAGCATCTGTGTAGACAATATACTCTATTTCGCTCTGTGGGGTGGATAAAACTGTGCAGAAGTCAACTTAGTCTTCAGCTCATTAAAAGTTTTCTGATAGTGCTCATCCCATACGAACCGTACACCCTTCTTAGTCAAATGAGTGAGTGGTCCCGCTATCTTCGAGAACCCCTGGATGAACCTACGATAATATTTGGCCAATCTAAGAAAACACCGAATCTCGGTAGGTAAAGTAGGCTGTCCCCACTCAACCACTGCTGAAACCTTGGCTGGATATACCGCTATTCCCCTTTCTGACACCATGTGACCCAGAAACTTCACTTCCCGCTGCCAAAATTCACACTTCTTAAATTTGGCATATAACTGGTGCTCACGAAGAGTCTGCAAGACTATGTAAAGATGTCTAGCATGATCGTCCTCTGACTTAGAATAGTTCAAGATATCATTAATCAAGATAATGACAAACTGATCCAAATAAGCCCTGAAGACTTTATTTATTAAGTCCATGAAAACCGCAGGTGCGTTAGTCAGTCCGAATTGCATGATACGAAACTCATAAGACCCATATCTAGTGAGAAACGCTGTCCTCGGAACATCCTGCTCCCTAACCCATAGTTGATGATATCCAGAACGCAGATCAATCTTAGAGAAATATGTAGCTTCCTTCAATTGATCAAAAAGATCATCAATCCTGGGCAAAGGGTACTTGTTATGAATAGTAACCTTGTTCAACTCCCTGTAATCTATACACAGGCGAACTGAACCATCATTCTTCTTTACAAACAAAACCGGCACTCCCTAGGGTGAAGTACTACTGCGAATAAAACCCTAGCTGAGTAATTGCTGAATCTGATCCCTCAGCTCTTGCATCTCCACTGGTGCCATCCTATACGGTGCCTTAGCAATAGGCGTATTGCCTGGAGCTAAGTAAATCACAAAATTGATCTCTCGACTAGGTGGCAACCCTAGAATCTCCTGAAAAACATCCGGAAAGTCATGTACAATTGGTATTCTATCCAATGACACAATAATCTCCTCCTCCGTTTCCTCCTTTATATGGAACAAATATGTGCTAGTGACCCCGTTAGAATGTGGCATAGCGACGATGTATATATCCTGACCAATTATAGTGAAAACAACAGACCTATCATAACAATTAACTTGGGTATGGTAGTGAGTTAACCAATCTATCCCAAGTATTACATCATAAGTGTGCATGTCCAGGACCAAAAGATTGGCTAAAAATCTGAGTATACCAATATCTAGTATCACAGGCCCATCACTCTCGTGTATAATGGCTGTATTGCCTAAAGGTGTAGAAATACCTTGAGGTCTACTGCATACCCGCGTCGTCATCCTAGATAAATCAATAAAAGATCTAGCTACAAATGATTGTGTAACACCCGTATCAAATAAAACACGACCGTTTGAACCATGAATAAGAAACATACCTTCAACAGCCTGAGGTGCCTGAATATCCTGTGGCATGGGGTTGTACACCCTGCCATAATGCAACTACTGTTGTGCCTGTCCCTGAGTCTGTGGCAGTGCCGGTAATGGCGGATATGTCTGTCCCTGAATCCGTGGAACCTGTGGAGCGGGTAAAGGTACTGGCGCCCTCTACCCCTGTTGCACATGCTGTCCCTGTCCTACTTTAGGACACTGCTTGGAAGTATGACCATACTCTCCATAAGTGTAGCAACTCCTCTGGAAAGTACTAAATGGCCTCCTCTATCGGTTAGCCTGTGGCTGACCCTGTCCTGCCTGTGATCCCCCATTCTGCTGCCTCTGAATAGGTGCCCCATTCTAGTGAACATTTGAACCACCCTTGTGCTTCTTTGAAGGCTGTTGTCCCTGGAATTTGTCCTTATCATTCTGTCGGTGTCCATTGCCATTTTCTTTCTCAGCTGACTGATTAGCAGAGTCTCTGTCACCCTGCTTCTCACCCTTAGCCTGCCTGAAGTCCACGGTCAACTAATACTACTGTAAAGCGGCGTCTACCACCTGAGCATAAGTAGTGTAGGCTAGATTACCTGTAATAGCTCACTTAATAGACTACATCAGTCCCTTAACAAAACTATTGCGTTTTTTCTCCTCTCTATCCACCTCATCTGGAGCAAAAAGAGATATGTGCGTGAACTGCTGCTTATACTCTACCACTGTTATGTTTTCTAACTACAGATTAAGGAACCCAGTCTTCATAGCTGCCCTGACTGCATAAGGAAAGTACTTCTCATCAAATCGTGCACTGAACTGATCATATGTCAATGCTATCCTCTTCTTTGCGGTGGTAACTGACTCCCACCACTGTAGTGCATCCCTAACTAGCTTGAAGGTGGCAAGCATCTGCTTTTGAACCTCCGTGAAATGAACCAAGCGAAGATGTCGCTCGATGTCCTGTTTCCACTGGTGAGCTGCTTTCGCATCAGTGGAGCCTGAGAACTCAGGTGGGCTCCCCTTTGTGAAAGAACTCATAGCCTTTTCCCAAGTATCAATCTGAACCACTGGTGCTGGTATAGGTGCCTGCTGAACCAGTGGCTGATTCCGGAGTGCAGCTGTTACCCTTGCTTCTATAGCCCGAGCAATGAGATCATTGATATGAGGAGGATACTCTGGATCTTCTCGATCCTGAACCTGCTGAACCTCCTTCTGTTCTTCTTAAAACTGACCATCATCATCCTGAAACCCAGGCATTTGCTGCTCTTCCTCCATTTACTGAAGCTGTAGGCGTTCTTGCTGCCTACGTACCGCTCTCCTTTGCCTCCTATTTCCTTGCATGTTCTGTCTTCTCCTATCATTAACCATCTATTAACACGAAAAGACAGACATCAATACAGTTTCTAAACGGACCGTAAAGGAATACAATGAATCCTAAACTAAAGCTCTAATTAAGAGTAAAACGCTACGCGAAAGTCTTAATACGAAATACTCTAGAGACACTTGAACCTGGAGTGCCCTGATACCAACTGTGATATCCCTCGAATCCGAGACATGGGTTGATTAGGCCCAAGCCCAAACCCGAGGGAATATCAAATAATTAATACTTTAAGTGAACACAGATTACAAAATAAATTAAGAAATAAATAATTAAAAGCTGAAGATCTCTAAAATATAATCCTTTAAAATTAAATACTTAAAATCCAAAACCTCCAATAGTTTAACAACTCGGGAATCCCTCCAAATGGACCCCTAATAAAAATCCAAACTGAAATGTAAATAACTGAAAGAATATCCAAAGTTAAACCACGGAGAGAAGTCATACATCGGCGTAAGAATGAGTGATAGTCTCTGCTCAGCATGATCAGGTCTAAGACTAGAACTGGCGAATACCTGAAAAATAGAAGTGGGTCAGGCCCACGAACAAGTTCTATCCTACTACAATCTAAACAGAGACTCGATACGCATGTACATTCTAACTAACTCAACAATAGCTATGTAATCTGTATATATATATATATATATCCACACTACAAGACTCTCACTAGACTATGCAGGGGTCTCAACCTGAATAAAAGGCAACATGAAAAAACGCACATGAGTGGGCATGAGTACCTAAGCTTAATAGGCTATACCTCAACCTAACATATCTAGTTACGCATCCTACTGCATATACACTCCCTAACCGACGACTCTGAGACTCAAGCTTAATTCGCGGTACCATAAATATATAACTAAAGTCCATCCTATCCATCCATAATAAATCCAGTTAGCCGTTCAGCTTGTTCAGCCACACAGACTTACATATAAGTAGGATTTTATTTTCATAATTTGTTCCCTTATTTCGATATAGGTAGGACTTAGTGTTTCGAGCTAATCCAAACCTAGTATGCCATCGTCCCATACCGGTGCATACAACCCAAGCATCCAGCAGTTGATAGTACAGACTATAAATATAAATATCAACTAATCCATAAATCCCACAATTGATAACAGAAATATTAACTTAAAATATCAATTGTTCCATACTAAGCATGATAAAGTTTTATAGATTAACAGGCTTATTGATACTACTTCCCCAGGTCCAATAATTAATGATTCATATGATACATGTAAACATCATTTAATCCCTACTAGGAATGATAGGGAACAGATATATATATATATATTAACATGCAGATTTAAACCTACTCCAACAAACTCCAATAACTGGCAGTACATCCAGTATATGTAACTATCAATTTATTCACAACAAGCAAACTAGAGATCTATAAATTTGTAGGCTTATATGAGATTACTGAAACATGATTACTGTATTAACATCATTGAGAATTGCTATCCTAAGATTTAGCAATTTAAAACCCTTTACATCCGAAAATCGCAAAGCAATTTATTTAAAAATTATCTACTATTCAAGTATAAAACTTAGTTGGTTTATTTTGCATTAGCCTACTCTCTGAAGTTTTAATAAGCCTTAGAAGATCTTAAAACACTCCAATATAGCTTCTACCCAAATTTGAAAACCCCAAAATCCAAGCACCGTAGCCAAAATAGTAGCCGAAAAGCTGAAAAATAAAAAAAAATTTCGAGGGAGCCGCCTCCCTAGTGCATGGAGCTGGCTCCCTCCTTGAGGGAGCCTGCTCTTTGCTTAGGGGAGCCTGCTCCCTTCCAACGAGAGCTGGCTCTCCTCTTGTTCCCTCTTCGTCTTTAAGTCCGGCGGCTTTCCAAACGTCTGTCCTCCATTCCTAGGGTTCCTAGTTGTCTGAACTAGGTTCTAGTATGTTCAAGGGGCAATTAAATTCTTTATACAATTACCGACATCAACTTAAACATGCATTGTGCGCAAAGAATTTAAACCGAGTAGTTTACCATTCATGATCACCTACTGTTTAAAGCAACTCAACCATGCAAACAGATTAATTTTAGTTTTTCCCCAATGTGTTACAAACTAATTAAACTCTTTATACATCAATTTACATGAATTAAAATAGAAATTACGCAAGAAAAAATTTAAAACAAACAATAAACAACTTGTAAACACGTCCAGTTTTAAGCATCTTAAACATGCAATCCAGTTTAATTTTAATCTTTATTTATTCCTGGAGTTGTATTAGTCGTGTAAAGAACACGAGCCAAAGGGAGAAAGTTAGGATTATAACTTACCTTTAGGTCTCAATCTGAAACCTTGCACTGTCGTCTTCCTAAATTCTCCGGCGAACTCTGACTACTGTAAACCTTCCTCTGTTCTCTCTCTGCCTCCACTGTCGTGAATAGGGTTCTAAAACCCTAGGCAGAACTTAATACATATATTTATAGGCCACCTTTAAACCTAAGCCTAAGTGTAATATGAGACGGAGAACTAAGTCGGCTACAACGTGAAGGAAAAAAAATAAAACAAAACCCTAAATTTCAATTAACGCATTTAACTTACTCACACAATTACGCCAATGAAAGAAAATACCAATAATCCAATTATCGTAATTATAGAAAAATAAAATACAATTTAACAATTAATTAATTCACATAACCACCATTAAATAAAACAATTCACTTAAATAAAACAAGTCGTTAATTAATGCAAATAAACACGCCAATAAACAATTAAACAATTAAAAATGCAATTTAAACAATAAATCAAGTACCAGGACTATCCTTTTGAAATTAGAGGTGTTACAGACACTTGAACCTGAAGTGCTCTTATACCAACTGTACAATACCCCCTGATTTTAGAGACGTGGGTTGATCAAGTCCATACTAAAAAATTAGGGGATATCAAAACAATTAAGTATTTAACAAGTACAGATTTCAAAATGAAACAAAAAGAATAAATAATACGCTGAAGGAAATTCTATTAAATAATAATTCCATTACTAATAATCCTCAAAAATTGCAACTTTAGAATACCTTAAGTCAAAGACCCCTAAACCAAAATCTAATAATCCAATCATCTATAAATAAAATAAACTTTTACATTTAATAATGGATAAATATCCTACATTGAAATAAGTAGAAAGAGTAGATAAGTCCCTAAGATATGAATCCTTAACGTTGAAACTTGAACCTCTAATAACCTGAAAGATATAAGAATAAAGTGGGTCAAATCCACGAGCAAGTTCCTTCTACTAAGCCTCTAAAAACCGATAAATAAAATATCTCTAACCAAAATCATCATAATAAAGATTTAACCCTTACTATAGAGTGATACTTAACAATATATAACATCAAATATAATAAATAAATAAATTCTCTAAGTCCCAAACAATAAAAAACAATATATATATATATATATATATAAAACTAGCATTGGACATACCAACCTCTTTTAGAATTTTATCTTCTGAGGCATAACATAATTATAATGGTTAATGAACCATAATCAATAAATCACTTGTATATTTGAAATATAATTTTTCCTAATTATAATTAGAATATCTTTTACAACTCGATCTACCATGCCTCCAAGAGTATGTTTATGTCCATACAAATCAAATGGCAATCTACTTATGCGTTGGCAACTCATCTATGCCTCCACAACTATGTTTTTGTCGATACTATATGTTGGCCTAAGGATTTTATCTAAAGGTCGATCTTATGTTTTGATGATTACAAACTATTAATGATGTTTATGTACTAATGTTTTTATTGAGTGATATATAGTTTATCAACATTCAATCCTTAATGGTGAGCTAAAAGATCCATTCCAAGCATTCCAAAGCATTCCAAACATTTAAGCAATGGATTCAAGGAAGCATCAAAGTTGTAAGAAATCAAAGAAAAACTCGGACTTCAAAGATCACAAAAAACATTTCAAAGAAAGAAAGCAAGTCTTCATCAAGCCTAATCGATCATAGTCAAAGAATGAAGAAAAGGGCAGATAGGATGGTAAAAGCTTAAGATTCAATGTCAAAGTATATTTGAATATTTTTTGAAGCTCAAAATTATAGGACCATGCATATCATACATCATTCATATGCTCCTATGACCATTAGCAATAGACTAGGAACTTCATTTATATATATTGTCATATGAAGTTTTTGCTAAGAAAGAGTTAGTTCAAGCTTGATAAGCTTTGAAAGAACTCATTTTTTAAGCTAGAAATTCTAGGACCATGCACATTAATCATTATATTTATTTTTGTCTCTAAAAAGAAAAGGAAAAGGCATTGAATTAATTTTTCATCTTTAAAACCTTTGTTGCCACAATTTGGTAAAAGATTCTAGGACACAATGCGCTTGAAATTTATCATCTTCATATGTCCCTAGACTCTTAGAAACAAGCTTTGAACTTAATTGAATCATTCATCAAAGTCCTAGGTGCTAGAAAGATGGATATCTCAAAAGAAGTTATTTTCAGCCAAGAAAATTTCTTACCAGCTTGCACTAAAACTGCTGTAACTATTTGTGTAGTTGGAATTTTTACACAAGGCAAGTGGGATTGGAAAGCTGACTTCAAGCCCTTGAGTTTAGACTCAAATTTCACCTAAATTGGATTTAAAATGACTGAGATATGAGCTTCACAAAATACCTGATTCTGCTCTACGAAAATTCTGACCAGGTTGCACTTAAATAGCCATAACTTTTTCTATGGTTGGAATTTTTGAGCAAGGCCAGTGGTTTTAGATAGCTGACTTCAAGATAATAAATTTAGACTCAAATTTCACCTTATTTGGAGTTTTATGGACTAAGTTATATCCATTTGAAGTCATGCACTTTTTTCTATCCAATCCAATTTAGCAGCAGCCTTCATGAAGCAAGAGCAGCCTCTATAAGAAACAGAGCCAGCTCTCTCAAAGAAAAGAGAAGGCTCAATGAAAAACTAGAGAAGGCTCAGGAAAGTAGAGAAGGCTATATGAAAAACTAGAGAAGGCTCTACAAAATTAGAGACGGCTCAGGAAAGTAGAGAAGGCTCTACAAAACTAGAGAAGGCTCCATTTTTTTATTGAGCCGTCTCCATTTTAGAAAAAGAGCCTGCTCCACTTTTTTAATGGAGCCGCCTCCATTTGAAATTGAGCCGCCTCCACTTTTGCAAAGAGCCGGCTCCTTTGAGGGTTTTGAATTATAACGACAATTTTTCTGCATTTAATTCCTCCAACTACTTCTAACAGCTATATTGAGTTACGAATTTCTTTATATATATAGAGGGCTTGTCTGCAAACTAAATACACTATTTTAAGAGACATCATATTGTTAGGATATGTGTGCCCTAGCATAGCAAATTCTAATTTTGGATTGTAAAAGTTATGGTTTTTTATTTGGATATTATTATTAAAGCATTATACAATTGGTGAATGGAATGTATTATTTTTCGATTCTTTATGGAATTGATGGTGTCTGCTTGATTACAAAATATATTTATATATGTATGTAATGGCAATTAATACTATGATATAAATTAGTAATTATAAATGGTTTAAAGTCGGTAATTATGGATGGACATTTAATTAGTTAAGACTTAAACCGAGTCCACGATAGATTGAGATATATTGCGAGAGCTGTCGTATGCAATTGCTCTCTATCACAGTCATGGCTTTTGACTCTCAAGCATGAGAGAAGTATAGACTCTTTTATTAATTAATAATTACTTTGATTTGTTCGGCGGATACCTCGAGATCCTTAGATCGACACTTTGGGTAGTTATGTAATTAATAATTAGAGGTCTATATTCTCAATATTTGCATCAGTGCTATTTGTATTTATTTTGTTTTGATTATGGTTGATCACAAATTAAATTCGAAGGCCTTCGTATGTTTTAGACAAATGTTTTCTATATATATTTATTTAATAAATTATTATTATTTTTTGTCAAATAAATATTTTATTGTGATCGAGCCGGAAATAATCAAAGGTAACAAAATAATTATATTAATTATGTTGTCGGATTGATGGCTTTAATTATTCGATAAATAATTAAGCATAGAGGGGTCAAAGTGCAACATTGACTTAGAGGTTATTTACTATTTAATTGGAGTGCAATTAATTTCTTTTAATGGAGTAGAAATTAATTTATGAATTAATTGAATTGGGTCCATGGTTTAATGGACCGGACCAATTATTAATTTATAGGAGCCAAGAAAATAGTAAGCCCAAAAGGATTCTCACCAATAGCCCAAGTTGATATTGGAGTCATGATAGGATTAAGAAAGTTGAATTAGAGATGGAGAATGATTTATTGTTTCCTTATTCTTATTTTTATTTTGCCTATATATACATGAGTTCATGTATATTTTAGGGGTGACTTGGAGAACAAGAAAAAGGAATACACTTTCTCTCTCTAGATTTTAGGGTTTTGTTTTCTCTTCTAAAGGAGACTACCACCAGCCTAGATTCCAAGGTCATTCATCAAGGCATATTGGTGATTCCTAAAGGGAAGATAATAATCGAACGGAAGGAGAAATGATCTTGCTAAAGGGATCTACAATAAGTGAGAACATTCACTTTAGAGGAAAGTTCAAAAGGTTTACTCAGACCTTTGATGTAAGTATTCAATCTGTTTATTGAATTATGCATCATCTTTTATTTATCTTTGCATAAAACTTGTCTCTGTATGATGAATCAAGATCCGTGATTGCAAATCCCTCAAAAGTTTTAAAAACTTGCACGTTTTCCAACACATATTACATTGCAAAGAGAGCTTTTGTTCTCAATCTTCTCTTCATCTCTCTCATTTCACTCTTATTCTATCTTGAGAGATTCCAGTAAAGATTAAAAGGGCTTTTGCTCTTGTTTAAATCTTCATAGAGTTTTTACTCTATTATACACTTGAGAGATTCTATTGAATTCATATGAGCTTATTTTCTTCACATATTTCATCTTCTCTCATTCATTTCATTCATAGAGTTTGAGCTTCATTTATATTCATCAATAGTCTAGTTGTGAGCTAAAAATTGTACTACTATCTTTGAGAGATTCATTGTACACTTCATTTCTATTAAAAGTTATTGTAAAGGGTTGGTGTGACCCAAAAGGAAGCCTAGGAGAAGGGTGTTCTCCTAGCAAGAAAGAGAAGCAAGGTCTTGCTTCAATTGAAGGTTTGCTCTCCACCATTAAGGAGAAGCTCTAAGGAATTTGGGAAGTCTCAAGAGGGATCTTGAGCCGAGGAGTAGGAGTTTCCGAACCTCGCAAAAATCACCGTGTTATAGTTTGCAATTTTTCTTCTCTTATCTCTTTTACAATTGCGTTATAAATTGTTTACTTTTATATCTTGATTTCATATGTTGATTATTGCACAATTGGTTATATTGTTGATTAGAAATTGTATTTCTATAATTTGCGAAAATTGGCCATTGACTCTATTCACCCCCCCCTCTAGAGTCAATTCTTGGGTAACACTATAGAATAACAAATTTTTCATACTGTTAATGTATGTGCTTTGTTCACATAAATCAATGGAAATCTGTTTATGCCATGTCAACTTGTCCATGGCTTCGAATAAATCACCTTAAACATGATAATTAAATACACAACATCCATATAATAGACAATATATGCTTTGTATATGCATGAATAAATCTTTACACTCATAATAAACATGCACACGTACCAATTCATCGTTATCATATATATAACCATGGTACATTATGCAAATACCATCATAGATCAGGTTTACAGATTATAAATACACCAGTAAATATGATTATAATCATAAATCGGATTACGCATTGAATTACACAATTTAATATCTTAACAGATTAATTTAAAAAACTTATTAATCAATATTAATCATTCTCATCAACTATAATAACACCAGTGTCTAATAGAATTTACACATTTTATACCCATGATACTCTTCCCAACACTTATAAACATGTTTGGGATCATTATTACTCAAACCAGGGTTATTCAAAATACTTTTGAAGTAAACAGGTCCAAGAGCTAGAACACAAACCACCTGTGCTCAAGCACAGCCCTATGCTCGAGCATAACTCCTAGTGCTCGAGCACTGTGCGTCGAAATAGTGTTCTGCTCGAGCAAAAAGTCGCGGCAGCAATTTTGCAGATCTGTTCTACGTCTGTAAATCCATCGTTTCGCCCCCCGAATTGCGTACTAACAACCCTAAATAAATTCTAAGATGATTCTTACATACATCCATATATGTAAAAATCAATAAGTAGAAACATCAAAAACGGATTTAAAGAAACCATGCTCTTCATCCACATATATACATATATATATATTTATATATCAATAAATACACATTAGTTTAATCCATACTTTTAATCCTATGTTTAGGTGATTTAGCATGCAATTTAATCTAAGATCTTGATACCCAAGATGTAAAACGTATTTTCTAAAAGGAGAAGTAGAGAAGAACTTGCTTGAAGGTTTTGAAACGAAACTGACGTTTTAAGCCTTGGTCGTCTCAATCAATTTCCGCAGCCTCCTTGTCGCAGGCATCGTCCTCTCTCTGATCCGGCCTTCTCTTGGTCGTCCTTCTTCTCTTTCTCTTATTTCTTCTTCTTCTCTCTCCTCTCTTTGGCTGCCTCCTTTATATTTTCTAACCTGAAAACCTTTTTATAACAATAATACATTATGTATATATATATATATATATATATACCCTAATCCTAATCTTATTTGAGTTTCCTTTGACGTCACGAAGAGTGTTTTAATAAGTAAAGATTGAATCTTTGAAAGAAAATACCTCAATCAAGGTACCTTTTAAGTCACTAGACCTTTTTAATATAAAAATATTGAATATTTGAACACCTAATACCCTAAAACGGCTCAGTTTGTGAGTTATTTACCCCAAACTTACTACATAAGTTTTCTAGAAAGCTTAAAGGATTCGAATATTGCACAAAACTCTTACTCCCAACATAGCCTAATCATCCGACACATGAAATCCCTTCCTCCTCAAAAATAAACATAACCAATAAAATTAGGCTTATTCAAATTTTATTTGTGCATGACAAATATTGCTGGTCTCAATTACTAAAAATTGGGAGTATTCAAAAAACTAGTCTAACTACCCAATATAATTATATACATAATATACTTAAGAATATATATATACTTTTATATCTTAAAATATGCATATATAGAGATATCCATCCAAGTAATTAATTATATATATATATATATATATATATATATATATATATATATAAAATTATACATATATACACATATAAACATTTACAACTATGGGCCCTAATTATTTAACCCATCAAGGTTTCGTCCAAGCCTAAGACTTCATCCATTGGTCCAACTTCCTTAAACCCAATCACTTAAACTTTTAAATAAATAAATAATTAAATCAAATCTATTAATTACAAATTAATAATTCACAATTAAATAACACAAACATAAATACGCATGTAGTCAAATAAATAACCCAATCATGGCATTCCCATAAAGCAAAACATCATACCAAATTAGCAAGTATAATCATGAAATATAATTTAAATAAAATAAGATAATTAAATAAAATACTTAATTAAATAACTCCTTTAAAATATAGGGATATTACAAAGTTTCAGTAGATTTTTAAATTTGAAGACAGAGATAAGTGCACTGGTATGATGGAGTTAGTTTACTCGTTCTCCAGCCTCCAAGTGGGAGATTAATGTTAAGGTTGTGGAGCATGAATCACAAGTTTTAGTAACTTCGGTTGAAGTTTGTGAATGCTCTGATCCATCGGAGTTAGTGTTCATATCAATAGCAGAAAGCTTTGTAAGCTCCACTAGAAGTCTTTGAATACTTTGATCAATCGATGCTATGTTCCGATTGATCGATGATGGGCTCCGTTCCATCAAAGCTGAGGGAACTTAAATCTCATAAAGAAGTGCAAGCTTCAATGGCGTCAAGGCTTCGAGTCGATAGAAATAAGGTGGAGGATTTGTTTCCTAAACTGAGTTTTCACTTTCCAAAAGGTTGTAGACTTGTGGAGCAAGTTGTTTTTCTATAAATATTGGGTTTTATACAAACCCTATAGTGAGTGAGAAGATTTATGGTGTGAGAGATTGATATTGAGAGAAAGAGCAGATCGTTTAAAGCTCTTCTTGTCAACACACATCATTATTGCTGATAGTTATAAATTTTTCGGTGCGCTCCGTAAACATAGTAAAAATGATTTTTTCGAATCATGTATATCCTATATTCTTATGTTATTATTTTTCTTCTTGATGGCTTGTTTGCGAGCCCCAGCTGCTTCCCAACAAAATGCACTTACTACATTTCATAGTAGCATCACAGAGTGGTGAGATGGGAGATTGTTGGAAATTTGGCCATAGTTGATTCCAAGCCCTACGCGGATGATTTGAACCACTGAATCTGAAAAACGTAGTTGAAAAGGGAGTCAAATGTGTCCAAACAGAAAGAAAATAAAAAATTGCGTTCGATTAAGAAAAAAATAACAAAAATAGAAATGAATAAATTTTAATGACTAGCTAACTAATATGAATCAGTTATTAATAAGTAAAATAAAAGGCAAAAGTTAAATACTATTTCTGAGAAAATCCAAGATACCCCAAAGTAATATATCTGAAAAAAATCCAAGGATGAAACAAAAATCAATCTTATGTTGGAGAATCAAACAGTACAAAAACAGCACATAAACAAATGTTAAAAAAGAAAGAGAAAATCGTGAACCTATATCAAAATTCAAGATTATAATGTATTAGACCCAAAATAATTTAAGTCACATATTCACAATCTACTATAAAAACTAGATTCTAGAATTTAGTGGAGGGGCCGAAACTCAACGCACACAAGACTGTACAATGTAATTAAAATTAAAAATTAATTATAGTATAATTTTCGTTATAATATTATTCTTATTATATATAATACATATTGAGGAAAAATACAATTCAAAAAATGAGAAAAATGAACCTAAATAATTATTTAAATTTTACTGCTTTCCATGAACATGACTAATAAGGAAGGTTCATTTAATTATATTAATGGATATTATTATTGTGTATATATGTAAATATAAATAAAACAATGATATATTATAGTAAAAATTAATAACAATGAACTTATATTTTTATTTTACAATATCTAAGCTTTCAAGATTAGGCAAAAAAAAAAAAAAAATGTCAAAATTATATGAGTTTTGTGATGACGCAAGTATATAATATAATTATTGGGGCCAGAATGAGTGTTTAATTTTTTTTTTGAAGGGGAGGGGGGTTTAAAATTTTTATGAATTTGGGGGGCCATAAAAAGATTTATATATTTTTATTTGACAAGATTTGAGTTTTTAAAAGTAAGCTGAAAAGGTTGAAATTGAAATTTTGAGTGTACTCAAGTTATAATTATTGGGGTTAACAAATAAGTGTTTTGAAAAATTTTGGGGTCCAATTAAAATTTTATATGAGTTCTGGGGCTAAAAGTTAGGTTGATTTACAAAAAGAACATATTTTTGGAGGCAAAAAAAAAGAAAATTGGAAAATTTTGGGGGCTCATGCTAGCTCCGCTCTAATTATAATCCTTTTGGATCATGTACTCCACGTTGTTGTTTTTTAATGACCTTTTCTCTAACAAAAAAATAATAAAAAAAAATAATTGAAAAAGGAAAATGCTTATGATTCCATTGCCCTATATATACCCATGCCATCTCCCTTATGATTTCACGACAACTCTTCCTTATTTTCCCTGCTAGCAGCTCGTGTTCATTTTGTTGCCTTCATCTCTTTCTCCGAGTTTTTCACTGTTTGTCTCCTTTAATTTGCTTCAATATCTGACAGCCTTTCCAATCTCTTTCCTTTTTGGTATGTAACTTATTTTTCATCTTTAACAAATGATATTTAAGTTATAATTTTAAATATATGTATATGCTCAAATTTATTTTATTATTATTATTATTATTTTGATGTTACAAAAGGGCCTTTAGCCCAATGGAGGAATTACCCGTGCACACCCATAAATGCTTTAATCTCGATTCCATTGGTTATTCGTTCATTAATCTAGGAACCATATCCCTCAGCAATCAATTATGCCTTTCTATTCGTGAATTGAATACTTAAGGGCAATCGATTATGCCTTTAGGGCAATCAATGGAATCGAGAGTAAAGCATTTATGGGTGTGCACGGATATATATATATATATATATGTATGTATCTTTTTTGATCTAATTTACTTTGTCATGCTGACTTGAATTACTGAACTTATTTATAGCTTTTAGTACTCCATGGCGAATGCAAAGGCAGTTACTTTCGGGCCATATGGTTCTAAAGTACCTGGTAATAACTTTGATCACGGAACGTCTTACAGTACAATAAGGGAAATAATTGTCTGTGTCGCCCCTGCCGGAACAGAAATTGAATCCTTTCAAGTTGTCTACAGTGATATTGAAGGAAAGCCAGTATCAGAAATAAGGCGTGGTGGTGGCGGCGGAAATCCACACTCGGTAATATACATGCAATTTGATATATGTACAATTTTATTTAGATTCTATATTTGTCCTGCCACTTGTCTAAAGAAGAAGAAGAAGAAAATTAAACTCAGTAAGTAAAACTATCTAAACAAATCTATAATTAAACCATATTAGCATTTCAAGTTTCAAATCTTTAAGTGACCTTCACATCACACTGATGAAAATTGGTATCAATCGTTGGAATAAGAGACGCGAGATTTGGTTTTGAAACTGAAATTTTTTTTTCCTTGGATGTTTGTAGACTTGAAGAAAGGTTTATTTTATATAAATACCAAATCTTGTACAAACCCTAAAAACTCCACAATCCACATTACGAAGCATATAACCATATATACATATCTTAACATCTTAATTATTTGTGATCCAAATTCTCTTTCAGATCGGGTCCTATTACGACCTTATTTTGATTCGATTATCTGGATTTGCCTCCAAAAAAAATAAAAAATTTGACCCATTTTTGTCTTGTAGATCGTGGATCCGGATTCTAGTTTCTATTGCAACCAGGTTTGTAGTGTGGTATATATGAGAAAACACTGCAAGATGAAATAGATAGTTTGGGAGAGAAGATTGTGGGCTTCAAAACTTCTAATCTTTCTTTTCTATTTTGCGTGGTGAAATCTTTTATCCAATTGTCACTATGAATATTACCTTTTTATGTCGTTTTTATTATGTTTGTCGGTATTTGTGTCAAAATACTTAAGTTTATTGTTGTTAATTAAAATCTAACAGGTGAAATTAGACTATCCAAAGGAGTACCTCATTTCAATATCTGGCACTTGTGGGTCCTATGCACAGTATCTTGTTGTGAAATCTCTTACATTTCACAGCAATATAAAACAATATGGGCCATATGGTAAGCAAGAAGGAAGTCGTTTTGTAACTCCGTCAACTGCTGGCAAAATTGTTGGATTCTTCGGAAGGTCGGGTGCTCGTTTGGATGCGATTGGAGTGCACATGAAGCCAATCCCAACTGTAGTACCAGTTGGTCCATTTGGAACTACTCATGGAGAGCAGTGGGATGACGGAAACTATAGCACGGTAAGGGAATTGATTATACACTCCGGAGCAGTAATTGATTGCTTCCAAGTTGTCTACGACAATGAAGGAAAGAGAGTAATGGGAGAAAAGCATGGTACCGTCGGCGGACAAGAAAATAAGGTTAGTTATTATTTGCCATTTAATGCATTATAATAACAACAAAAATTTCCTATTTTCTATTGAATATTTTAATACTTAAGCTTTCATTTTATGCAAAAGATTAATGCCATGCATACTTACCCTTTTTGAACAAAAAAACCTTATGTAGGTCACATTAGACTACCCAAATGAATTTTTGCTTTCAGTTTGGGGGTAC
The DNA here is from genome assembly GCF_030987335.1 of Cornus florida. Taxonomy (NCBI): domain Eukaryota; kingdom Viridiplantae; phylum Streptophyta; class Magnoliopsida; order Cornales; family Cornaceae; genus Cornus; species Cornus florida. The sequence continues at coordinate 22,809,810 of NW_026775574.1, forward strand.
TTTGGACAAGTAGGTAACATGGTTGTCATTCGGTCACTTGGATTCCAAAGCAACAAAAGAACAATTGGACCATTTGGAGTGGAGGATGGACAGAAATTTCAATTCCCATCTGCTAGTAGTGCTTGTGCCAAGATCATCGGATTCCATGGAAGGTCTGACAAGTATCTTACTGCAATTGGAGTGTATCTTGACAAGTGATGATAAAATTTAGACCCATCTTGAACCAGCCACCTTTTACTTAGTCTTTTAATCATTAATAATTTAATTGCACTTGCATTTGATGCAGTTATAATAATGGATGCTTTGTGTAGTCCTTGGTGAAAGGGTTAAGGCATCACAAACTTGTGTCGGTTGTGTGATTTTGAGTAGCTTTCGTGTTTTCTTGTGTACTAAGCCAGCAAGTTTGAGTTGGTTATGTATTTTGTGGAACTATGTCATTTCAGGGATAAAATATAATATATTGTCTCTGCTGTTCCTTTTAATAAAATGATTGATGTATTTTCAAATGAAGAATCGCATTGGTTGGATGATTTGGATAACACAGAAAGACGTAAAGAGGTTAACCACTCCTCGATGCCTAGGCTCAATCAATACCTAATAGAGGGCTACTCCATGCAGCAATCATGTTATGCTAAGAACCTATCAAGAATGACCACATCGAAACTATATGCAATCAGTTATAAATTGCCAAGCATCGCCCCCTCTTCACATGGATCGGGAATTAGCCCCCTTCCAATACCATTTATTCGTATATTTCTTATAAAATTACAAAAAAGGAAAATATATATTTAATATTAAGAAAATTTTGATTGGTTCAACTCCCACGAGAGAAATTGCAAATAACATAGAAAACTAATGACCTCCATTGTTGATAAGACAAATAAAAAAAAAAATTCCTAATAATTTTGTTTCTTTCTTATCTTTAAAAAAAATTCCTAATAATTTAAATTTAATTATTTTGTTTCTTATATTTAAACTAATGACCACTTAAATAAGAAAAAAAAGAAAAAAGTAAAAGAGAGAGACTAGAATGGACCTAACGAAAACTGGATTAGGATCCTCTCCAAGCATGAAAACTAGGTTAGTATTTCTTACTTTACATCTAAAATATTTATTATGAGTCCATTTCGTTTTATTACACTGTGACTTTCATTTTATCTCACCACATCCATTTTATGGACTAAAAGAACATATTAAAGATTCAAAGGACACATTAAAAGTATGGTCAAGTTTCATTTGATCTCATAAACTGAGACCCCTTTTGTCAATGGAGCCAAATTCTAACCATCAAGATAATTGTTCGGCTCGCAAAAAAGCACTGGTTCCGCTTTTCGGATTGTGTGGAATGTGGATATAATAGTGTGGTGTATGGGCGTGCCAGGAATTGCAGTAGTTCCAAAGTGGAAATCCAAACGGTTATCCAGTTAGAAATTTGTAGGGATCAGGCGATTGTACGAAAGTCTGGAATGACCACCTTCAAAGAGTCTTTTTTGCCTTTGAATAAGGACTTCAAACTATTCTATGGCTAATGGAAATGAAGACGGTATTGAAGGTGCAAAGCTGGAAATTAAGGTAATTTAAAGTGCAGGACTGGAAATTAGGATAATTGAGGTGCATAATTAGAAATTAGAGACATGGAAATGTAGTATTTATTTCACTTAAAAGAGTATTTATTTCACTTAAAAGAGTTGTGTTTCTTCTTCTTCTTCTTCTTCTTCTTCTTCTTCTTTTTCTTTTTTTTTTTTCGAAACTTGAAATATAAAACAAATTTTAATAAAATACAAAAAGTTTCTCCATCAAATTATAAAAATTCTCAACGAAACGAAAATTTGAATCCCTTTTACAATACTAAATTAAACAGGTCTCTAAGTTTTCAATTTTGTCATTTGTTGGAAGATTGAATGTCAGTGTAGATGCATGGACGTGACATTGAGGGAGTGAAGGACTGAGGGCACGTGCCACTCTGGATTTTCTCCCTCCCTTACATTCTATATATATTTTATAATAATATATAAGTTTTTTTTTATGAAAATATAAAAAGTGTTTCTTTGAATTTTCTCATTCTTCGTAAAATTATATATATGTTTCCTATTTTTTCCTTTAAAATTGTTTCCTTAATCTTTATATTTTATATCTGTAAATTAATTTCATCCCAAAAATATAACTATATGCTTTATATATATATATATATATATATATATACATTGACTTATATATAGGTACATTATATTGTAAATAAACGTTATGATATACAATAATATAATGTGTCCCCCTAAAAAAAAATTCTGCCTTTGTCCCGGTGACATTCAATAAATTATTTGATGTCTAGTTGATATTGTTCACACTCCACATTTGCAACATTTCTTGTATATATCATCTGCACGTCGTCTCTCTGTGGCAAAAATGTATCCATGTCACAAAAATGAGAGATTGTGTTGATTTAAGAACAGTGGGAAGTCTGGGGACGTATTCATATCCACGTCACAGAAATGAGAGACAAACCTATTGCTCGAGCCTATTAGAAAATTTTACTAGTGTGAAAAGGTATTTGTGACCATGAGATTGGTTGGGATGGTAAAAATTTTAGAAGCGTAATTGAATTTGGGCATGGTTTTACTAACTCGGCTTGAATAACTATGTAAAATACCTTTTGACTTGTACATCTTGGAGCGGAAGCCATGAAACGTCCACGAATGAAAAAAAAAAAAATTTAATTTAAAATTTTTTTATAAAATTATAGAGCAATTTGATATATTATTAATAATTGAATTGATCTACCAAAATTATGCTCTCTACATTACATGTATTTATAATAAATAAATTCTAAAACAAAAGTAATCCAAAAACTAGTAGAACTTTTGAAACTATTTCTAAAAATTATGGGAAAAGAAAAAAGAGATAACATCCTTATCATTAAATTAAGATAACTACCAAATTTTAAAAACAATTGACTTGACCTCCAATAAAAATCCCAAAATATTCAGTAGTCTCCAGATTGAAAAAAGTGATTTTAAAGACGAAGGTTTTTATACTCAATACTTATTTTTATATTTAAGTAATATTAGGTATATACTAAGCAAATCTTAATATATTCTATTTCAATTACTAAATATACTTTTGTAATTTTTTTATTTGAGAACTTCTATATATTATTTTAATTTTTTAACACTAATATTAAGTCTCAAGTATATTTGAGAAGTTGAATTTTGGTTTTATCTGCATCAGAGAAAAAGAACTATTAACATAGTTGAAAATTTGTTTCATTGTTTGCTTTTATTAGATTAGTAATACAATTATGAAGTACTCTACAAAATCAGTTAATAATAGTCATGTCTCACCACTAATTGGAAAATTTATTTTCTTTGCAAAAAAAAAAAAAAAAAAAGTGTCAGATTGCAACCATGCTAAAGTTGACATTGCCTATTCTCTTGAGTGGGAAAAAGAAATTGCTGAAGTTCAAGAGCTGAAGTTGTCCTCATTTAGCCTCTCCACTAGAGAGAGACAAGAAATAATCATTAAATTTTAAATGAGACTTTAGACGCAAGCATTTTTTTTTTTTTTTTAAACTCTACATTCATTCAATGATTCAAAACATTTGTGTTCATATGCAAGAGTTATTGACTGGTACCTTAAAACCTAATAGCCCATGATGAAATCTTCCAACCTGTTATGTCGTGCAATCATGGGTGGAGTCAGGACTTTGTTTTAGGAGGAGCGCCGTATTAAAGATGATAAATTATATTTTTTTTCAAGTTAATGGTGATGCAAGACAATAAGTCAAAAAATAAAACTGTAATAATGGTGGAATAATGCCATTTAAAAATTTGAAAAATAATTATTTTAAAAAAATTGAAACATAAAATACCGATCTTAAGAGTCCTTTTAGCAACAAATTTAATTACTAAACTTTGCAAAAAAAAAAAAAAAAAAGTTGCTAAAGAGTCCTTTTAGTAACTTTTTTTTTTAATTTTTTTTTAAGAGAATATAAAAAAGAAGAAGAAGAAGAAGAATGAAAAGAAATGAAAAATTAAAGATATTTTTAAAAAATAATTATTTTAGTGGGAACTTTTGTAAAATTTTATAAATTATAGGCCTAATTGTAATAAAAATAAATTGGCCCAAGGGTAAATAATTATTTCAGGAGGCATTTTTCACTTTCTTTTTTACAAATTCTTGGCCTATGTGTAATAAAAATTAATGGCCATTTTCTAGAAAAAAATTATTTTGGGGGGAGGGGGCATTTTGAAAACTTTTATAAATTATAGGTCAATTTGTAATTAAAACTAATGGGCCAGCATGGGCCCAGGGGAGGCTCCGCCCTTGGGTGCAATTGGTTTGTGATCAAGCCAAAATGGGGGTTGTTATGTAATAATAGTGGTGGAGTGATATCTTTGTTGAAACTTTACATATTACCTTTCATGCTTTTTTTACTTACCAAAAAAAAAAAAAAAAAAAAAAATGATGATAGTGAAAAATAAATACATAATGATAGAATAATAATAACAGTATTAAAGAAAGCACTAAGAAAAACTAAATTACAAAAGAAATCTAAAATTTCATAGAATAATAGTATGTTTTGCAGTGAATCTCCTCATTATGTCAATAAATTTTTGTTATTATAGTAGAATTAGAAATAAGATATTGTGCAACTTATTATGACATTGATGATTGTGAAGGCACAACGGAAGTATTTAAAATTTTCAGGATCAAATCCACGTGATTTTTTATCAATCAAGAAATACTGTGAAGGGATCTCATACCTTTTTGACGATTGATTAATCGTCGACGCTCTGAGAAAACCAGTGAATTTGATTGCTCCTCTTTTTCCCTTGAACACCAATGAGTCTTCACTTCTATGACCCCAATGTAGGTTTGTGGAACCCTAACCTTTTCTCTCACTCTTTTTTTTCTGGATAATATACGATCCAATATTTTGTATCGATATCTCACAGAATATATGATTGAGAGAATCGGTTAAAAAAGTATAGGCCTAGAGATGAGGATCCAAGAGGGCTTCCTTATCCTAGCTCCAATTGGATAGATAGAGTTATCTCATAACTCTATCCTATCCAATTAATTACAATAAGCACCACAATAGTATTGTAATTGCACTCTAGGATTTAGAAATTACAACAAGGCCCTGTCTACTAAATAATTATATATAAGCCATTCTACTACTAAATATTCATAAGTAGCCCTAGGAAAATAAATACTGTCCCACCTAAGGCTTACTTATATTTTATATTCCTTGAGTAACCAATTTAATCATTATGATCACTGAATTTCTTTTATAAAAGAATTTTTTTAAAAAAAAAAATAAATATTTTTTTAAATAAATAATAGAAAAATAATTTAGTAAACATTTTACTAAAATGCCCTGGCCAGGTTCCAGTGATCAAACTTATTAAATTGCATCAAGGGGATATTATAACTCTTATAGAGTATGGATTCCATGTTGAGCATTTGTGTTCTCAGAGCTCCAATATTAGCCACCCAAGATACCATGGTATTGACCTTAAAAGATCTCACATGTTGGTAAGTTAAAGTGACCAATATTGAAACTTGAGTCCACTAAACCTCTCAAGATTTAGAGCTTAATGTATTTAGTAGATAAAAAACATACCAAAATAATAACAGTAATTTGTATGGTGTGATCTTATAGTTCAGTGTACTCCAAGCACACTAACACACTGCCTTAGAGTCAACTACCCCAATGGTCGAGACAAACCATCCTATCTTATAGAGGTCAAGTGTGTTACAGTCTTACAGATAAAAGTCCCCAACTTTTATAATTGACTGCGAACAATGCCAAGGTGCAAGAAATCGGTGAACCCAATTCTCCTGCGTGTAAATCTCATTTACACACTTAAGTCACCTATAATGCAACTTGAGGACAATAATGCATCTCATGCAAAAATATGTAAAGCCCAATGCATGAATATCACATTTATAAATAAAAATATCGAATTAATAATAATTAATTGGCTTGTAGGGCATATAATCCCAACAGATTGGAAGTGTTTACAACTAGTTAGAAACTGAAAAAAATAAAACAAAATTAATAAAGAAGATGAGACAATTTTTGACAAAGGGGTTAGAGAAAAATAGATTGAGTTTCTAATTTTTAAATAATATGCCTTTAGAGAGGTATACAATAATTTAAATTGTAATCTATTAAATGTTTTATTGGTTAAGTGTTGTGCAAATTAGTTGATCAAGTGGATTAAAAAATAGAGATTTTATTTTTAATTTTTAAATTATTTTTGAGTCAATGTTTTGTATGTTAATAGTGTAATTTTTAATTTTTTTTTCAAACTCAAACAAATAAGAAATATCAACTTTAGTATCAAGTCATGGATGCAATTTTCTAACACTTTATTTTTTTTCAAAGAAAACAAAAACTCAATTAGCGGTGAGCCGTGATTTTTAGGGTGAAAAGATTTCTATTTTTGATTTTTAGGGTAAATAGATTTCTATTTTTATTTTTTTAGTACTTACTTTTTGTTTTTATAATTAATAGTATTGGTAAATATTAAATTTGGAAACTAGAAATGATACTAGTTTTGTATTAAAAGAAAAGCATATAGGTGAGCTTAGAATATGACTATTAATCTAATGGTCACTATAGAAAGTACGGAAGAATTTTCTTGCTCCACAAAAAGTAAGAGATCACTAAGTTTTGTTTTTTTTTTTTTTTTTAACAAGGCAAAAAAATAGCATAAACAAACACATTGGAAAACATAAACCAGGCTACCCGAAGTAGCACAACCACCCAACTAGCTAGGCAAACCATGGAAAACTTGATCCTCCATTGGATGAGACATAGAAAGTTTAGCTGCTTCATGTGCCACTGTATAAGTTGGTGAATATCATGGACAAATGTAGAAATGCTCGCGGGACAAGCTTTCTTACCCCGCACAGCCTCACAAAGAATAAGTGAATCGCTTTCCAAACACAAGCTGTGGAAATGAAAGCTCAGAGCCCAAAGTAATGCTGCTCGGATGACATACGCTTCCGCTAAGAAGCATAGAAATTCTTAAGCACAACTACTCTCATGACAACTCCGTCATGATCTCAAAAAACTAGACCACCCCCAACCAACCCCTTATAGGCTAAGAAAGCTGTATCCATATTACACTTGACAATGCCATCCAAATTTTACTATTTAAAAGAATGCTTGAAGGACCACCCTTAAGAACATCTGGGTTATTTAAGCAGGCATCACTAAACTCCCAAAAAGATCAATAGGCTTGTGGCTTAGCGGTACCAGACCCCTACTTCTCAAAGGGAGGCCAGGGCGGGATTCAAACCTTAGTAGAGACATGTGTATGTGAGTACCAACTAGGAAAAAAAAAAAAAAAAAAAAAAAAAAAAAAAAAACTCCCAAAAAGCGGTCACTGCTATTTTAACAATCTTTTGGGGGCAATATTTCTCGCCTTTGAAAACCAAGCTATTTCTAGCTTTCCAAATCGCCCACGCAATGTATGATGCCATACTACTAGCCTCAACACCTCGCTTACGCACAGCTAACCACCATTCTCAAACGAGGCAACAATCCAGGAATAAAATCAAAACGTAGAGGAGAAAGTTTCCACACTTGAATAGAAATAGGGCAACTGAAAAGTAAATGCTCCACTGTTTTAGGTCCCTCTCCACAAGAAGTACAACAATCATCTAAAGCCAAACCCTTTTTTTTTCAAAGCAAACTTTGTTGGAAGCACCCCTTGGAGACACTACCACAAAAAATGCTAGGCCTTTGGGAGGCAACTACATCTCCATATAAGGTTCCAGCACCGAGGATTGATTGGCAGACAGCCCGATGGTTGAGCCTGAAGAGAATAAGCCACATGATAAGCTGATTTGACAGAAAAAATCACGGACTCAGTAAAAGCCTAGCTTGGGCTATCCTCGCGACCCTACACACTAAGTGGGATACTCCTTATAGCAGCCACCACATATATATAGAAGAGTTGAGTAAAAATAGGGCTGTTCCACGAGTGTGTGCAAGCACCAATAAGCTCCTCCACTCTCTGAAAGGGTACAAATGTGTTTTCACACCAAAAATCATTCCAAATACTTAAAGATTTTCCATCACCCACAATCCACTGGAGGCCTTTTTTTAATTATAGGTTCTCTAACCATATACTACGCTACGCCCATGACGAATTTGACCCCAACTCAGCTTCTATAAAAGAATAATTTTGGAAATATTTTGCCATATAAAGCTTAAAAGTTAAACCTTTCCGATGAATTTGAAAATTCCATGCTTACTTCACTAAAAGAGCCAAGTTGTACGCCTCTATATCCCTAAAATCACCCTCTTTCTTACTCTTACGCAAGCTTTCCCATTTTGACAATCTAGCTTCGGGTTTTTTTCTTCACCAAAAAGATTTGATAGGCTTTATTATCTCTTCACAGAGAGTGATAGGCAACCTGAAACACGCCATAACATAAGTCGGTATAGTGCTTAATACATCCTTAATAAGAACTTCCTTGCCACCTTTAGAAAGAAGGTGTGATTTCCATGCCACCAACCGATTTTGCACTTTTTAAGACACAAAATTGAAAACATCCATTTTTGAGAGCCCGATAATCGTGGGCATACCCAAATACCGAGCTAGTAAGCCCTCTTCCCTAATACCCAAGAAATGACATAGCTGCTTTCGCATTGAGCTCTTCGTATTTCTTGAGGAAAAAATAGCCGATTTTGAATAATTCACCATCTGCCACAATGCACGCTCATAACCCATGAGAATTCTTTTTAAGGATAGTACCTCTGAGCAAATAGCTTGGCAAAAAATAATAGAGTCAACTACGAAAAACAAATGTGAAAGAGATGCGACGCCACGGTAAATCCGAATACCAGTTAAGACTTTCATTTGCATAGCTCTCTGAAATGCCTAGGAATAGTTTTCTGCACACAAGATAAAAAATAAGGGGATAACAGGTCTCCATGTCTCAGTCCCCGGGAAGGATTAAAAAAGCCCACCGGGCAACCATTTATGGCAATTGAGTAAGAGACAGAAGTAATGCAGGCAGAAATCAGGCGAATTCATTTTTTATTAAATCCCAACCGACCAAGAATATTTAACAGAAAGGGTCATTCTAGTCGGTCATAAGCCTTACTCATATCCAATTTTAAAGCCAAAAATGCATTTTCCCCCTTTCTCTTATTTTTCAGATAATGGAGTACTTCATGGACCACAAGAATGTTATCAATTATATACTGACCCGAGTCTATTTTTTTTTCTTCTTCTATATTTCTTTACAAAAAAAATATATAAAAGGATAAATTTACAAATCTCTTAAATATTTCTATATCTCTCTATATATACACTATTATTAAATAATAGAGTTAATTACAACGACACCCCTTGATGTTTGATGTATTGACAACCATATATAACTTAGCTGTTTTTTGGATAAAGACACACCCTGTGATAATTGTAATCCAAACAAGCCCTTGAAACATTAGAAAAGACGATATTGCCCTTCAATATTAATTCATTTTTATTGTAAACTATCATAACTCATAAAAATTCAAATTTGCCCTTATATATATACACTATTGCCCATATATATATATATATATATATGGAATAGCTGAGAGGAAAAGAGGAGTAGCGGCATCGCCACCACTACCGCCTACTATTACCAGCCATTGCCACCACTACGGCACCATCACCGCAGATCGATGTCGCGTATTGGTTCCAATCAAACCCTAAGAGCCATTCATTAATACTGACGGTGCTCCTTGCCCCGAAACCCTAATCATCAGTTTTGCCATTGTGGGTGAGACGACCCATCTTTGCTGTAGATCGAAGATTTACGTATTAGGAAGCACCATCGTAGAGAGAGAAAGTATGTTAAAACATCCACGGAAGGTGGACTCTAGCTTGGGAGTGGTCGAGGCTTGTTTGAGATTTCGTTCTTCGGCACACAGACCCATATTCCTTCTCCAGCAGAACCGCGATGGTGAGTAATTTACTGGCCGACATTCGCAACGAATCGTCGATTAGCACCCCGATCATGGAAGTGGTCTTCTTCATTTGTAGTTGATTACTGGTGGTGGGTCTTCGGGCTTGTTGCTGTCATTGAAAAAGAAGAGCGGTGGGTCTTCGGGGTCGTTAAAGAAGAAGAAGAAGAGGGGTGGGTCACCATCGCAAAAACCCCAAGTTCCATCGTCCGATAAAGATCAAATCAGTCCAAATTGATTCACAAAATTCCACAAACCCTAGGGTTCAAAATTGACGTATTTTGGTGAAGAAGATGCCTTTAAATTGTTATAAGTTAGAGAAGGAGGTTGATTAATTCAAGGAAGCTTAAAGAAATGATGGTAACAGTGGTCGGATCCCTAAAATACATAATATATGTATGTGTGTGTGTATATATATATATAGTGAAAATTAGGGTTTGTGATTTGTAGAAAGAGAGAGAATATGGGGTTTGCGGCCATGGTGGTGGACAATAGGGAGAAATGGTGGCTGTTGTGGAGCTTTGCGATGGTGGTGTGAAGGATGAAGAGACAGTAGGTGGTGGGGGCGTAAAGAAACTGGTGGTAATGGAGGGTAGGGTGGTTGGGGTTGTGCAACAGATATTATATAAGGGTGTTTTAGTCTTTTTAAAATGTTTAATATTTTATGGTTAAAATGAATTAAATATTAAGGGCACTCTCGTCTTTTCACATCTTCTAAGGGCATGTTTGGACCTTGGGGGTGTCTTTGTTAACTTTATCAAACCTAAGGGCGTGTCATCGTCCAAAAAAACAACTAAGTTGTATATGACTGTCAATACATAAAATCTCAAGGGGTGTCGTTGTAATTAACCCTAAATAATATATGTAGAATTTTTGTACTTTTAAAAAAAAATTATATTTATTTATATATAAATAACAAAAAGTTGTATGAAACATAAACTGTACTAGTTAGTCAATTCTCTGAAATATATAATACATTTTTTAAAGAGGAGATATTGTTATGGCTGAGAAGTTGATAAATTACGAAATGAGATATCGTTGAAATGAGATATCGGTTTACCCTAAAATTGAGAAGAAGTTGAAGGTTGCAATAAGAGGTTTTTGAAGAATATGGCTGAGAATAGAGAAATATAGTGTTTGCGCGCGGTGTCGACAAGAAATGAGATATCACTATTAAAATTTTCAATACTTAATTTTCAGTCTTATCAAACAATATCTTAGTCAATTCTTTTCTAAATATACTCCATAATATATATATTTTTTTACATTTTTATTAAAAAAACAATAGTTATTAATTATAATATTTAAGTTATAGGTCATTTTAGATCGAGAATTGGTAAAACACTTAATAATTATATATTCTTATTTTTCTTTTATCTTTTTCTTATATTGGCATTTCTACAAATTAATTAAAATCGAAACAATAAATGACTAATTTGTCTATCTTGCAATTAATAACATTTTTGCAGGGTTTTTAGTTAGTTGATATATTATTTTGCAGTAGTGACAAAATTTTGATCATTTTGCAACTATAAAATTTGGTCGTAAAAAATGAATCTTTTTGCGACCATAATTTATTTTAGTTATCAATATTCTCACCAATTACGACCAATATTTACTTTTGTTGCTAATATGTAAACTTTTATAATCAATTCAATTTGGTTGCAAATAATGTAGTATTTGTGACATCCAGCTTGATCGAAAATAATTTGGTCGCAAAAGGCCCAATTTTTGATTGGCATCTGTAATACCAATTATATACCACGCATGTCCATGGGATGCAAATTGACTGATAAGAAAGTGGAAGTAGAAGATACTTTGTATACACTTCTTATATAATTGTAAAATAAGCCAGCTTCATATTTTCTTTCCCAAATATTTTCAACCAGAAAAAGGTTGAATATTCTTGCAAATTTTCTAACAAATTATACGGCATTTGAAACAAATTCTTAATGGGTAGAAAGTGGGCAGTGATCCTAGAACACATTGTAATACTCTTTACGGATGATTAATAGAAAATGCAAAAGCATTCCGGAGAATCCTCGTGTGTTCAGGTTCACTTAACTCCATCCTCCTCCCTTTTCCTCCTTGTCTCGTACTATCTCTATTCCAAAACAAATTTATATCTTTTGAAAAATGGTTACTCACATTACACTGTTTTAAAAATAAAATATTTATTTTGAGGAATATTTAGAGTTAAGTTTCAAACTATGGCAGCTTCATGTGATTTGCTTTGGATACCACAAGTTATATTCCTCGAGCAGCCCAATATTGATACTTAATTTCCTTTGATACTTAATTTCCTATTTTAAAATTTATTAGCCAAAAACAAACATTCAGACACGTGAATGTTAGACAACAAGAAGATTCCCGATGCGACAATTTGCAAATAATTTATGCTTTTGTTTATTAGCACAGATCAAGGTTGCTGAAGTATTTGTTTTACTTGAAACTTGTGCATGCATTGACTCTATGAGCTGTACTCGCAGTTTGCGCGCGTTCCGAATGACTTGTACCTTCAATGAGAGTAGGTGGTTTTCATATATATATATATATATATATATATCATCCAATCCAAAGTGCAATGCTAATAAAAGTTTTGCAGGAAGCACGACAAAACACCTCATAATTATACAACTCCCAAAGTCTGAATTAAACCTCGCCTTCCTTTCATTTTCATCTTAAATGGGTGTCTCGCCATTAATTATTATTTTTGTTTTGAAAGTTACTACTATAAGTTAATTAGATTATAAATAGATGTTAGACACTCGTTATAAATCAAGAGTTGGGCGAAATGAAAAAAATTTGGACTCTAGATTTAAGGTTCGATTTTTCATAAGAATAAATAATTTTTTAGAAATCGTGCCTGCAAACATAATTCAAATTTTACAAAATTCGTGTGGTGGGAGAGGGATACCTTACATGAGTCTATTGAATTAATCCGGTCAAAATCTTAAATGTCTCAATTATCAAAAACAATATATATATATATATATATATATATATATATATATATATGACTCATTGTTTTACTAACTTTTTTTTCTTTCGGAAAGTCTCATTCCCCATTCAAGGCAACGCCAAATTCTTACCTACTTGAGACAATTGCCTCTCATTTTATTATTTTTTTTGTTGGATAAATATTGGGGATCGCGTAATTACTAACACATATGCTGCTGAATAGTTAGTTATGCATTTATGCATTTTTGTCATCTTTGCAAAGAAAAAATAAAAGCTCAAACACATTTAATTGCATGCAGGACAATCTATTTTTAGGCTTATATGCCTAGTTTGACTCCTGAGAACTGATTTATAAGCATTGTTCAACACATAGCTAGATTTAAAGCACCGGTGTTTTAACTTTAAAAAGTAAGAGTTTAAAGAAATCCAATCAAAAAATTGAAAAAAACAAAAACAAAAGAAGCAAAAACTATTGCCCTGAAATGGCTTTAATATGGAACATTTTTAAGTTTCTCATAATAACAAAAATGTAAAAACGGATTCTTCTTGTTCGACCTTATATCGGGCAATGTGAAATTAAATTTACCGAAGTTTGATGTAGTAATTGGATTTCTAAATTTTTAGAATTCCTTTTAATATATGGTGCTTCTCTTTTAATAAGTATATACTCGGACCTCCCATTAGATTTTGTCTAAATTTTGCTACCGTGAAACTATATGAGAAAGTGTGGTCAACCCCATTAAAATTTGGCCCAATCACTCCGACTAACCCTGACCTCGAGGATTTTTGAAATAATTTTTAAATGCCAAAATCACCCTTAAATGTAGTAAAATGACCGTATTAATAATATACCTAATAACCAATTTAACTCATTTTAATTGGACAAAATTACCCTTGCTTATTATCTATATAATTTAATTAATATCACCGATTTGTAACATAAATGTTGCTGTGGAAATTCTACATATTTTTCTAAATAATATAAATAACAATACATCAACTTTATTCATAACACAATGAATTAAAATAAGGAACAATAACATTAATAGAAAATTGAAATAACATACTTTCATTAAATTGAATAATACATCATATGAACAACATGAATATAATAATGAATAAATATTTAACAACATAATAATTCTGCAATAAAAATTAGCATAATAATAGAAATTATGAAATGATGATAATATTAAAATAGGTAAGAAAATGCTGGAATGATTGTTGAGACATGTGTAAACGCATTGACCTAACGCTGATAGTCCTCTCCTTCGTGCGGGTATTGGTAAAACTAGTTCATTCCAAGATACAACCCAATCAGTTCGCAGTGGCGTCTCCTCCATGTGCACGACCACATGAAGACTAGTCCAAGTTTATATAAGTCTAGTTGCTTATAAACTCGATATGTAAAATAATATACACTAACATTTCATAGAAGAAAGAGTTTTGGAGATAGATTATAAAATAGAGAGAAGAGTTTTAATCACTCTATATTATCACTCATGCATCAAATCATTCTCTATTGAAAAATGAGAAATCTTCATCTTTATATAGAATAATAACTATAACAGTTATTCATACTTAATATGATATTAAGTAAAATTAAAAAGATTAGATTAAATATAATTTAATAGTAATGAATATATTATAATTGAATATATAATTTATTATATATTTATTTACTTTGTATTAAAATATCTATAACAAATATAACTTCTTCTTCTTCTTTTTTTATTTATTTATTTTTTTTTAGTATACATACACATGCCTTTATCGAGCTGGCTCGAACCTCTGACTTCCGTTTGAAAAGTAGGGGCATGATACAGCTTAACCACTAGCCCCGTTGGAAAAATAAAGGTAACTTACTTATTCTAATAATATTTCTAAGTTCACCTCATCATTCTCCTCTATATCATTTCCTTTTCATCTATAGTCAATAAATTTAAATCAATTAAACAAACACAAATTCACTTCAAGAAAATATGTATATACATGTATAGATTTTTTTTTTTTTTTTTTGGTAATTAATCAATTTACTCAAAGAAAAACAAAGGAATAACCAACAGAGGGACTCCCTCAAACAAAGAAACAACACAACCCAGCCAACAGACAAGTCCCCAAGGGGAACCAAACCAAAGCCAAAACTAAGAAACCAAACTAACTTAGACAACAAACCAAATAGAGCATCACAACCCAAAGAAGAGTGTCAACCATTCCAGAAAGGCAGGTATTGAACAAAATTACTATTAAACTTAGAGATGGGAAGCATCTTAAGTCTAATAGCACTGTATACCAGGAAAGTAATACAATACTTTTAAGAGGAGACATTAGAGTACTTTCTAGCATTCATTTTACCCCAAATCATGTAAACACAACATGCAAGAGACACTTTGTATAGAAAGGACCAATTCTTCCAGTGAAGACAATTAATTGTTGGTCTTTGTATTCACAAGTGTTTGCTCTTTTAATGCCAAATACATGCTCCTAGGCTGCTATTCTAACATCTCACCAATTTTGGTGTTCTCAGTGGTTAATAATGTCTTACAGGGGTTATATTGTCCTTTTACCATTCTGAGATATCAATTCATGTTGCTTAAGGAAGGTACATTGTTGTAGATGCTCAGAAAATCCTTCTACTAAAGGAAAGTGTTTTTTTTCCCTTGCACCCAAAAACCTCCTTGCTCTTTCTTTTATTTTCCTATTTATCATACACTACTTGATACCCTAATTCCTTTTTGGACTCCAAGTTCAGAGTAAACGGGCTGGTCTTCGTCTTGGGTTAGTCCATTTTAAAGGTCGAGTCCGATGTATACGTGGATAGACTTAGGGGTTGGATTGGGCTAATCCCAAAAGGGCGGGTTGGGTCGCCCTTGACCCAGTGATATTTTTTGCCTCTTCATTTTAACCCTACAATTATCCCTCATAAGTGTGGGACAGATGTATATATCCACGTCCTTGGGTCGTGCGCGTATATGTAGGGATTTTCGTTTGAGCGTGCAATGGTATAGCATGAACTGTTTGGGTTCCGAGCTGTCATCATTACTTGACCTTTGAGCTTCTCAATCGCAGTTACTTCATTGTCTTTATATACCCTTCCTTTCACTTCGAACTTTTCTCACTGCCTCGTGTGCACTTTTCTATGATTGAAGCTTACCTTTAATATTCAAAATCATTGCTCTTTATTCTCCGGCGACTTTCTCCCTCACAGCAAACTTTATCGGTGTGGTTTCGTCTCTTTATGAGAAATTGTGGTCAACGCGGAAGTCAAATAACGAAAGACACCCTAGGGACACTGTGATACCCTTCGAATCCGAGACATGGGTTGATCAGGCCCAAGCCCAAACCCGAGGGAATATCAAACAATTAATACTTTAAGTGAACACAGATTACAAAATGAATTAAGAAATAAATAATTAAAAGCTGAAAGATCTCTAAAATATAATTCTTTAAAATTAAATACTTAAAATCCAAAACCTCCAATAGTTTAACAACTCGGGAATCCCTCCAAATGGACCCCTAATAAAAATCCAAACTGAAATGTAAATAACTGAAAGAATATCTAAAGTTAAACCACGGAGAGAAGTCCAACATCGTCGTAAGAATGAGTGATAGTCTCTGCTCAGCACGCTCAGGTTTAAGACTGGAACTGGCGAATACCTGAAAAATATAAGTGGGTCAGGCCCACGAACAAGTTTTATCTTACTTCAATCCAAACAGAGACTCGATACGCATGTACATTCTAACCAACTCAACAATAGCTATATATATATATATATATCCACACTACAAGACTCTTATTGGACTATGCAGGGGGTTTCAACCTGAATAGAAGGCAACATGCAAAAATACATCTGAGTGGGCATGAGTGCCTACGCCTAACAGGATATACCTCAACCTAACATATCCAGCTACGCATCCTACTGCATATACGCTCCTTAACTGGCGACTCTGAGACTCAAGCTCAGATCGTAGTACCATAAATATATAACTAAAGTCCATCCTATCCATCCATAGTAAATCCAGTTAGCTGTTCAACTTGTTCAGCCGCACAGACTTACATATAAGTAGGATTTTATTTTCATAATCCATTCCCCTATTCTGATATAGGTAGGACTTAGCGTTTCGAGCTAATCCAAATCTAGTATGTCACCGTCCCATACCGGTGCATACAACCCAAGCATCTAGCAGTTGATAGTACAGACTATAAATGTAAATATCAACTAATCCATAAATCCCACAATTGATAATAGAAATATTAAATTTAAACATCAATTGTTCCATACTAAGCATGATAAAGTTTTATAGATTAACTGGCTTATTGATACTACTTCCCCAGGTCCATTGATGATTCATATCATGCATGTAAACATCATTTATCCCTACTAGGCATGATAGAGAACAGAGATATATATATATATATATATATATTAACATGCAGATTTAAACCTACTCCAACAAATTCTAACAACTGACAGTACATCTAGTATATGTAACTATCAATTTATTCACAACAAGCAAACTAGAGATCTGTAAAATTGCAGGCTTATATGAGATTACTGAAACATGATAACTGTATTCACATCGTTAAGAATTTCTATCCTAAGATTTAGGAATTTAAAACCCTTTACATCCGAAAACCGTAAAGCAATTTATTTAAAAATTACCTACTATTCAAATATAAAACTCAGTTGGTTTATTTTGCATTAGCCTACTCTCTGAAGTTTTAATAAGCCTTAGAACATCTCTAAACACTCCAATACAGCTTCTACCCGAATCTGAAAACCCCAAAATCCAAGCACTGTAGCCAAAACAGTCATCAAAAAGCTGAAAAATAAAAAAAAAATTTGAGGGAGCCGCTTTTCTACTGCATGGAGCCGGCTCCCTCCTTGAGGGAGCCTGCTCCAAAGGTCCTAGAACTGGCTCCCTCCTTGAGGGATCCTGCTCTTTGCTTAGGGGAGCCTGCTCCATTCTAACGGGAGTCGGCTCTCCTCCTATTCCCTTTTCGTCTTCAAGTCTGGCGACTTTCCAGACGTCTGTCCTCCATTCCTTGGGTTCCTAGGTGTCTGAACTAGGTTCCAGTATGTTCAAGAGGCAATTAAATTCTTTATACAATTACCGACATCAACTTAAACATGCATTGTGCGCAAATAATTTAAATCGAGCAGTTTACCATTTATGATCACCTACTGTTTAAAGCAACTCAACCATGCAAACAGATTAATTTTAGTTTTTCCCCAATATGTTACAAACTAATTAAACTCTTTATACATCAATTTACATGAATTAAAACAGAAATTACGCAAGAAAGAATTTAAAACAAACAATAAACAACTTGTAAACACATCCAGTTTTAAGCATCTCAAACATGCAATCCAGTTTAATTTTAATCTTCATTTATTCCTGGAGTTGTATTAGTCGTAGACCGGTCCCTTACAAGGGTCGCGATACCAAGTCAAGCTTGAAAAGTTGTGAATTTAGGAGGTGGCCAAGTTTTACATTTATAGAAAGCCACTACTACCTTTCTCTATATAAAATATAGATAGGGCGAGTAGGGATCGTCCCAAGGGATTAGATGGTGTATCGAATTGTGGAACTATGGTAATTAGGGTTAGTAGGTCGAGTGATCACACAATTGATTGGTTGGTTGATTAAGCTAAATTGAATTCAACTAAATAAAATAATATGAAGTAAACAAGAGAGAGAGAGGTCTTGGGGTGTAGAGATCACCACCAAGCAATACTTTTCTATACTACTAACAAGTGATCAATTGAGGGTAATGGATGTGTTGCAATATGATAAGGGTGTGTGTGCATTAGGTTGATTCAATTGGCAAGGATGACAAATCAAGCAAGTATTGTCTAAACATCATGTGAAGAGCACAATATATCTAAACAATAGAGCATATATTGTCTAGACAATATGGGGATAGCACAATAGATCAAAACAAGTCATTAATCATTCATTAAGCTCACAATCCACATACAACACAATATTAGAGGAATATGCCATTTGGACTCACAAGCATGGAACATCAAACATCAAGAGTAGATTGTCCTCCCATCTAACATTACACTACCACTACACTAAATCTACACTACTAGCATGAAAATAAAGCTATCTAGACTAGGGGAGAGTCACAAACCATCAAGAATAGGCATAAACCATCAAATGAACCAAAATAGCATTCATTAAGCATATCATCTTGATAATCTCTAGATCTATAGCATCAATACACATAGACATGCATCAAAAACACTAAATCTAGGGATAAGCACATGAATATCCTACTCTAGCATACATAGACATATGGATAGAATAGAATAGTCAATTGGAAGCATTAAACCATATAAACCATGAAATAATCAAGATTTATATATACATGAATATTAAAATGTATCATACAACACTAATCCCTCAATAATACACAAGATTAGAGTATAGAAAGCATGCTTGGGGCTAAGAGACTCCCTCAAAAAGTGTATCATATTCCTTATATAGGTAGGTCAAATACACCCCATGATGAGCTGTGGTCGTGCAAGGCATATTCTCCAATCATTGGATAAAGGACGGAATAAATGAGCTGGAGTTTAACTTTTTCTCGCTGGAGGAAGTTCGATCGATCGAACCTTAACTTGGATCGATCAAAAATGGGTTCGATCGATCGAACTGCATCTTGGATCGATCGAAGTGGTCTGACTCCTCCGGATAATGACAAGGCTGGGATATTTTCAAGATATTTATGGGGAAAAAGACAAAAGTGGTTGGTAGGCGTACAGCTGTGGATAAGATCAATCATTTGAATAGGACAAAATAGGGTTCGATCGATCGAAGGTGATGTTCGATCGATCGAACTTGGAATTTCAGCAAAGGCCAAGGTTGGATCTATCGAGAAGTACTGTGATCGATCATAGATGTTCGATCGATCGAACTCTAAGTTGGATCGATCGAACTTTTCAGCTGCACAACTTGATTCCTTTTTGCTCATTTCTTTCTCTACTTTGCTCTCTCCTTTGGTTTATCTCAGGATTGCTTCAATTAAGCTCTTATTTGGCTGAGTTAGCTCAATTTTGGGATTAGTGCCTAATAATATAAATAACACGTAATAAGTCTAAAACGGCAAAGTAAGATAGATAAAGATACTAGAATGCTTAAGCTTAATGGGTTTAAATGCGCACTTTTCAGTGCTCATCACATCCCCAAACTTAAATATTGCTAGTCCCTAGCAATGAACTAAGAAGTAAAGGAATGAAATAAACAACTATACAAGTATAAACTAGAAAGCAAGTAAAATGATAACACCATTTTCGTAGGGAACACGATTGCATTTAGCATATGCAACAAGCCTTTTAAACCCCTAGGTTACCCCTAGTGGACGAGTAAAGTCTCGTGAGGGTTTCCAGAAATGGTACCCACAAACATTAAGCTCATTCTTTCAAAAGAGGCACCAATATTAGAAACAAGCATTGGGAGAAAACTACCTCAAGTATGCAATTTTTCAACCGCTTCTAAGCAATCTCCCAAAATTTCAATATTAAGCAAGCAAGTATGGTCCTCCACATATCAAGAAAATGATCATGAAAATCGAAACAAGTCTAGAATCCATGTGAGAGGTCCGGCATCAAGTGTGTTACTATCTTAGCCAACTAGAGAAGTAATCACATTCTTACCCTCAAACTAGCACACAAATCTAGTACCGATCATCAAGATAAGAGAGTGGATCTTTTATTAAAGTTTTATTGTTCTAGGTGCGCTTATTCTTTTCACTCATTTTATTCTTCTTTTTTTATTTTTTTTTTTATTTTTTATTGAGGATCAAAGATGAAAATATTGTGCAATGTGTTGATCTCTTAAGCTTTCTAGAAGATTCATGTAGCGAGCTTTAGGTTAATGACTCCTAAACCAGATGGCTTTAGGGCATTAGGTGTTAAGACACCCCAACGGATTTACAAACTCAAATCAACTAGGCTACAAATCAAGACAACAACCATCTAATCATTTCCCACTTCTCGCCTTTTGGGAGAAGTCCTTACTTTTATTGCTTTTTGCAACTTCTTTTTTTTTTTTTTTTTTTTTTTTTTCCAATTATTAACCTAGAGTTTGGGCCCTCCATCTTTTGGCGCGAGAAGTTCACTGCTTAATGAGGCAAGAATCCTGGCTACTCAATGAAAAAGGGGTTGTTATCCACCTTTATCAAGAATGAAAGCTTTCAATGCACTACTAGCCCAATTGGGATATAACCAATTCAATAATCAACAAAGCATGTACCCCACAATTGAATGCTAGCGTGCGCCAGTGCTAGTGTAGAATCCTAGAATGAATCTCAAAACAATCACAAAATCAAGATGATGTGGACCACAAGTGCAAGCATGATATTAATTTTTTTTTTTTTTTTGAAAAATTTACTCCTAAATGGCATTCAAAAGGCATACAAGGAGTATTGGACTCTCAAGTCAAGCAATTTTTAAATTTTAAGCAATATAATCCTCAAAAGATCAAAATCATAGCTAGAAATGGACCAAGTATTGAAATATCCCTCAAATACACAAGACATGCTCAAAATTTGAATTTTAAAGCAACACTGAAACATACACCAATACCCCCAAACTTAAACTGCACATTGTCCTCAATGTGTGAAGAGAACAAAGGAAAGAGTATACCAGTGCTTTAGACATGAATAATCGGGATAGAAGTATCCAAAGTGGGTGGCATGGCCCCCCCAAACTTGGGAAAAACTGTGGTCCTGAAAAGATTGCACTCAGTTAAGCTCATTAGATAACAAGATAGGATAATCAGTGCACAGTGGACATGCAAGTGTAAAATGGGATAAATAGAGAATAGAGAGAGATGTGTAAGAGTGGTCCTGAAAAATTGGGCAGCACTCTCTCACTGAAGTCACTGTGGTGTACCTGATGGAGTCAAACATACAAATATGAGATACTAAGAGACATCCATAATCAAAAAGCAATATATAGAGAATATAAAGTGCAGGTACATCAATAAAATAATAAAGCCGACAGACCGGCCGTAAAGTATAATACAGTAACAGTGACAGTATAATACAGATCCAGAATAAAAGAAATGAAAGCATAGAACAACTGGAAGTGGAGTCTCAGGAGGCCTGATCGTGAAGATCTGCAGTGGCTGGAGGTGCAGGTGCGGGTGCAGGTGCAGGGAGTTGGCTGGAGAGATCGGCAAAGCAAGCCATGACATCCGCCCTGAAAGAGGTGAACTCAGTTCGGTGGGCAGTGATGTCGGCTTGCATGGCTGCTACGTCCTCCTCCAGTGTCTGCAAGCGTGCTCCGAATCCGGGAGTGGGAACTGGAGACTCAGGCAGATATGCCTCTGAAGAAGACTCCCGAACTCGCTCCTGAGCAGCGGCTCGATCACTGGTATCATCGGCATCAACATCATCTGCAGCATCGGCATACTCCTCCGCAGGTCGCTCCAGGTCAATGTCCATGCGATCGGCAGCCTGACCGACTGGTGCGTCGTCCGCTGCGATATCTGCTGCTGCTAGAGGTGCCGGCTGTGCCTGGGCTGCCTCCTCCTCCTCTAGTTCAGCTGCTGCCTCTACAGCTAGCTCCTGAAGACTCCGAATAAGAGCATTGTAGCTTTTTTTCCAGTCGCTCCTCCCATAGAAGCTGGACCGTGCAAGGGGCTCCTCATCTGGGGGCACTCTGTAGCGCTGGTCAAGAAGGATCTGCGTGATGAGGTGTCCGAAGGGCAGGACCTTGGACCACTTAGGGTCCTCCCTGGAAATGAAAGAATCATACAGCAACCTCATCACGCTCCAGATGAGGACTGGGATAGATACCCAGCAGCCCGTGTAAAAAGCGTAAAGAGCTGTCAAGTAGTCATGATGCCTCTGGATCTTGTGGCCCGCCATGTAAATGTTCTGGAAGAGAACTGTGTCGATGAACAAGAGGTCGTCAGGCAAGAAGGTCTTGGTGGCGAATGTCTGACCACCGGCATGATGGCCTGTCAAGGAGATAGCCATGTCAGAAAATGAAGGCCTATGCAGCCTCGGGTATGTCTCTGCAAGCTCAGGTGGACACCGGTGTGGGCACCGGCAAGCAAGGGCCAGAGTGTCAACTGTGATGACAATCTCGTGGCCGTCCACTGTAGTGATCATCTCCACAGTAGATCGTGGCGAGGGCTGGAGATGCTTAAAGAATAGCCGCACCAGTCGCGGGTATACAAGGCCGGTGATTGGGGCAAGGATGGCTGAGAGGCCCTGCTGCATGATATCCTGATAGCCAGACCGGGTCAGGATAGACTCGGAGAAGTACTCAGTATCGAAGTACGACTCCTGAGCCACGGTCATGGCTGCATATCTCAGCAGCAACTGGTCACGGCGCTGAGCCGGTAGAGGTGGCTGCGGTGATGGCATGGCGGCTGTATCTGCCTGATGGCGCGCAGGAGAAGGTGATGGTGTGAAGACTGGAGGAGCTTGGGATGTAGATGGCACGTGGTCAGCTCCCTCCTCAGCCTCGTGGGATGGGGACTGAGGGGGAGTAGCCTGTACGGGCTCCTCCTGAGCATGAGATGGCTCTGCAACCATCTCTATCCTGGGCCGTATATGTCTGCGGGGTCGCTGTGGCCCCGAAGATCGCCTGGCTACTGTCTTGAACCGCGGAGGCATGATCTGTTAAAAGACAAGAAAATTTCAATATATAAGTCAGTGCTAGATATATAAGAATTTAAATGCATAATAGAAACATCTATGTCAAATAAGATAGACAAAATATGGATGACATGAATCTATGATAATGATGAAATGTGAGTCATGCTAAGCAATGTAGGTATGAAATGCATCCAATGTGGAATATCACAGGCATTGTGCATATAAAGATAGCATGAAGATGACACAAGATGAATGGAGTGTGTATGTGTGATCTTTGAAAGCTTGATCGATCGAACTTTAAGTTCGATCGATCACCGAAAATTTTCGATCGAAGCATGAAAGTGCACAAGATTGGATCGATCGAAGGTAATGAAATGAAGTTCACTACTTTGATCGATCGAAGCACAAGTTCGATCGATCGAACTGTGCGAATGCCGAATTTGAAAAGTCACAGATCTGTGAGATCTAGAGTACGGGGCCCACACAAACGTGTTTGTGGGCCCATCTACACATCATTCATACAATCAACAACACCCAAACACTCCCCAACTTCAAATCAAATCAAAAACCCCTAATTTTGGTTCGGCCGAATGCATGTGTGTATATATAGCATGTAATCATGAAATTGAAGCTTCAACAATGAATGATTCATACATATTGAACATGATTTAACATAAACAATCAATAACATGCATCAATTTAAGCTTGGAATCAAGAAAATTGCATTCGGTTTACCTCTAAACAGAGAGAGATGAGATGAGAGAGAAGGGGCAAAGCCGCGATGAAAATGGAGCTTATCCTTGACGGAATTGGCTTGCCGGAGATGGGGAAGATGATTGGGATGGAGGTTGGCCGGATTGAGCTTGAGATTGAGAGAAAGGGAGACTTAGGGTTAGGGTTTGTTTCGAGGTTGGATCGATCTAAGTGTATCGATCCAACTCGGTTTTATTTTAAAAACACGATATGCAGAGTTCAATTGATCGAACCTAGGTCTCCACTCTAAATATATATATATATATATATATATATATATATATATTTTTTTTTAATTTTGAATTTGAATTTTGAATTTTGAAAAATCAAAGGAAATTAAATTAATGAGATGTAAATTTCGATCGATCGAAGAAAGATTTCGATCGATCAAAGAGGATAAAGAATGTACAAGTTTAAGGGCTCAAGAGTTGACACGTGTTGGAACCTTGGATCGATCGAACTTGGAATTCGATCGATCGAACATGAAAATTTTTGAAAAGTCCCGAGAGCATACATTTTTGAAAAATGGATGAGGCCTGAAAATTTTTCTAAGTGTTGGGACTTATGATCGATCGAACCACATGTTGGATCGATCGAAAGGTAGTTCGATCGATTGAAATGGTTTACGATCGATCGAACTTTTGAAAATTTGGAGATCCCGAGAGCATGCATTTTGGAATTTGGATGCAGGTCCAAAATTTTTCTAAGTGTTGGGTGCAAAATGAGAGCTGGATCGATCGAGTCCATAGTTGGATCGATCGAACCAATGTTCGATCGATCGAACCAAAACTTGGATCGATTGAAATTATGCCTAAATGCTCAAAATGACTTGAATGCTCATGCAATCCCTTACTCAGTTCCTTCCAATGTATATGAACCACAAAAACAGTATCTAGACTTCGTAAGAATCAAAATGCAAGATAGAAATGAGGGAGGAATAGGGTTTTGACATCCTACGAATTTCGGTGCTAGTCTTTAACGTCTCTAGCAAGACCTAGGGTTCTTTCAGCCCGGATCAAAGATTTTGTGATGCATCCCCTCCTTTTTGGGATGAGAGATGTTTCGAGTCACTCCCAACAAATGGTTCTTGGAAGAACTTGTTGGGGTAAACTCAAAAGACGTCTTGAGTTCCTTGTCAAACTTTCCTTGGGCTTCCACGCCCTTTCACAACAAGAGTTCGAAATCAATTTTCTTGCATGCAATGCTGAAGATAAAGATGAAGGCTTTGAAACATTGTTCATACACAAAAGCTCATTCCTTTCACAAGCAAGATCATGATATTCCTCTACCACATTAACCTCTTCCTCATATTTGTCAAATGGATTGGGTGTGGGGTTAAAGATGTTCAACTTTACTCTCATGTGCCCAAAAGAAATCTTCATTATCCCCGTCCTACAATTTATGTTGGCATTTGAGGTTGCCAAGAAAGGACGGCCAAGGATAACCGGAATTTGGTTCTTTGGATTGGGCACCGGTTCCGTGTCAATGACGACAAAGTCAACCGGGAAGAAGAACTTATCAATCTTAATCAACACATCCTCAATTATCCCCCTAGGCTTCTTAATGGATCGGTTGGCAAGTTGTAAAACCACCGACGTCGGTTTCAATTCACTTAGGCCCAATTTGACATAAACCGAATAGGGAAGAAGGTTAACACTAGCCCCTAAGTCAAGAAGTGCCCGGTTGATGACATGTTCACCAATGATACAAGATGTTGTAGGTGCATTGGGGTCCTTAAACTTTGGCAAAGTGCTGTGTTGTAGAATGAAACTCACTTGTTCGGTTAAGACCACTTTCTTTGATGTTTGGCTCTTGTTCTTCCGCTTTTGGGTGCATAAGTCCTTCAAGAATTTGGCATAAGCCGGAATTTGCTTAATTGCATCCAAAAGTGGAAGATTGACTTTGACTTGCCTAAACATATCCATTATCTCATTGTTCTTGGTCTTTTGCCTTTCTTTTGAAATGGACCCTTTCAAGGCGTCCGGAAATGGAGCTTTTTCAAAAACTCTTTCAGCATTTTCTTTCAAAGAATTCTCAGCATTGGACTTGTTCAATTCATTGGATTTCAAATCACTTTTCAAAGAAGAATCATGAATAACATTTTTCAAAGAACTTTTCTCAAACACATTTTTCAACACTGTTTTCAATGAATCTCTTTGGAAATCATCTTTTAACTCACAATTTGAGGGCTTCTTATTCTCAAGATCATGCACATGCAATGAAGGAGGAATAGTGTGTGGAACGGGACGGGTGACAACTTGAGGTTGTACCGGTTCACTCTCTTCATTAGGAATTCTAACTTGATTGTCTACTACCCTACCACTTCTCAAGGTTGTTACCGCATTGACATGCTCAACATTATGCCCTTCCAAGGAGGATTTGGTTTTTACAACACATTGTTGTTTGATTGGGGCATTCATGTGCATCTTTCCCTTCTCTCTAGCATTAAGTGTTTCAGCTATTTGCCCTACTTGGGTTTCTAGCTTGGCAATTGATTGAGAATGAGAATGCAACAATTGAGTATTTGCTTCTAGAGTGCCCAAAGCATTTAAAACCTTTTCCTCAAAAGCGGAACCTCTAGAATTTCCTTGAGAATATGATTGGTTAGGAAAATGAGAATTAACAAATTGATTTCCTTGTGAGTTATATGGTCTTGAACCTTGGGATCCTTGGTTTTGAAGTGGAGGTGGAATGTATTTCCCTTGAAAACCGCCTTGGGAAGAGTTTGAGCCCTCCTCTTGGTTTTTCCAAGGAAAATTAGGATGATTCCTCCAACCGGGATTGTAATGGTTACCATAAGGATTGTTCCCTTGGTTCACAAATGTTGCATTAACTTGCTCAATGGGTTCATTTTGAATTTGTCCATGAGGACAATTAGAAGTAGAATGAAGAACACTAGAACAAGTCATACATGATTCATTTTGAACTCTAGGAGAATGGTTAGGAAAGGAAGACACTTGATTCGCCAAGTTTTGATTGATCAATTGATCAAACTTTTGAGATAAAGACTTCATCTCGGCAGTTATATCATTTGAGTGGTCAACTTGATGCAAGCCAACACTCTTCCTACCTTGAGAATTTCTACCATTCCTAGATGACAATGTTCTATGCAAAGAGTTTTCACTCATGCTCTCATAAAGACGCCACACGTCTTCCTCTTGCCGGTCTATATAAGAACCTCCCATTGAAGCATCAACCATGCCTTTATAATTGTCCGATAAGCTTTCAAAGAAGAATTGGACCAATTGCCATTTAGGCATGTCATGGTGAGGACACTTCCTAAGTAATTCATTGAAGCGTTCCCATGCCTCGTGGAAAGTTTCTCCCTCCCCATGTGTGAATTCTCTAATGGCGGTTCTCATAGCATTGGTCTTAGAAACCGGATAGTACTTTTTCAAAAGTTCTTGTTGCATTTCTGCCCAAGAAGTTATAGAAAAAGGCCTAAGGTTGTTAAACCAATACTTCGCCTTATCTTTAAGGGTGAATGGAAAAATTTTCAGCCTTAAAACTTCTTCCGGCATGTCCGTGTATCGAACGGTAGAACAAACTTCAAGAAACTCATCCAAATGCTTGTAAGGTTCTTCACTAGGAAGTCCATGAAAGTTAGGTAGCATTTGGATAGTTTGTGCTTTAATCTCATAATGGTGTGCTCTAAATGGTGGCAATTGAATGCATGTGGGTGCATTATACTCATTAGGCACATAGTGATCTCTCAATGCGAGTGGTGGATTAGCAACTTGAGGTGCAACATGGACACCTTGGTTATATTGAGCTTGATTAATGATGGGGGGTTGTGGTGCATACATTGGCCTTGGAATTCCCATTGGAATTTGGCCTTGTTGTTGAGGAGGTTGATGAATGTATGGCCTAGGCATGCCTAATGGAACTTGCATATTATCATTTTGCACATTAGGATGAAGGATGCCTTATTGGTCTATGTGACCAAGGTCTTCAACATGATCATCATTGAGAGCGTCCATTGGTAGATTGGTTCTATGTGAACTTCCTCTTCCCTTTGGATTCCTAATAGTGGATTCTAAATGCAAATCAAGAGGGACAAGAGTAGGTCTCAATGAATAACGACCATGCATGCACAATGCAACACGAATAAGCAACTTTCTCAACAATGCAATTAAACTTCACAACCACAATTTTCAAATGCAATGTATGTCAAATAAATGCCTCCACGTGGGCCCCCAATTTATCTAATGATGCTATGCAATGCCTCCACGTGGGCCCCCGATTTAACTAAGGAGATTGAGTAAGAAGGTCTTACAATAGTCCTTTAGCACTTCAACTCCAAAATTAAAAGCTTAGCTTACCAATTTTACTTAACAATTTTTCATTTTAAGCATTTTTCCTTTGCTTGCTTTGCTTTTTAGCTTGGAATTACTTTGCTAGCTCCTTGCTCAATGCACCTAGTCAATGGAGAACAAATTCAATAAGCAATCAAAAACAGAAAATAAAAAGATAGTAAAGACACGATCAAAAGAGTACTAATCCTAATTGAATTTCACAATTCGATGTTGCCAATTTAAAATCCCCGGCAACGGCGCCAAAAACTGACCGGTCCTTTACAAGGGTCGCGATACCAAGTCAAGCTTGAAGAGTTGTGAATTTAGGAGGTGGCCAAGTTTTACATTTATAGAAAGCCACTACTACCTTTCTCTATATAAAATATAGATAGGGCGAGTAAGGATTGTCCCAAGGGATTAGATGGTGTATCGAATTGTGAAACTATGGTAATTAGGGTTAGTAGGTCGAGTGATCACACAATTGATTGGTTGGTTGATTAAGCTAAATTGAATTCAACTAAATAAAATAATATGAAGTAAACAAGAGAGAGAGAGGTCTTGGGGTGTAGAGATCACTACCAAGCAATACTTTTCTATGCTACTAACAAGTGATCAATTGAGGGTAATGGATGTATTGCAATATGATAAGGGTGTGTGTGCATTAGGTTAATTCAATTGGCAAGGATGACAAATCAAGTAAGTATTGTCTAAACATCATGTGAAGAGCACAATATATCTAAACAATAGAGCATATATTGTCTAGACAACATGGGGATAGCACAATAGATCAAAACAAGTCATTAATCCTTCATTAAGCTCACAATCCACATATAACACAATATTAGAGGAATATACCATTTGGACTCATAAGCATGGAACATCAAACATCAAGAGTAGATTGTCCTCCCATCTAACATTACACTACTACTACACTAAATCTACACTACTAGCATGAAAATAAAGCTATCTAGACTAGGGGAGAGTCACAAACCATCAAGAATAGGCATAAACCATCAAATGAACCAAAATAGCATTCATTAAGCATATCATCTTGATAATCTCTAGATCTATAGCATCAATACACATAGACATGCATCAAAAACACTAAATCTAGGGATAAGCACATGAATATCCTACTCTAGCATACATAGACATATGGATAGAATATAATAGTCAATTGGAAGCATTAAACCATACAAACCATGAAATAATCAAGATTTATATATACATGAATATCAAGATGTATCATACAACACTAATCCCTCAATAATACACAAGATTAGAGTATAGAAAACATGCTTGGGGCTAACTCTAGCCCCAAGAGGATGTCTAGCCACTCATGGTAGTGATGATCTAACCCTCAAGGGCTAACTCCATGGCTGCTCCTTGTTGGTGAAGATCTCCTCCAATGGTGCTCTAGCTTCCCTCCTTCCCCCTCTCCAAGAATAGCCTCTAAGATCAATTTTCAATGTGTGACAAGAAACTCCCTCAAAAAGTGTATTATATTCCTTATATAGGTAGCTCAAATACACCCCATGATGAGCTGTGGTCGTGCAAGGCATATTCTCCAAATATTGGATGAAGGACGGAATAAATGAGCTGGACTTTAACTTTTTCTCGCTGGAGGAAGTTCGATCGATCGAACCTTAACTTGGATCGATCGAAAATGGGTTCGATCAATCGAACTGCATCTTGGATCGATCGAAGTGGTCTGACTCCTCCGGATAATGACAAGGATGGGATATTTTCAAGATATTTATGGGGAAAAAGACAAAAGTGGTTGGTATGCATATAGCTGTGGATAAGATCAATCATTTGAATAGGACAAAATAGGGTTCGATCGATCGAAGGTGATGTTCGATCGATCGAACTTGGAATTTCAGCAAAGGCCAAGGTTGGATCTATCGAGAAGTACTGTGATCGATCATAGATGTTCGATCGATCGAACTCTAAGTTGGATCGATCGAACTTTTCAGCTGCACAACTTGATTCCTTTTTGCTCCTTTCTTTCTCCACTTTGTTCCCCCTTTGGTTTATCTCAGGATTGCTTCAATTAAGCTCTTATTTGGCTGAGTTAGCTCAATTTTGGGATTAGTGCCTGAAAATATAAATAACACGTAATAAGTCTAAAACGGCAAAGTAAGATAGATAAAGGTACTAGAAAGCTTAAGCTTAACGGGTTTAAATGCGCATTTTTCAGTGCTCATCAGTCGTGTAAAGAACACGAGCCAAAGGGAGAAAGTTAGGATTAAGTCTTGCCTTTAGGTCTCAATCCGAAACCTTGTACCGTCGTCTTCCTAAATTCTCCGGCGAACTCCGACTACTGTAAACCTTCCTCTGTTCTTTCTCTGCCTCCACTATCGTAAATAGGGTTCTAAAACCCTAGGCAGAACTTAATACATATATTTATAGGCTACCCTTAAACCTAAGCCTAAGTGTAATATGAGACAGAGAACTAAATCGGGTACAACGTGAAAAAATAAAAATAAAACAAAATCCTAAATTTCAATTAACGCATTTAACTTACTCACACAATTACGCCAATGAAAGAAAATACTAATAATCCAATTAATGTAATTACAGAAAAATAAAATACAATTTAACAATTAATTAATTCACATAACCACCATTAAATAAAACAATTCACTTAAATAAAACAAATCGTCAATTAATGCAAATAAACACGCCAATAAACAATTAAAAATGCAATTTAAACAATAAATTAAATACCAGGACTATCCTTTTGAAATTTGGGGTATTACATTCTTTCCCCATAACAAAAGGAATTCCATCATCGGAATTTGCTCTTACCTTCTTCTAATATTCCAGGAAACTGTGAGCGAATGACATCCTCCCGTTCCCAAGTAGACTCAGCCTCATTGTGATGACTCCACTGAACACGCACTAAAAGAATAACCTTATTTTGAAGAATATGATCCTAACGGTCAACAATACGACATGGTGGCTCCAAATAAATTGCATCCGGTTGCAACTCAATCTACCCAATATCGATATGCTGATACCGATCCTTATCTCACAGAAATTTCCACAACATGGAAACATGAAACACGTTGTGCATACGATCTAAATGATCCGGAAGTGCCAACCGATAAGCTACAGCTCCAACTTGGTCCGTGATCATGAATGGACCGACAAATCGCGGAGACAACTTTCCTTTCTTCCTAAAGTGCATTATATCCTTCATAGGAGACACTTTGAGTAGAACTTGATCCCCAAGCTGAAACTCCAAAGCACGAGGGCGACGATCGGCATAACTCTTCTGCCTACTTTGGGCAGTACGCATGCGATCCCTAATAAGAATGATCTTCTCCAAAATATCCTTGATGAACACAGTTGGCCATACAAATAGGCGATCAACACGGTCGGCCATACAAAGCCTCAAATGGTGGCATACCAATAGTTTTCTGGAAACTATTGTTATATGCAAACTCTGCCAGCGGCAAATAATCCTCCCAGTGGTTCTTGAAATCAAGAACATACGATTGAAGCATATCCTCCATGATCTGATTAACTCTCTCAGTCTGTCCATCAGTCTGAGGATGATAAGTAGTGCTAAGATGCAACTCTGTACCCAAAGCCTGCTGAAAACTCTTCCAAAATCCTGACACAAAACTCGAATCCCTGTCCGATATAATAGACAATGGAAAGTCTATGTAATATAAAGTCTCGCCAACTACTCTGATATGAATTCAGTGCGAATGGGCAGGAAATGAGCTGATTTAGTTAATCTATCAACAATGACCCAAATAGAATTATGATCCTTAAATGAATTAGGCAATCTCTCCACAAAATCCATAGAAATGCTCTCCCATTTCTACTTCGGTATCTGTAGTGGCTGTAAAGCTCCTGGCGGCCTCTGATGATCAATCTTAACCATCTGACAAGTACTACATCGAGAGACAAAAATATCAATGTCCTTTTTCATACCTGCCCACCAAAACTGCCGCTTCATATCCTAATACATCTTATCTTCTCCTAGATGAACAGAAAACTCAGAATGATGAGTCTCAGTCATCACATCCTTCCCCAAATCATTAACAGAAGGTATTACTAACCGTTCCTTGTATCTTAAATCTCCATCAGTCCCAACATAGTAAAATAGGACCTCTCCAGAAGTCATCTCTACAATTTAGTCAATGCAATGCTGATCCGTAAGTTGTGCCTGCAAAACCTTGTGAATGATAGAAGGCGTAACTACCATACAAGCCATGAAAACATCTGACAACTTATCCACAGTCCTTAAAGCATTCCACTCAATGGTGAATAGAGCAGAAAGACTAGCAACGGGTAGGCGACTGAGTGCATCGGCCACCACATTCGCTTTCCCTGGATGGTACTGGATAGAGAATTGATAATCTTTCACAAACTCTAACCATCGGCGTTGTCTCATATTCAGCTCCCGCTGAGTGAACAAATACTGCAAGCTCTTGTGATTGCTAAATAATCTGAAGGACTCTCCCAACAGATAATGCCTCCAAATGCGTAAGGCAAAGACCACAGCTGCCAACTCTAAATCATGTGTTGGATAATTAAGCTCATGAGGCTTAAGCTTATGAGATCCATATGAAATCGATCGCTTCTCCTGCATCAAAACACATCTAAGACCCTGCAAAGAAGCATCTGTGTAGACAATATACTCTATTTCGCTCTGTGGGGTGGATAAAACCGGTGCAGAAGTCAACTTAGTCTTCAGCTCATTAAAAGTTTTCTGATAGTGCTCATCCCACACGAACCGTACACCCTTCTTAGTCAAATGAGTGAGTGGTCCCGTTATCTTCGAGAACCCCTGGATGAACCTACGATAATATTCGGCCAATCTGAGAAAACTCCGAATCTCGGTAGGTAAAGTAGGCTGTCCCCACTCAACCACTGCTGAAACCTTGGCTGGATATACCGCTATTCCCCTTTCTGACACCACGTGACCCAGAAACTTCACTTCCCGCTGCCAAAATTCACACTTCTTAAATTTGGCATATAACTGGTGCTCACGAAGAGTCTGCAAGACTATGTAAAGATGTCTAGCATGATCGTCCTCTGACTTAGAATAGATCAAGATATCATTAATCAAGACAATGACAAACTGATCCAAATAAGCCCTGAAGACTCTGTTTATTAAGTCCATGAAAACCGCAGGTGCGTTAGTCAGTCCGAATTGCATGATACGAAACTCATAAGACCCATATCTAGTGAGAAACGCTGTCCTCGGAACATCCTACTCCCTAACCCATAGTTGATGATATCCAGAACGCAGATCAATCTTAGAGAAATATGTAGCTTCCTTCAATTGATCAAAAAGATCATCAATCCTGGGCAAAGGGTACTTGTTATGAATAGTAACCTTGTTCAACTCCCTGTAATCTATACACAGGCGAAGTGAACTATCCTTCTTCTTTACAAACAAAACTGGCACTCCTTAGGGTGAAGTACTCCTGCGAATAAAACCCTGGCTGAGTAATTGCTGAATCTGATCCCTCAGCTCTTGCATCTCCACTGGTGCCATCCTATACGGTACCCTAGCAATAGGCGTATTGCCTGGAGCTAAGTCAATCACAAAATTGATCTCTCGACTAGGTGGCAACCCTAAAATCTCCTGAAAAATATCCGGAAAGTCATGTACAATTGGTATTCTATCCAATGACACAATAATCTCCTCCTCCGTTTCCTCCTTTATATGGAACAAATATGTGCTAGTGACCCCGTTAGAACGTGGCATAGCGACGATGTACATATCTTGACCAAGTATGGTAAAAACAACAGACCTATCATAACAATTAACTTGGGTATGGTAGTGAGTTAACCAATCCATCTCAAGTATTACATCATAAGTGTGCATGTCCAGAACCAAAAGATTGGCTAGAAATCTGAGTATACCAATATCTAGTATCACAGGCCCATCACTCTCGTGTATAATGGCTATATTGCCTAAAGGTGTAGAAATACCTTGAGGTCTACTGCATACCCGCGTTGTCATCCTAGATAAATTAATAAAAGATCTAGCTACAAATGAGTGTGTAACACCCGTATCAAATAAAACATGACCGCTTGAACCATGAATAAGAAACATACCTTCAACAGCCTGAGGTGCCTGAATATCCTGTGGCATGGGGTTGTACACCCTGCCATAATGCAACTACTGTTGTGCCTGTCCCTGAGTCTGTGGCAGTGCCGGTAATGGCGGATATGTCTATCCCTGAATCCGTGGAACCTGTGGAGCGGGTAAAGGTACTGGCGCCCTCTACCCCTTTTGCACATGCTGTCCCTGTCCTACTTTAGGACACTGCCTGGAAGTATGACCATACTCTCCATAAGTGTAGCAACTCCTCTGGAAAGTACTAAATGGCCTCCTCTATCGGTTAGCCTGTGGCTGACCCTGTCCTGCCTGTGATCCCCCATTCTGCTGCCTCTGAATAGGTGCCCCATTCCTGTGAACATTTGAACCACCCTTGTGCTTCTTTGAAGGCTGCTGTCCCTGGAATTTGTCCTTATCATTCTGTCGGTGTCCATTGCCATTTTTTTTTTCAGCTGACTGATTAGTAGAGTCTCTGTCACCTCGCTTCTCACCCTTAGCCTGCCTGAAGTCCACGGTCAACTAATACTACTGTAAAGCGGCGTCTACCACCTGAGCATAAGTAGTGTAGGCTAGATTACCTGTAATAGCTCGCTTGATAGACTACATCAGTCCCTTAACAAAACTATTGCGTTTTTTCTCCTCTGTATCCACCTCCTCTAGAGCAAAAAGAGATAAGTGCGTAAACTACTGCTTATACTCTGCCACTGTTATGTTTTCTAACTGCAGATTAAGGAACCCAGTCTTCATAGCTGCCCTGATTGCATAAGGAAAGTACTTCTCATCAAATCGTGCATTGAACTGATCATATGTCAATGCCATCCTCTTCTCTGCGGTGGTAACTGACTCCCACCACTGTAGTGCATCCCTAACTAGCTTGAAGGTGGCAAGCATCTGCTTTTGAACCTCCGTGCAATGAACCAAGCGAAGATGTCGCTCGATGTCCTGTTTCCACTGGTGAGCTGCTTTCGCATCAGTGGAGCCTGAGAACTCAGGTGGGCTCCCCTTTGTGAAAGAACTCATAGCCTTTTCCCAAGTATCAATCTGAACCACTGGTGCTAGTATAGGTGCCTGCTGAACCAGTGGCTGATTCCGGAGTGCAGCTGTTACCCTTGCTTCTATAGCCCGAGCAATGAGATCATTGATATGAGGAGGATACTCTGGATCTTCTCGATCCTGAACCTGCTGAACCTCCTTCTGTTCTTCCTAAAATTGACCATCATAATCCTGAAACACAGGCATTTGCTGCTCTTCCTCCATTTACTGAAGCTGTAGGCGTTCTTACTGCCTACGTGCCGCTCTCCTTTGCCTCCTATTTCCTTGCATGTTCTGTCTTCTCCTAGCGTTAACCATCTATTAACACGAAAAGACAGACATCAATACAGTTTCTAAACGGACCGTAAAGGAATACAATAAATCCTAAACTTAAGCTCTAATTAAGAGTAAAACGCTACGCGGAAGTCTTAATACGAAATACCCTAGAGACACTTGAATCTGGAGTGCCCTGATACCAACTGTGATATCCCTCGAATCCGAGACATGAGTTGATTAGGCCCAAGCCCAAACCTGAGGGAATATCAAATAATTAATACTTTAAGTGAACACAGATTACAAAATGAATTAAGAAATAAATAATTAAAAGCTGAAGATCTGTAAAATATAATCCTTTAAAATTAAATACTTAAAATCCAAAACCTCCAATAGTTTAAGAACTCGGGAATCCCTCCAAATGGACCCCTAATAAAAATCCAAACTGAAATGTAAATAACTAAAAGAATATCCAAAGTTAAACTACGGAGAGAAGTCCTACATCGGTGTAAGAATGAGTGATAGTCTCTGCTCAGCACGATCAGGTCTAAGACTGGAACTGGCGAATACCTGAAAAATAGAAGTAGGTCAGGCCCACGAACAAGTTCTATCCTACTACAATCTAAACAGAGACTCGATACGCATGTACATTCTAACCAACTCAACAATAGCTATGTAATCTGTATATATATATATATATATATATATATATATATATATATATATCCACACTACAGGACTCTCACTAGACTATGCAGGGGTCTCAACCTGAATAAAAGGCAACATGGAAAAACACACCTGAGTGGGCATGAGTACCTAAGCTTAATAGGGTATACCTCAACCTAACATATCTAGCTACGCATCCTACTGCATATACACTCCCTAACCGACGACTCTGAGACTCAAGCTTAATTCGCAGTACCATAAATATATAACTAAAGTCCATCCTATCCATCCATAATAAATCCAGTTAGCCGTTCAGCTTGTTCAGCCACACAGACTTACATATAAGTAGGATTTTATTTTCATAATTCGTTCCCTTATTTCGATATAGGTAGGACTTAGTGTTTCGAGCTAATCCAAACCTAGTATGCCACCGTCCCATACCGGTGCATACAATCCAAGCATCCAGCAGTTGATAGTACAGACTATAAATGTAAATATCAACTAATCCATAAATCCCACAATTGATAACAGAAATATTAACTTAAAATATCAATTGTTCCATACTAAGCATGATAAAGTTTTATAGATTAACAGGCTTATTGATACTACTTCCCCAGGTCCAATAATTAATGATTCATATCATACATGTAAACATCATTTAATCCCTACTAGGAATGATAGGGAACAGATATATATATATATATATATATATATATATATATATATATATATATATATATTAACATGCAGATTTAAACCTACTCCAACAAACTCCAACAACTGGCAGTACATCCAGTATATGTAACTATCAATTTATTCACAACAAGCAAACTAGAGATCTATAAATTTGTAGGCTTATATGAGATTACTGAAACATGATAACTGTATTAACATCATTGAGAATTGCTATCCTAAGATTTAGCAATTTAAAACCCTTTACATCCGAAAATCGCAAAGTAATTTATTTAAAAATTATCTACTATTTAAGTATAAAACTTAGTTGGTTTATTTTGCATTGGCCTACTCTCTGAAGTTTTAATAAGCCTTAGAAGATCTTAAAACACTCCAATATAGCTTCTACCCGAATTTGAAAACCCCAAAATCCAAGCACCGTAGCCAAAATAGTAGCCGAAAAGCTGAAAAATAAAAAAAAAATTTCGAGGGAGCCGCCTCCCTAGTGCATGGAGCTGGCTCCCTCCTTGAGGGAGCCTGGTCCAAAGGTCCTAGAGCTGGCTCCCTCCTTGAGGGAGCCTGCTCTTTGCTTAGGGGAGCCTTCTCCTTTCCAACGAGAGCTGGCTCTCCTCTTGTTCCCTCTTCGTCTTTAAGTCCGGCGACTTTCCAAACGTCTGTCCTCCATTCCTAGGGTTCCTAGTTGTCTGAACTAGGTTCTAGTGTGTTCAAGGGGAAATTAAATTCTTTATACAATTACCGACATCAACTTAAACATGCATTGTGCGCAAAGAATTTAAACCGAGTAGTTTACCATTCATGATCACCTACTGTTTAAAGCAACTCAACCATGCAAACAGATTAATTTTAGTTTTTCCCGAATGTGTTACAAACTAATAAAACTCTTTATACATCAATTTACATGAATTAAAATAGAAATTACGCAAGAAAGAATTTAAAACAAACAATAAACAACTTGTAAACACGTCCAGTTTTAAGCATCTTAAACATGCAATCCAGTTTAATTTTAATCTTTATTTATTCCTGGAGTTGTATTAGTCGTGTAAAGAACACGAGCCAAAGGGAGAAAGTTAGGATTAGAACTTACCTTTAGGTCTCAATCTGAAACCTTGCACTGTCGTCTTCCTAAATTCTCCGGCGAACTCTGACTACTGTAAACCTTCCTCTGTTCTCTCTCTGCCTCCACTGTCATGAATAGGGTTCTAAAACCCTAGGCAGAACTTAATACATATATTTATAGGCCACCTTTAAACCTAAGCCTAAGTGTAATATGAGACGGAGAACTAAGTCGGCTACAACGTGAAGGAAAAAAAATAAAACAAAACCCTAAATTTTAATTAACGCATTTAACTTACTCACACAATTACGCCAATGAAAGAAAATACCAATAATCCAATTATCGTAATTATAGAAAAATAAAATACAATTTAATAATTAATTAATTCACATAACCACCATTAAATAAAACAATTCACTTAAATAAAACAAGTCGTTAATTAATGCAAATAAAGGCGCCAATAAACAATTAAATAATTAAAAATGCAATTTAAACAATAAATCAAGTACCAGGACTATCCTTTTGAAATTAGGGGTGCTACAGACACTTGAACCTGAAGTGCTCTTATACTAACTGTACAATACCCCCTGATTTTAGAGACGTGGGTTGATCAAGTCCATACTAAAAAATTAGGGGATATAAAAACAAATAAGTATTTAACAAGTACAGATTTCAAAATGAAACAAAAAGAATAAATAATACGCTGATGGAAATTCTATTAAATAATAATTCCATTACTAATAATCCTCAAAAATTGCAACTTTAGAATACCTTAAGTCAAAGACCCCTAAACCAAAATCTAATAATCCAATCATCTATAAATAAAATAAACTTTTGCATTTAATAATGGATAAATATCCTACATTGAAATAAGTAGAAAGAGTAGATAAGTCCCTAAGATGTGAATCCTTAACGTTGAAACTTGAACCTCTAATAACCTAAAAGATATAAGAATAAAGTGGGTCAAATCCACGAGCAAGTTCCTTCTACCAAGCCTCTAAAAACCGATAAATAAAATATTTCTAACCAAAATCATCATAATAAAGATTTAACCCTTACTATAGAGTGATACTTAACAATATATAACATCAAATATAATAAATAAATAAATCCTCTAAGTCCCAAACAATAAAAAACAATATATATATATATATATATATATATATATATATATATATATATATAACTAACATTGGACATACCAACCTCTTTTAGAATTTTATCTTCTGAGGGATAACATAATTATAATGGTTAATGAACCATAATCAATAAATCACTTGTATATTTGAAATATAATTTTTCCTAATTATAATTAGAATATCTTTTGCAACTCGATCTACCATGCCTCCAAGAGTATGTTTATGTCCATAAAAATCAAATGGCAATCTACTTATGCGTTGGCAACTCATCTATGCCTCCACAACTATGTTTTTGTTGATACTATATGTTGGCTTAAGGATTTTATCTAAAGGTCAATCTTATGTTTTGATGATTACAAACCATTAATGATGTTTATGTACTAATGTTTTTATTGAGTGATATATAGTTTATCAACATTCAATCCTTAATGATGAGTTAGAAGATCCATTCCAAGCATTCCAAACATTTAAGCAATGGATTCAAGGAAGCATCAAAGTTGTAAGAAATCAAAGAAAAACTCGGACTTCAAAGATCACAAAAAACATTTCAAAGAAAGAAAGCAAGTCTTCATCAAGCCTAATCGATCATGGTTAAAGAATGAAGAAAATGGCAGATAGGATGGTGAAAGCTTAAGATTCAATGTCAAAGTATATTTGAATATTTTTTGAAGCTCAAAATTATAGGACTATGCATATCATACATCATTCATATGCTCCTATGACCATTAGCAATAGACTAGGAACTTCATTTATATATATTGTCATATGAAGTCTTTGCTAAGAAAGAGTTAGTTCAAACTTGATAAGCTTTGAAAGAACTCATTTTTTAAGCTAGAAATTCTAGGACCATGCACATTAATCATTATATTTATTTTGGTCTCTAAAAAGAAAAGGAAAAGGCATTGAATTAATTTTTCATCTTTAAAGCCTTTGTTGCCACAATTTGGTAAAAGACTCTAGGACACAATGCACTTGAAATTTATCATCTTTGTATGTCCCTAGACTCTTAGAAACAAGCTTTGAACTTAATTGAATCATTCATCAAAGTCCTAGGTGCTAGAAAGATGGATATCTCAAAAGAAGCTATTTTCAGCCAAGAAAATTTCTGACTAGCTTGCACTAAAACTGCTGTAACTATTTGTGTAGTTAGAATTTTTACACAAGGCCAGTGGGATTGGAAAGCTGACTTCGAGCCCTTGAGTTTAGACTCAAATTTCACCTAAATTGGATTTAAAATGATTGAGATATGAGCTTCACAAAATACCTGATTCTGCTCTGCGAAAATTATGACCAGGTTGCACTTAAATAGCCATAACTTTTTCTATGGTTGGAATTTTTGAGCAAGGTTAGTGGTTTTAGATAGCTGACTTCAAGACAATAAATTTAGACTCAAATTTCATCTCATTTGGAGTTTCATGGACTAAGTTATGTCCATTTGAAGTCATGCACTTTTTTCTGTCCAATCCAATTTAGCAGCAGCCTTCATGATGCAAGAGCAGCCTCTATAAGAAACAGAGCCAGCTCTCTCAAAGAATAGAGAAGGCTCAATGAAAAACTAGAGAAGGCTCAGGAAAGTAGAGAAGGCTATATGAAAAACTAGAGAAGGCTCTACAAAATTAGAGACGGCTCAGGAAAGTAGAGAAGGCTCTACAAAACTAGAGAAGGCTCCATTTTTTTATTGAGCCGTCTCCATTTTAGAAAAAGAGCCTGCTCCACTTTTTTAATGGAGCCGCCTCCATTTGAAATTGAGCCGCCTCCACTTTTGCAAAGAGCCGGCTCCTTTGAGGGTTTTGAATTATAACGACAATTTTTCTGCATTTAATTCCTCCAACTACTTCTAACAGCTATATTGAGTTACGAATTTCTTTATATATATAGAGGGGTTGTCTGCAAACTAAATACACCATTTTAAGAGACATCATATTACATTGCAAAGAGAGCTTTTGTTCTCAATCTTCTCTTCATCTCTCTCATTTCACTCTTATTCTATCTTGAAAGATTCCAGTAAAGATTAAACGAGCTTTTGCTCTTGTTTAAATCTTCATAGAGTTTTTGCTCTATTATACACTTGAGAGATTCTATTGAATTCATATGAGCTTATTTTCTTCACATATTTCATCTTCTCTCATTCATTTCATTCGTAGAGTTTGAGCTTCATTTATATTCATTAATAGTCTAGTTGTGAGCTAAAAATTGTACTACTATCTTTGAGAGATTCATTGTACACTTCATTTCTATTACAAGTTATTGTAAAGGGTTGGTGTGACCCAAAAGGAAGCCTAGGAGAAGGGTGTTCTCCTAGCAAGAAAGAGAAGCAAGGTCTTGCTTCAATTGAAGGTTTGCTCTCCACCATTAAGGAGAAGCTCTAAGGAATTTGGGAAGTCTCAGGAGGGATCTTGAGCCGAGGAGTAGGAGTTTCCGAACCTCGCAAAAATCACCGTGTTATAGTTTGCAATTTCTCTTCTCTTATCTCTTTTACAATTGTGTTATAAATTGTTTACTTTCATATCTTGATTTCATATGTTGATTATTGCACAATTGGTTATATTGTTGATTAGAAATTGTATTTCTATAATTTGCGAAAATTGGCCATTGACTCTATTCACCCCCCCCCTCTAGAGTCAATTCTTGGGTAACACTATAGAATAACAAAATTTTCATACTGTTAATGTATGTGCTTTGTTCACACAAATCAATGGAAATCTGTTTATGCCATGTCAACTTGTCCATGGCTCCAAATAAATCACCTTAAACATGATAATTAAATACACAACATCCATATAATAGACAACATATGCTTTGTATATGCATGAATAAATCTTTACACTCATAATAAACATGCACACGTACCAATTCATCGTTACCATATATATAACCATGGTACATTATGCAAATACCATCATAGATCAGGTTTACAGATCATAAATACACCAGTAAATATGATTATAATCATAAATCGGATTACGCATTGAATTACACAATTTAATATCTTAACAGATTAATTTAAAAAACTTATTAATCAATATTAATCATTCTCATCAACTATAATAACACCAGTGTCTAATAGAATTTACACATTTTATACCCATGATACTCTTCCCAACACTTATAAACATGTTTGGGATCATTATTACTCAAACCAGGGTTATTCAAAATACTTTTGAAGTAAACAGGTCCAAGAGCTAGAACACAAACCACCTGTGCTCAAGCACAGCCCTATGCTCGAGCATAACTCCTAGTGCTCGAGCACTGTGCGTCGAAATAGTGTTCTGCTCGAGCAAAAAGTCGCGGCAACAATTTCGCAGATCTGTTCTACGTCTGTAAATCCATCGTTTTGCCCCCCGAATCGCGTACTAACAACCCCAAATAAATTCTAAGATGATTCTTACATAAATATACATCCATATATGTAAAAATCAATAAGTAGAAACACCAAAAACGGATTTAAAGAAACCATGCTCTTCATCCACATATATATATATATATATATATATATATATATATATATATATATATATCAATAAATACACATTAGTTTAATCCATACTTTTAATCCTATGTTTAGGTGATTTAGCATGCAATTTAATCTAAGATCTTGATACCCAAGATGTAAAACGTATTTTCTAAAAGGAGAAGTAGAGAAGAACTTGCTTGAAGGTTTTGAAACGAAACCGACGTTTTAAGCCTTGGTCGTCTCAATCAATTTCGGTAGCCTCCTTGTCGCCGGCATCGTCCTCTCTCTGATCCGGCCTTCTCTTGGCCGTCCTTCTTCTCTTTCTCTTCTTTCTTCTTCTTCTCTCTCCTCTCTTTGGCTGCCTCCTTTATATTTTCTAACCTGAAAACCTTTTTATAACAATAATACAATATGTATATATATATATATATATATATATATATACCCTAATCCTAATCTTATTTGAGTTTCCTTTGACGTCACGAAGAGTGTTTTAATAAGTAAAGATTGAATCTTTGAAAGAAAATACCTCAATCAAGGTACCTTTTAAGTCACTAGACCTTTTTAATATAAAAATATTGAATATTTAAACACCTAATGCCCTAAAACGGCTCAGTTTGTGAGTTATTTACCCCAAACTTACTACATAAGTTTTCTAGAAAGCTTAAAGGATCCGAATATTGCACAAAACTCTTACTCCCAACATAGCCTAATCATCCAACACATGAAATCCCTTCCTCCTAAAAAATAAACATAACCAATAAAATAAGGCTTATTCAAATTTTATTTGTGCATGACAAATATTGCTGGTCTCAATTACTAAAAATTGGGAGTATTCAAAAAACTAGTCTAACTACCCAATATAATAATATACTTAAGAACATATATATGTTTACGGTGCGCTCCGTAAACATAGTAAAAATGATTTTTTCCAATCATGTATATCCTATATTCTTATGTTATTATTTTTCTTCTTGATGGCTTGTTTGCGAGCCCCAGCTGCTTCCCAACAAAATGCACTTACTACATTTCATAGTAGCATCACAGAGTGGTGAGATGGGAGATTGTTGGAAATTTGGCCATAGTTGATTCCAAGCCCTACGCGGATGATTTGAACCACTGAATCTGAAAAACGTAGTTGAAAAGGGAGTCAAATGTGTCCAAACAGAAAGAAAATAAAAAATTGCGTTCGATTAAGAAAAAAATAACAAAAATAGAAATGAATAAATTTTAATGACTAGCTAACTAATATGAATCAGTTATTAATAAGTAAAATAAAAGGCAAAAGTTAAATACTATTTCTGAGAAAATCCAAGATACCCCAAAGTAATATATCTGAAAAAAATCCAAGGATGAAACAAAAATCAATCTTATGTTGGAGAATCAAACAGTACAAAAACAGCACATAAACAAATGTTAAAAAAGAAAGAGAAAATCGTGAACCTATATCAAAATTCAAGATTATAATGTATTAGAACCAAAATAATTTAAGTCACATATTCACAATCTACTATAAAAACTAGATTCTAGAATTTAGTGGAGGGGCCGAAACTCAACGCACACAAGACTGTACAATGTAATTAAAATTAAAAATTAATTATAGTATAATTTTCGTTATAATATTATTCTTATTATATATAATACATATTGAGGAAAAATACAATTCAAAAAATGAGAAAAATGAACCTAAATAATTATTTAAATTTTACTGCTTTCCATGAACATGACTAATAAGGAAGGTTCATTTAATTATATTAATGGATATTATTATTGTGTATATATGTAAATATAAATAAAACAATGATATATTATA
This sequence comes from Cornus florida, assembly GCF_030987335.1. Lineage (NCBI taxonomy): Eukaryota > Viridiplantae > Streptophyta > Magnoliopsida > Cornales > Cornaceae > Cornus > Cornus florida. The sequence goes on from NW_026775574.1 coordinate 22,854,634, forward strand.
GTAAAAATTAATAACAATGAACTTATATTTTTATTTTACAATATCTAAGCTTTCAAGATTAGGCAAAAAAAAAAAAAAAAAATGTCAAAATTATATGAGTTTTGTGATGACGCAAGTATATAATATAATTATTGGGGCCAGAATGAGTGTTTAATTTTTTTTTTGAAGGGGAGGGGGGTTTAAAATTTCTATGAATTTGGGGGGCCATAAAAAGATTTATATATTTTTATTTGACAAGATTTTAGTTTTTAAAAGTAAGCTGAAAAGGTTGAAATTGAAATTTTGAGTGTACTCAAGTTATAATTATTGGGGTTAACAAATAAGTGTTTTGAAAAATTTTGGGGTCCAATTAAAATTTTATATGAGTTCTGGGGCTAAAAGTTAGGTTGATTTACAAAAAGAACATATTTTTGGAGGCAAAAAAAAAGAAAATTGGAAAATTTTGGGGGCTCATGCTAGCTCCGCTCTAATTATAATCCTTTTGGATCATGTACTCCACGTTGTTGTTTTTTAATGACCTTTTCTCTAACAAAAAAATAATAAAAAAAAATAATTGAAAAAGGAAAATGCTTATGATTCCATTGCCCTATATATACCCATGCCATCTCCCTTATGATTTCACGACAACTCTTCCTTATTTTCCCTGCTAGCAGCTCGTGTTCATTTTGTTGCCTTCATCTCTTTCTCCGAGTTTTTCACTGTTTGTCTCCTTTAATTTGCTTCAATATCTGACAGCCTTTCCAATCTCTTTCCTTTTTGTATGTAACTTATTTTTCATCTTTAACAAATGATATTTAAGTTATAATTTTAAATATATGTATATGCTCAAATTTATTTTATTATTATTATTATTATTTTGATGTTACAAAAGGGCCTTTAGCCCAATGGAGGAATTACCCGTGCACACCCATAAATGCTTTAATCTCGATTCCATTGGTTATTCGTTCATTAATCTAGGAACCATATCCCTCAGCAATCAATTATGCCTTTCTATTCGTGAATTGAATACTTAAGGGCAATCGATTATGCCTTTAGGGCAATCAATGGAATCGAGAGTAAAGCATTTATGGGTGTGCACGGATATATATATATATATATGTATGTATCTTTTTTGATCTAATTTACTTTGTCATGCTGACTTGAATTACTGAACTTATTTATAGCTTTTAGTACTCCATGGCGAATGCAAAGGCAGTTACTTTCGGGCCATATGGTTCTAAAGCACCTGGTAATAACTTTGATGACGGAACGTCTTACAGTACAATAAGGGAAATAATTGTCTGTGTCGCCCCTGCCGGAACAGAAATTGAATCCTTTCAAGTTGTCTACAGTGATATTGAAGGAAAGCCAGTATCAGAAATAAGGCGTGGTGGTGGCGGCGGAAATCCACGCTCGGTAATATACATGCAATTTGATATATGTACAATTTTATTTAGATTCTATATTTGTCCTGCCACTTGTCTAAAGAAGAAGAAGAAGAAGAAAATTAAACTCAGTAAGTAAAACTATCTAAACAAATCTATAATTAAACCATATTAGCATTTCAAGTTTCAAATCTTTAAGTGACCTTCACATCACACTGATGAAAATTGGTATCAATCGTTGGAATAAGAGACGCGAGATTTGGTTTTGAAACTGAAATTTTTTTTTCCTTGGATGTTTGTAGACTTGAAGAAAGGTTTATTTTATATAAATACCAAATCTTGTACAAACCCTAAAAACTCCACAATCCACATTACGAAGCATATAACCATATATACATATCTTAACATCTTAATTATTTGTGATCCAAATTCTCTTTCAGATCGGGTCCTATTACGACCTTATTTTGATTCGATTATCTGGATTTGCCTCCAAAAAAAATAAAAAATTTGACCCATTTTTGTCTTGTAGATCGTGGATCCGGATTCTAGTTTCTATTGCAACCAGGTTTGTAGTGTGGTATATATGAGAAAACACTGCAAGATGAAATAGATAGTTTGGGAGAGAAGATTGTGGGCTTCAAAACTTCTAATCTTTCTTTTCTATTTTGCGTGGTGAAATCTTTTATCCAATTGTCACTATGAATATTACCTTTTTATGTCGTTTTTATTATGTTTGCCGGTATTTGTGTCAAAATACTTAAGTTTATTGTTGTTAATTAAAATCTAACAGGTGAAATTAGACTATCCAAAGGAGTACCTCATTTCAATATCTGGCACTTGTGGGTCCTATGCACAGTATCTTGTTGTGAAATCTCTTACATTTCACAGCAATATAAAACAATATGGACCATATGGTAAGCAAGAAGGAAGTCGTTTTGTAACTCCGTCAACTGCTGGCAAAATTGTTGGATTCTTCGGAAGGTCGGGTGCTCGTTTGGATGCGATTGGAGTGCACATGAAGCCAATCCCAACTGTAGTACCAGTTGGTCCATTTGGAACTACTCATGGAGAGCAGTGGGATGACGGAAACTATAGCACGGTAAGGGAATTGATTATACACTCCGGAGCAGTAATTGATTGCTTCCAAGTTGTCTACGACAATGAAGGAAAGAGAGTAATGGGAGAAAAGCATGGTACCGTCGGCGGACAAGAAAATAAGGTTAGTTATTATTTGCCATTTAATGCATTATAATAACAACAAAAATTTCCTATTTTCTATTGAATATTTTAATTCTTAAGCTTTCATTTTATGCAAAAGATTAATGCCATGCATACTTACCCTTTTTGAACAAAAAAACCTTATGTAGGTCACATTAGACTACCCAAATGAATTTTTGCTTTCAGTTTGGGGGTACTTTGGACAAGCAGGTAACATGGTTGTCATTCGGTCACTTGGATTCCAAAGCAACAAAAGAACAATTGGACCATTTGGAGTGGAGGATGGACAGAAATTTCAATTCCCATCTGCTAGTAGTGCTTGTGCCAAGATCATCGGATTCCATGGAAGATTTGACAAGTATCTTACTGCAATTGGAGTGTATCTTGACAAGTGATGATAAAATTTAGACCGATCTTGAACCAGCCACCTTTTACTTAGTCTTTTAATCATTAATAATTTAATTGCACTTGCATTTGATGCAGTTATAATAATGGATGCTTTGTGTAGTCCTTAAAGCTTGGTGAAAGGGTTAAGGCATCACAAACTTGTGTCGGTTGTGTGATTTTGAGTAGCTTTCGTGTTTTCTTGTGTACTAAGCCAGCAAGTTTGAGTTGGTTATGTATTTTGTGGAACTATGTCATTTCAGGGATAAAATATAATATATTGTCTCTGATGTTCCTTTTAATAAAATGATTGATGTATTTTCAAATGAAGAATCGCATTGGTTGGATGATTTGGATAACACAGAAAGACGTAAAGAGGTTAACCACTCCTCGATGCCTAGGCTCAATCAATACCTAATAGAGGGCTACTCCATGCAGCAATCATGTTATGCTAAGAACCTATCAAGAATGACCACATCGAAACTATATGCAATCAGTTATAAATTGCCAAGCATCGCCCCCTCTTCACATGGATCGGGAATTAGCCCCTTCCAATACCATTTATTCGTATATTTCTTATAAAATTTCAAAAAAGGAAAATATATATTTAATATTAAGAAAATTTTGATTGGTTCAACTCCCACGAGAGAAATTGCAAATAACATAGAAAACTAATGACCTCCATTGTTGATAAGACAAATAAAAAAAAAATTCCTAATAATTTTGTTTCTTTCTTATCTTTAAAAAAAATTCCTAATAATTTAAATTTAATTATTTTGTTTCTTATATTTAAACTAATGACCACTTAAATAAGAAAAAAAAAGAAAAAAGTAAAAGAGAGAGACTAGAATGGACCTAACGAAAACTGGATTAGGATCCTCTCCAAGCATGAAAACTAGGTTAGTATTTCTTACTTTACATCTAAAATATTTATTATGAGTCCATTTCGTTTTATTACACTGTGACTTTCATTTTATCTCACCACATCCATTTTATGGACTAAAAGAACATATTAAAGATTCAAAGGACACATTAAAAGTATGGTCAAGTTTCATTTGATCTCATAAACTGAGACCCCTTTTGTCAGTGGAGCCAAATTCTAACCATCAAGATAATTGTTCGGCTCGCAAAAAAGCACTGGTTCCGCTTTTCGGATTGTGTGGAATGTGGATATAATAGTGTGGTGTATGGGCGTGCCAGGAATTGCAGTAGTTCCAAAGTGGAAATCCAAACGGTTATCCAGTTAGAAATTTGTAGGGATCAGGCGATTGTACGAAAGTCTGGAATGACCACCTTCAAAGAGTCTTTTTTGCCTTTGAACAAGGACTTCAAACTATTCTATGGCTAATGGAAATGAAGACGGTATTGAAGGTGCAAAGCTGGAAATTAAAGTAATTTAAAGTGCAGGACTGGAAATTAGGATAATTGAGGTGCATAATTAGAAATTAGAGACATGGAAATGTAGTGCTAGACTGGAAGTAGCAAAAGGAGTGCTGGACTTAACTCAAGTGTTATGAGAATTCATCACATGGAATGAATGCTATATGAAATAGCAAAGTACTGGACTCAACTTAAAAGAATGTAAATTCATTGCTGGAATGAAAATACATGTACTAGCAAAGTGCTAGGTTTAGACATAGTGTAAACTCATTGTTAAAATGAGAGATACATGAATGCAAAGATGCTTGTGTTGATGTGTTGTTTGGGATGGGCAGGCAGGCCTTGCAAACTAGCCCTGAGTGCTCAATGTATAGAGCTTCTTTGCATGCAACATCTTGGTGTGGCAGCTTCAGCAGCTTCCACGTGGCCAGATTCCAGACTGCCAAGTGTTCCATGTTCTTTGGCAGTTGTAACTTCTTTTCTTCTATCTTCTTCTTGCTTTTATTTCTTCTGAAGCACAAGTTAAGCCATGTTCTCAATAGTCTTTCATGAACTTGGATCATGGGTGGTTTTTAGAATGAATTTCTACTTGTCTTCGTTATAAATTACACGCATCCCACGTTTATGTTCCTGATCGGTTGAGAATTCGATCTATAATAAATCAACCTTCGCAATAGCATGAATCATTGTAAAATAGGGCTATTGGTCGGGTAAGTCGAACCACTGGGACTGCGCTAATCTATGGCAACCTGCGCTAATCTATGACAACCTAAGTATCTAGAGTCTTTTTAGAATGATACGGGGTGTTCATAGAGGATTTGTTGGTTGTCACTTAAGTTATGAAATTAAGATGTATAAAATAAAAGCTTGTAAGAATTTAAAGGAGATGAAATACAAGTAAGGAGAACTAGGGAAGTGAATCCGCCTCCATCCCTATACACATGCTAGATTAGAGCTAAATTGGGGGAAAAACAATATATGATGGTCAAGAAATATATAGCAACACATAGTTGCCATATAATCAACAAGATGTACATTAAATCTCAAGCAAGCATGATCCATCAAAGGTGAACATGTTTAGACTACCTAACTAAAGTGTAGCTTAACTACATTTACTTGAATGAAAAATTATCAAGCCCTAGATAAAATGATGAAGCACATGAAGGTAAGAAATAAGCATAAACCATCAAAGGCATCACCTAAGCAATGATCTATCAAAGTACTTATCAACATGCCATTAAACCATTTCATAACCTTGTCTCCATTCTCACCATGAAAACTCAAGTAATATGATTAATATAAGACGTCATCTAAAACAAGATAATCAACTTAAAGAAATTATCCATACAAATATCAACATTCATTACAACAAATGAAGTGCTCTTGGTTATAAAAAGACCATAGAATATACATTGTAATCCCCAAAATAGAGTTATACTATATCATGCTTACAAGGGAGGGGCTTTATCACCTCCCTAGAGGAAGAATTAGTTACCCATGGAAGCCCTAGAAAAAGGAGAAAGCTTGGATTTCCCCTCCATTTTCGAGCTCCCTTTCCTTAGCTACCAGAATTCTATCTTTTCCTCCTCCCTTTCCCCCCTCTAAAAATCTTGCAAAATAAGATATGATATATGTGATCCATGGCTCCCCTTCCTTTTAGACATCTTGTCCACCAAACCCCACCAAACAAGGCCCTTTTTTTTTTTCATTTCAAAAGACATCTCCAACCAATTCATAAAGATGGAAATCAGAATTGAGGGAATCAAGGTGCAAGTGGGCTGAAATGATGGTTCCCGGAGAGCATTCTGCCCAATTGTTGAGCGCTCAAAGTAAGCCCTTCAAGCGCTCGAAGTTTCATCAGCTTGCACTCTTCCACTTGCTCTGTTTTGCACTACTTTGGTAAAATAGCCATAACTTTCTACTCCGAACTCCAAATGACGAACCGTTTGATGATTTGGGAAGCTAATTCAAAGCTCTAAATACGCCATGCTTTAATGGAAGTCCAGTTCTCGAGTTTGTTAGGTCAAAAATGGCGAGCAAAGTCAAACTCCACTGCTGCCAGAACTCCAGCATTGAGCACATTGTTATTCAAAGATTCAACAAAACATCATTTTTTGCTCCTTTTTGGCCAATGAACCTGAAAATATATAAAAAACATACAAATGAAGATAATCTACATAAAAATAATCAAATAATGGATTTAACTAATGCGATTTAGGGCACTTGAATATGCAATATTCGGCGCTTATCAGTTCCTCTTTCATTTCCCACGAATTCCTTCTCCAATTTAGATACGATTTAATCATCTTAAACCCATCATCCATAATCCACGATAACCATTTTCAGTTAGTGGTAGTAATTGTATGAGACACTACTACTTTCAACTGATGCAGTCATAACAAATCAAGTATCCCACGTTCCTTGGTGGTTTTTTCCTTCTGTAGAATCTTGTTTCTATGTAACTTCTATATATACATCATGCATATATATAGTAGTTACTTGCAGACCCACGTTCTTTTAACTTTGGGTAACTTCTTTCGAATTGAACTTTCCATTCCGGTCTTTGTATCATGACGTTGTAGCCCCTTCTTTCAGCGATTTCTCCATCATGGGTAATATACATGTAAATAGATATTCCCCATGCTATAAATCATGGCTCATGTTCCTTCTCTTTTACGACCTTAGACTCCACGACGCCATGAACTCGTAAATTTCAGCGTTCTTCTTAACGTGGATTTAGTGCCCACAACTTCCTTTCCCAGCTCAGAGTTCAAAGCGTCGTGGTTCCTGGACTCCAGCGGTTTTCTTCATCATGGGTTGTATCATCCCACGTTTCCTTAGTTTTTTGCAACTTTCCTCAACCAAATCTTTCTTCCTACTTTCACAGCATCATGCTTTCTGGGTATAAGCGACTTCTCTTTTAATCGTGGGTTTAATATATACATAAATATATATGCATGTATATATATTACAAATATATTAAACTCCATGTTTTGCAAAATTGTAGCAACGAATATTGACTAATTTTAGACAAACCACTGAAGTTTCCTAAAAAGAAGGAGAAAATATAGCCTCCACGCTCTCCTCTTTTGGCTTGGTCAACTTTGATAAATGGAAAATATCCACTTAATTGGTATCCTATAAGAATAGGATTATACAATAAAATCAACTGTTAAAAGAATTAATCTACCGTGGCAAGTCCAGTAGAACTCGCCACGTGTTGATAAACCATTGGTTAGTTGATTTTAACTTGAATATTCCTATGAGGTTTCACTCATGATAGTAACTCCCTGCTACCTTCCTATATTTTTAGGACATTATATCCAAGGTTGGTAAGTCCTATTAGGACTCACCAATTTCTTTTAATCAGTAATTCTACGTGGTGGATTTTATCTTAACCAATCATTCTTCAAATGAAACTACGTAGTTTCAATATTCCAAAGGAATATTTTGTCAACGTTCTAATCCGGCATGACGAGTTCCAAATGGAACTCGTTATGTACTTCTCCTCTATTGGCAGACCTTATCAAAAATTCCATGTCATACCTTTCCCTTCTAGATAATTAGAGTATTAATCCAATATGGCAAGCTTGTTAAAACTCGCCATTTGTCATCTTTCCATTGGGCAAAAAAATAGTGTAAACATATGCCCCCCAAATTCTATGCCATGTGGAACAATTTGATGACAAGGCATAGGATTTGAATTTCACCATCACGGTTATTCAATCTTCCAATATTTGATACAGCTAACTCCTCGGTTTCTACCATACTAGTCCTCTTCAACTGCCAACCTTCTAAGTGCCGTGCACAAAAGATCTATTTTTTGTTACCAAAAAATCTTTTTACTTTCCTTTTTTGAATTTCAAAATTCCAACTAACTCCCTCTAAATACGCCTTGGACTCTTGGAAAAAACTCAAGATAATCATTAAAGGAAAATTTGTGTAACACGTGGTTGTTCCCTCGGCTTCCTCTACAAAAAAACTCCTTTGCCATTGATTCTGTATCTCAAAAAGAGTCTTATCCATGGCTTTGGGCTGTTCGGCTTCTCAATACTCGTTATTTCCCCTTTTAAAATTTTAAATTCTGTAACCACTAACCCTCAAAAGGTATATCTAGACTTTAACGCCTCCCTTATTGCTTCTATAGATACACCATCCATCCTTATCATTTGCTAACAACACCTTTTCCTCTGTCTTCTTCTTTCTTTCTTTTCACTCAACGAACCGTAAAGGAAGAGAAATCTCAACTCACTAAAAATTATAAACCTTGGCTCCAAAGAAACCCTCTAAACAAACCACTGGCTCATCTCTGCTAGCCCCTTATGTTCAAACTAAAATCAAGACTTGAAGCCATAGCTATCAAGTTCAAGTACTTTTGAAGTCCTTAAACCCTGCTAGGCTTCATCTTGAGCCTGTGGTTCATTTTAAAGACTCTTCAGTTGAACTGGGTCCAGCTTTTACTGATGTAGCTCCTTCTGAATTGGCCGAATTCTACCCTTCTGGTAAGTCTTTTCTCCCCTTTGATTCAGAATTTTTCCTCATCTCAAAGAAAGGAAAGAAAGTGAAGCCCTCTCTCAGCATAAAAAATTGGCCAACATACCGTTCATCTTGGTCTTCCTGGGTGAGTCATCTCTCCAAAGATGAAAAGATTTCTTCTTAATGGAAAAAATAAGGCATCTTTGACATCATTCAAATTAGTAAGTCTTCCATTACGCTTGATCCATATCTCCTTTTTCCAGCTCTCTTCTTTTGGTCTTCAACCACCAATTCCCTCTACCTTAAATGTGGAATGATGTCCCCCACTTTGAGAGATATTTGTTGCATTACAGGTCTTAAACCCCATGAAGATGATGTAAGTGCCACCCTCTTCATTGAGCAATTCCTTTTCCCTACCAAAACCACTGGAAGTAAGAAATTTATCTCCTCCCTTCTTCATTTCATCAAACAGTACAAGAAAACTCCACAGTTTAAGAAGATGAACACATTGTTTTCCTGATCTGTTGGCTTTCTGGCCATTTATTATGTGTTCCATCTGCCAAGTTACAAAGGACATTGTTCAAGTAGCCGTTTCCTTAGCCAAAAATGGAGATTTGGCACTGGCTCCTCTCGTGCTCTCTCACTTATACAGAGGTCTACATGACCTGCTTGCTTCAAAGTTTTCAAGGTTTCAAGTCCCCTTCTGGTTATTCCAGATGTGGCTTAAAGTGTATTCCCAAAATAGAACTTCATCCCTAGCCACTTCAACTGGAAAATCTCTTCTGTGCCATTCTTTGGCAACAGAAGATCCTTTTCCTTTCAGCTTTGCTGAAAACTTCAAATATTTCTACAATCAATGTGAGATTGGTGATAATGGTTTCTTTGATCCATTTACTGCCATTGGTTGCATGCCATCATGATTGGTTCCATCTCCTGGAGTGTCCACCAAAAAACATTTTGAAGATTGGAAAAATATTTGGGCTAGCTTTCTTCTTGTCCATGATCTCCATTATAGCACTGCCCAACCCACTCTGAAAAATAGCTTTTGTAGTGTTGAGTTTTACAATCCAGCTCAACTGGCTAAGCAAATGCATGGGTTTTACCCAAATGATTCCTTTGCCACTCTATAAGTCCTATAACAGGTTCTTTAATCATCGAGTAAGGCTTACCGATGCTGAGCAATTTGCAGCAATTGATAAGGCTTATGCAGTAGAAAGAGCAGCTTTTAATTTCCAAGGCCATACTAGCAAGCCTCGGTCAACTAGTGAATTAGATGTATGGTGGTCAACTTATATTTCCTCTACACGGACAAAAAAATCATAAGGCGGTCTGTGATTCCATACTGGCGTCTTTCAAACCCTTGTCTCCAGGTGAATATATATTTTACTATAAATTTTTTCTCTCCATCTTTTCCTTTAACTTCCATCAATCTTCCATATTCTAAGATTTGGTAAATTTTAGATGGAGAAGAAGAAATACTGGAGGAAAGTGAAGAAGATGAAGGTGGGGAGAAAACCACTGCAATAACTAGCAAAATTGAGGGTGTAGTCGAAAGTGGTGATGTAAGTATTGAAAATCTTTCCTCAAGTGACGATGAAGAAGAGGAAGAAGAAGGTGAAGAAGAAATACTAGAAGAGGAGGAGGATGCTTTGTACAAAGCAAAGGGAAAAGGAAAAACTTCTCAAGTACTTCAATGTGGCTGGACTTAGTTTTTTCATATTCTGGACTTTACTTACATCTCCTTTTACAGGAACTGGCTATTGTCAAAAAAGAATTTTAGCCACAATTCTCCTTTTCTGATGAAGATTCCTCTAATGGTGAAGTCGGTATTTCCAAAGGACAAACCGCTACTCAACATTCCAACAAAGCCCTCAAAGTGCGTAACCCCTTTGGAAAGATTGTTGGAAAGGCAAAAAGAAAAATCATGCCTGATCTAAACAAAACATAAGAGTTTAAACAGCCCAGAGACTCCTCAAAACACAAAAAATCAAAACCATCCAAATAACTTGTTTTGGTAAGTCTCAATCTTTGTCCCTTTACAGTTTCATCACCTTACGATGTTTAAAACTTTCTTCTAACTTAACCAACAGGGCTCTTCTATGGGACACAACTTCATGAATATCTATCTAGACCAATAAATTGCATAAGGAGAAGATTTAGCCCTTCAAGCTTCAATCATGGAAAGTTTGACAAGCAAAAAAGAGGAAAGTCTGCCCATTCTAACTTCTACAATTGGAATATCTATTCCTTCCAGAACTGGTGGAACTTCTACAGGCTAAGTTCTTTCCATCCCAGAGGCAAGTCTTTATACTTTTAAACTTCGCCTCCTTTCTTTCTTTTTATCAAATATAAACTTGTTCTCATTTCAGGCCACTCCTTCTATATCTACCTCAACCTCTTTTAAGGTGCAGAGAAGAGCCCTTCCAACTTTGGCCGATCTTTACAAAGTGATCAAGGCCACCAAATCTTCAAGTACTTTTACCTTAAGTACTAGTACCATTATGCTCCCAGGACCTTCAGATGATGCTATCATGGCGGCCAAAGAGAAGCTATTAACTTATCTTGCTCATAATGTAGAAGATGTTGTATCCTTCCACCAGAGTCTGGCCAGCACTATTATGACCCTTAAAAAACATTCTGGATTTCCTGAGTATGTCTAGGCTTCCTTAACCAAACTGCAACATCAACTCCAATTCCTTGTTGCTCATGTGAGCTCTAGTTCTTCCACAATTGCTGAGTATGAGAAAGAGGCTAAGCTCAAAGCGAAAGCTCTTGAAGATTTCCAACTTTCATTAGAAGCTTATCCAGAATCAAAGAACAACCTGAAAAACTTATGGCAAAGAAGGAGGAGTTGAATATAGAACTGGCTAGGATTCAAAAAGAATTAGAACAGTTTGAATATGAAGAATTTGAACTAGATCAAACAACCAGTGCTCTTGTCAATGCATCTGAAACTTTAAGGAAGGAATGAGAAAAACGGGTTGATGAATTTCCTCAATTTGAGGCTGCTAAGGTTAGAGCATTGGTATTCTTGAAGAAATAAGGAAAATTTGGATGGAACTTAGAGATGCTCTGGCTTCTATTTAATCTCATGTGGTTCTCTTTATGGTACTATTATGTGGTTTGTTTTTAGAAAACTCATGGGTTTCTAGATAATGGTAGAAAATAAATAGATACTTTTGAAATCACTCGCATGGCCAACTCTTGGTGTTAGTGGCCATTTTTGGAATTTGTAATGAATTCAAGTATCTAATGGAAGTGATATCCGTTTCTTAATTTTTTTGCATATGCCTCTTCTATAATTATATGGAGAGAATTTCTAAATCATTGAAATTGAAAAAATTCCTTCATATATTAACAATAAGTCCAAGTCATCAAATGACTTTCCATAACAAAGGAACTCAGAAAAACAAAAGAAAATTACTTAACATGGAAACACATATATATACAAGCAAGATGAGTAATTTCTAGTATGAATAAAACCTGGACCATGTAATGTAGCCTTTTCTCAATGAAATGCTCCATACTTAGGAAATTAACTGATCTTGGGAAAACAACTAAGTCTGCTTCATAACTTTAGCCAATGTACTTTTCTTTCTTGGAATGGCTAAAGTATGGCCATTACACTTCCTTTCCAACTTTCCGGTTTACTTGGAAAGGAACGTATGAGCCATATTATGTGGCCGGTTGAAAAACTGTGTCTTTCCAATCTTCATAGATGGAACGGTGATACTCTTTCAAGTACACACCATTCACAGGATGCTTGTGGGATCCTCCATCTATATCCCTCAATCTATAAGCCCCTTTTTCAAAAACTCGTTCCACCAAGTAAGGACCGTCCCAATTAGGGGTCCATTTTCCATATTCCAAAGTTTTAACCCCGGGTGAAAATTTAACTTGCCATACCAAGTCTCCTTCAATAAATGCTTTTGCCTTAACCTTCTTGTTGTATGCCCGCATGACTTTCTTCTTCTGAGCAATAATATGGTCTAAGGCATTGAGACAGACTTCATCAAGATCTTTTAGTTCTACTAACATGGCATGGTTGTAGTCTGCTGGAGTTAGCTTGTTTTGGAAAGCCACCTTTGCAGACCTGATGGTCATTTCCATTGGGAGAACGATATTATGTCCATATGTAAGCATATATGGTGTGACGCCAGTACTTAATCTTTTTGAATTCCTGTAAACCTAAATGGCCTCAGAAATTAAGTGATACCACTCTTTTGGATGATTCCTAATCATCTTTTCAAGGATGTTGAGAATTACTTTGTTAGAAGCTTCTGCCTGTCCATTTACTTGGGCAAAATATGGAGTAGAACTGATTAGTTGAACACCACATTCAGCACAATAATCAATAACCTCACTTCGTATAAAGGAAAGGCTTAAATATGTGGTAAGAGTCTCTGGAATTCCAAACCTGTGTATAATGTGCTTCTTGATGAAATTAATAACTGTTGATTGCTCACAAGTCTTTAATGGAATGGCCTCTACTCACTTTGTGAAATAATCTGTTGCAACTACCATATAAGTGTGGCCATCTACAGATGGTGGTCTTAACTTTCCAATAAAGTCCAAAGCCCAACCTTCTAAATGGCCATATTTTTACTATTGGCTGCATGTTTATTGTTAAACCCTTTGGACCGGGCCATGTTCCTGACATGCAATACAGGTCTTTGCAAACTCTATGCAATCTTTCAAAATGCCTTTCCAATAATAACCGTACCTTCTAAGAAGCCATCTCATTTTGATTTTAGCTTGATGTGCTCCGCATATTCCAAAGTGTGATTCTGCCATTACTCTTATAGACTCTTTCCTACCAAGGCATCTTAGCAAGAGTCCATCTTTTTTACTCTTTTTATCAAGATCTCCATCAATCAAAATATAAGAAGGTGCCAAAAGTTATTTCCTCTTGTCCACATTGGCACTAGGATCTTGTAAGAAATGAATAATTGGTGTTCTCCAATCATCCAAGTCTAATCCATCTATATCAACATTGAAAATCTCCCACATCTTTTTGGCAGGTTTGATTCTTTCTGGCTCATCAGCTTGGAAATGACCTGCTATCTCATACCGTGATTCTATAGAAGGGAGAGTCCTTCTTTTGATTGTGATTAAAGTTTCTTCTACACCTGGTGGGACTTTCACTCGGGAGGCTAGTTGTGCTAAATCATAAGCCTCTATATTCAAATGCCTTGGCCAATATTTGAGTTGGAAATCATCAAACTGGCAAAGTGATTCCAAGGCCAAAGAATGAAAAGGCCTCAAATGCTAGTTGAGACATCTATATTCTTTAAAAAGTTGGCTAAGTATCAAGTTGGAATCTCCAATAATCTGGACCTTATACACTTTTAGCTCTAACAGGATTTCTAACCCAATAATTAGTGCCTTATACTCAGCTTGGTTGTTTGTACACTTGAAATCCAAGAAGAAAGAAAATGTGGTTTTCCTTCCTTTTGGTGAAATGGTAACTATTCCAGCTCCTCCTCCATCATGAGCGCTTGACCTATCAAACATGAGAGTCCAAGGTGCATAGTCAAGGTAGAGATTATCCACCTCGTCACGTACTTCTAAATCTATCTTGGTAGAAGGGTGATCTATTAGAAATTCTGCCACCTCCTTTCCTTTAACTGCCTTTTGTGGAATGTACTTGAAAGAGAATTCCATTAAGCCTAATGACCACTTTCCAATACGTCCAGTAATCAAAGTCCTCGAAAGCATATACTTAATCAAAATTGTTTGAAAAATGATATAAACGACCACTGGCAACATATAGGTTCTTAACTTCATAGTCGCGTAATATAAGGAAAAACACAACTTTTCAATAGAAGTGTACCTATATTCTACTAGAGTGAGCACCTTACTTAGATAATAGATGGCTTGTTCCTTTCCCCATTTATTGTTCTGAGCTAGAAGAGTTCCAATGGATTCATCAGCAACCGATAAGTATAATCTTAAAGGCCGCTTCTTGATTGGAGGCATCATCACTAGAGGGTTGGCCAAGTAGCTTTTCAAACCTTCAAAGGCTTGCTGGTGCTGTTCTGTCCACTTGAATTCCTTAGCACCTTTCAATTTCAACAATGGGGAGAAAACATGAGTCTTTCTAGCATGGTTGGCAATGAATCTCCTCAAATATCCAACCTGGCCAAGAAATCTTTGTAGTTCTTTCTTAGTGGCCGATGGCTTTGCTTCAATAATTGTCTTTGCTTTATTCAAGTCTATTTCAATACCTCTTTGATGGACTAGGAAACCAGGAAGTTTTTAGCAGAAACCCCAACAGCGCACTTTAAGGGGTTCATCTTTAACTTATGTTGCCTCATCCTTTCAAAAGCTATCTCCAAATTATGGAGATGTTGAACTTTAGTCGAGGATTTGATGACTACATTATCAATGTAAACTTCCAAGAAATGGCTGATCATGTCATGGAAAATGGCATTCAGGGCCCTTTGATATGTTGCTCCAGCATTCTTCAACCCAAATGGCATACCAACCCATTCAAAGGTTTCAATGGATCCTGGACATCTGAAAGCCACCTTGGTAATGTCTTCTTCCGTAATATAAATTTGGTTATACCCAGAATGCCCATCCATAAATGAAAGAATTTCATTCTTGGCAGCAGAATCTACTAATTGGTCAGCAACAGGCATGGGGTATTCATCTTTTTGAGTTGCAAGATTGATGTTCCAGAAATCCACACATACCCTTAGCTTGCCATTCTTCTTAATAACTAGAACTATGTTGGAAATCCAGTCAACTTACCTGGCGGTTCTTATAAAACCAGCTTTGTGTAGCCTTTCTATCTCTTCTTTAACCTTTAGAATCACTTCTTGGGATATCCTTCTTGGAGGCTGCTTGAAAGGCTTGAAACCTTCTTTGATTGGCAGTTTATGCTCTACCAGCTTTCTGGAAAGTCCTGGCATTTCCTCAGACGTCCATACAAAGTAATCTTTGTACTCATGAAGTAAGGAAATTAATTCTTCTCTAATGGTTGGTTCCAAAAGCTTACTGATGTAGGTAGGCTGAGGGTCTTGCTCCGTTCCAAGATTAACTTCCAAAAGTGGATCTTGCACGTTAGCCTTAAGATCATCAAGTTTCGTTGGTGCTGCCTTCAAGTTTGTCAATTGGATAGCATCCAACTTGTCTTTAGTATCTTCCATAATCTCCAAAACATTGGTAGAAAATGAGGTACTAGCAGTTGCAGTCCTTTCCAGTCGTAGTTCGACCGGATATGCTTTCAACTTGGCAAGGCAATAATTAACCGCCTGGCCAAGTATCCTATCTTCCTTAGGCTTCTCTTCCATAAAAACTTTGGTTTGAAATGCAGCATTGAGCATTGACCTTGGGTAAAATTGTTGGTCTTGGTGTTCCTTACAAAAGATCCCTTATATCATCTTCGGTGAGAGTTCTTCTCATGGTGGCTTTCCTTGGTGCTATCCTTTCCAATAAATCTAATTGGAACGAATTCTTCGCTATATAACTCAGCATCTGCATGGTAAACCCTTGTTACAAATGGTCGGTTATCAGCCTCCACCACTTTTACCTCATCTCCATCCCAAAATATCAGCATTTGATGGAGTGAAGTTGGAATGCAAAAATTTGGGTGAATCCATTCATACCTAAAAGCAAGTTATAGGCCGCTGTGGACTCAATGACAAAAAAGGCTGTGATGGAAGTTCTATCTCCCACCGTTAATTTCAATGGTAAAGTCCCTTGTGTCTTCACTACTCCTCCCGTGAATCCACTAATGGATGCATCAGTTGGGATGATGTCTACGGGTGACTTTTCAAGCATGCGCATGATATTGACTAGAATAACGTTCGGTACTGAACCATTATCTACCAAAACTCTTGCTAAAGGCCTTCCTTCCACTAGTATCCTGATATACACAGAGGTTTGAGTTGCTGAGTCATGCCATATGGTGGTTTTTCTAAAACAATTTTCTTTGTTTTTGTGGGGCTATTTTCTTTAATTACAACCCCTTTAATTTCTGGAGATGCTCAGCTTCATCTTCGAAAACTTCTTCTATATGGATACCCTTATTTAGTTCCATTTCAAATGGCTTGGAACTAGACTATCCAGGGCTTTCCAAGGGAAGATTCGTGTCTACTACATCTCCTTCCATTGAAGTTGGCTATGGCTCAAAAAATAAAGGAAGAACCACTACCATATTGCAAGTAAACTCACCTAGAAGGCTACTAAAACAAATCTTCTTGCTGCTACTGGAACTGTTTGAGATTTCTAAATCTGTTTCCTCCTTTATAGGAAAGCTATCTGTCTTTAAGGAATTTCCAACTTCTAAATTTAGGTCTAGCAAGTCATCAGGATCTCTTTCTTTTCCTTTAGCTGGAAGTTCTGATAAATCTGAAGGCATGGTATTCTTCTTTGGCCCGTTGGTCTAACCATGGTTTTTTTCCTATAACCTCTTTCTGTTAGCCCTTTTTCTTTACTACCTTTGCTTTTGTGCGCGAGTCAAATAGGAATCATCATGAACACGAAACTTGGGATGATCAAGCCTTTTCCACCTCTCATTTTGCGTGGTAGGAGGCTTAACCATTCTTGGATGGAGATGCCTATTCCCCTTTCTGATCCATACTTTCAAAGCCAGTTTTGGCTTGGAATAACTGTTAACTTCAAAGGTTTTGCTATACCATTTGCTGCTTTCATACCTTCTGCTAGAACGAGGCCTTGCCTCATAAGGACCCCTACTCCTTTCCAAACTACTTGGAATGAATTTTGGTGTCTTTTCTGCTGCCCTTCTTTCTGTATAGACTCTATTTTCCTTCTCTGGAATGGTTACAGTAACTGTGTTTTTCACCTTTTGGAAAGTTAGCCGGTCATGGATCTTCCTTTTTTGACCTCGGTCGTCATTGGAAAGCTTCTCCTTCTGTTTCTCTTTTGGAAAATCTCTATGGCAACCTTTATTCTGAATTTTACACTTGGGGCAACAACCTTGCTAGATTAAGGCAATCTGAGCCTCTCAGATTTGCCTTTCCAACTCAGCCACTGTTTTCTCCATGGATGTTGTTGCCTTAGGAATTTCCAGCTTTCCACTGTCCACTGGACCTGTCAAGTCTACCTTCTTCTTAGGATGTTCCAAAACCATAGAAACAATGTTTGTTGCAACGACCTTGGGGAAAGGATTTCCATTAACACCCATCACCTTTGATTTTTCTAGAAACTTTAGCCTGCCATCTTCAAATACTTTCTGCACAATATTACGAAAAACTACACAATTGTTAGTGGAATGGCTCCACACATTGTGAAATTTGTAATACTCTTTCTTGGCCATTTTAGAAGCCGTTGGCATCTTGTGGCCTGCTGTGAAGATCAGTTGTTTGTCAGCCATAAGCAAATTAAAATTTTACTCGGCTTTAAAAATATCAAACGAGTAACTCCTGGAAAGGTTTGCCCCCTTCCCCTTGGAACTAGAGGCGGCCTGCAAGTTGGCGGTGGCTGATCTTAGTTTTGCTAAAGCCTCACAAGTATATGCCTTTTTTATGTTGAGCTCAGCTATATTAACTTCTAAATCTCCCTCTATTTCAGTGGCAAACACCTCATAGTTATGATCACGATAGTAAATACCCTAGGAAGAAGACTTACGATCTTACTCTTCGCGAAAGAGGTCTTCGCACTTAGCCACTCTGCTGCCAAATCAAATAAATCATGAAAATGTACTCCTTTAAACTTCTTACGAAGCTCAAATTCCAAGCCATTGACAGCCATTTTAACATATTCTTCTGGTGGTAAGGACAAATTGCATTTGTGTTTAGCCCTTCTGAATCTGGAATGGAAACTGATCACCGACTCTCCAGGTAACTGATGAAGTCTGGAAAGATCTTCTATGGACACCTTAGGCTCGGTACTATAGAACTGAGTATGGAACAAGTCCTTAAATTGTTGCCAACTTTGGATGGAGTTGGCTGGCAAGTTGGAATACTACCTGAAAGCATAGCCGGTCAATGTATTTGGAAACAAGTGTACCTTTAGCCATGGATTGGTTGCTACTTCTCCACATTGGACAGTGAAACAGCTAATATGTTCCAATGTGGACTGTTCGCCCTCTTCATTGAATGTTGTGAATTCTAGAATTCTGAAATTCCTTGGATATTCAACTTTGTTAATGAACTCCGGATAGGGCTATCTATTAGCTGGTCTTCCACCCCTTCAGTTAGGCCAAGTGTTATGGGCCGTGGAAGGTTATTATCTGGTCTCGCTTAAGGTTGGTTGACACCTTGATGCCCCCCACCTGCCATCGACAGTGGGTTGGGGTTAAAAGGGTTATCCCTCCCATGGTTTCTTCCTCCTTGGTCTGGAAGTGGGTCCCTTGGAAAAGGTCACCCCCCAACTGCCATCGGCATGGCCACATATGGCCTTGGAGGTGCAGGTGCGGCTACTTGAAAGTTCACAGGTAGAACATTCTGCTGTTCCTGAGGAATATGGTATGGCCATCGTTGGCCAGGCTGATCATGCTATGTCCGCTATGGGAGTGCCACAGTTGGAAAGTTCTGAACTTACTGAGTGGCTGGCATGGGTAATGATTGTGGAATGGTAATCTGTGCCACAGAAGCAGTCATAAGTGTAACTGGGATGTACATCTGTGTCATTGGAAGGGATTGCATTTGCTATAAAGTTGGAAGGAGTGAACCGGCATGTTGTTGAGAGGGACTGCCTTCAACAAAAGTAGCCGTCCGACTGAGTTGGAAAGCTGACTGTTGGGTCTTTTCAAAATTGTTCAGCTGAGTGGCCAAACCTTGGTTTGAGTTTCCAAGGGTCCATTCCAACATAGACTCGAATCTTTGAGAGATTCGGTTTACCATTTCTTCTAGCTTCCGTTTGTTAGCTAGAGTGGCTTTTGCATGATCCTGACTAGCCTTAGATTGGTCTTACACAACTCTGGCTAAGTCTTGAGTGACCCTTGCTTGGTCTTGCGCAAACCTACCTATTGCATGGCCATCATACGAATGTTGTCCATGATAAGTCCATTTGCCATCGTCTGGGCAAACTTTTCCACCATGTCACTTTCGTTAAGTGTAAGTTGTGAACCTAACGAGTTAAAGCCGTTCCTTCACGCCAAATTGATGTAGTGAATGTGCGGTTCAAGAAAAGCCTTTTAGGTCAAGTTTAAATTTATAAAAACCACTACCAACACTACTACTAAAGTAGCAAGAGTGAGTAGGGATCGTCCCAAGGGATTGGAGTCGTACTTGATTGTGGAATCACAATTAGGGTTAGTAGGTTGAGTGATCAAACAAAGGGGTGGTTGGTTAATTAAACTAGAGGGCAACTAAATTAAACTAAGTAATTGAATGTAACAAAGAGTAAGTAAGAGAGAGAAATCTTGGGGTTTAGAGGTTACCACCAAGTAATGCTTTTCTACACTTCTAACTAGTGACTAATGAGGGTAATGTGCGTTGTAATAATAATGTGTGTGTATGCTTGGTTGATTCAATTAGCAATGGTGACCAATTAAGCATACATTTTCTAATTAACATGTGAAAAGCACAATATATCTAGCAATTAAGTATATATTGTCTAAATAGCACGTGAAAAGCACAACATATCAAGCAAGTCATTAATCCTTTCATTAAGCTCACAAGCCAAATACACCACAAAGTTAGAGACATATGCTACTTGTATTCAAAAGTATGAAACATCAAACAACTAGCATGAATTGTCCTCTCATCTAACAACTATGGTATCCCTACACTACAATTAAGCTAATGACATGAAATTAAACTAATTAAGCTAAGGGAGAGGCATAATCTGTCAAGAAATGAGCATAGACCACCTAGAAAATCACAAGAACATTCTTTAAAGCACAATGTTTTGACCATCTCTAAATCTATAGGATTAATACACATAGACATGCATCAATAACTTAAGAGTTAGAGGCAAACACATGAACATCTGTTCTAGCATACATAGACATATGGATAGAATGAAATGATCAATTGGAAGCATTAAACCACAAAAATCATTGAATAAATAAGATCTATATATATCAAAATGCCAAAACATTAATTACAACACTAATCCCTCAATAATACACAAGATTAAGATATAGAAAGCATGCTTGGGGCTAACTCTAGCCTCAAAAGGATTTCTAGCCACTCATAGTGATGTTGCTCCAACCCTCAAGGGCTAACTCCATGGAAGAGGTTTGCTCCTTAGTTGATGAAGAGTCTCCACTGGTGTCTCTAGCCTTCTCTTCCTCTAAGCTTCCTCTCCAAGAGATGATATGAAAATAATGTTGGCTCCCTTGTAAAAAGCAATCTTTATCCTTATATAGGCAGGTTAAAATGACACCCAAAATGAGCTGGGGTCGTGCACACAATATTCTCTAATGATTGGATAAAGGACAACTTTCAATGAGATGGAAATTTAACTTTTTCGCACTGGAGGAAGTTCGATCGATCGAACCTTGGACTTGGATCGATCGAACTGGTTGAGATCCATCAAACTTAGGCTGGATCGATCCAACTGGTTGAGCTTTTTGGGAAAAGACAAATCTGAGATATTTTAAGAGATATTTTTAGGAAAAGGACAAAAGTGGTTAGTAGGTGGTACAGCTGTGGATATGATCAATCATTTGAATAAGGACAAAAGTGTTCGATCGATTGAATGGTGGTGTTAGATCAATTGAACTTTTGGACTTTATGCTTTTGGGCCAAGGCTTGGATCTATTTTGAAGTTCTGAGATCGATCATTGTTCGATCGATCGAACCTTGAACTTGGATCGATCGAACTTTGCTGCTTCCCACCTTTGGCTTCATTTGCTTTCTTCTTTCTCCACTTTGTTCCTTTCTTTGTTTAATCCCAGAATTGCTTCAATTAAGCTCTTATTTGGATGAGTTAGCCTATTTTCGGGATAAGTGCCTGAAAATGGAAATAATACGAAATCAATCTAAAATGGTAAAGTAAGATAGATAAAGATATTAGAATGCCTAAGCTTGAGGTATTTAAATACGCACTTTTCAGCGCTCATCACACCCCCAAACTTAAATATTGCTAGTCCCTAGCAATGAACTAGAAAGTAAAGGAATAAAATAAACAACTATACAAGAATGAATCTAGAAAACAAGAAATGGATACCGCCACTTTCGTAGGGAACACGATTGCACTTAGCACATGCAACAAGCCTTGTAAACCCCTAGGTTACCCCTAGTGGACGAGTGAAGTCTCGTGAGGGTTTCCAGAAATGGTATCCACAAACATTAAGCTCATTCTTTCAAAAGAGTCACTAATATTGCAAACAAGCATTGGGAGAAAACTACCTCAAGTATGCAATTTTTCAACCCTTTCCAAGCAATCTCCCAAAATCTCAACATTAAGCAAACAGGTATGGTCCTCCACACATCAAGAAAATGATCATGCAAATCAAAACAACTCTAGAATCCTTTTGAGTGGACTGGCATCAAATGTGTTGCTATCTTAGCCAACTAAAGAAGTTATCACATCCCTACCCTCAAACTAGCACACAAATCTAGTACCGATCATCAAGACAAAAAATGGACCTTTTATTAAAGCTTTATTGTCCTAGGTGCGCTTATTCTTTTCACTAGATTTTTTTTTTTTTTTTTTTTTTTTTTTTTTTTTTTTTTTTAGGATCAAAGATGGAAGCATGGTGCAATGTGTTGATCTATTAAGCTTTCTAGCGATTCATGAGGTTGAGCGTTAGGTCAATGACTCCCAAACCAGACGGCTTTATGGCATTAGGCATTTAAATACCCCTACAGACTTACAAGCTCAAATTAACTAGGCTACAAATCAAAACAACCACCATCTAATCATTTCTTACTTCTCACCTTTTGGGAGAAGTCCTCACTTATTATTTTTTTTTTTTGTTTTTTTTTTTTTTTTTTTGTAAGCAAGTTCAATTATTAACCTAGAGTTTGGGCCCTCCACCTTTCGGCGTGAGAAATTCAGTGCTTGATGAGGCTAGAATCCCAGCTACTTAGCGAAAAGGGGTTGTTATCCACTTTTATCAAGAATGAAAGCTTTCAATGCACTACTAGCCCAATTGAGATATAACCAATTCAATAATCAACAAAACATGTACCCCACAAATGAATGCTAGTGTGCGCCTGTGCTAGTGTAGAATCCTAGAGTGAATCTCAAAACAATCACAAAATCAAGATAATGTGGACCACAAGTGCAAGCAAAATATCAATCTTTCGAAAAATTTACTCCTAAATGGCATTCATAAGGCATACAAGGAGTATTTGACTCTCACGTCAAGCAATTTTTAAATTTTAAGCAATATAGTTCTCAAAAGATCAAAATCATAGCTAGATATGGACCAATCATAGAAATATCCCTCAAATACACAAGTCATGCTCAAAATTTGAAATTAAAACTCAAAATTTGAATTTAAAACTAACACTGTAAGGCACCAGTCCCCCTAAACTTAAATTGTACAATGTCTTTAATGTGCAAAGAGAACAAAGGAAAGAGTATACCAGTGCAACTAAGCAAGAATGATCGGGACTGAAGTATCCGAAGTGGGTGGCATGGCCCTCTTAAACTTAGGATGAACTATGGTCCTAAAAATTGGCACTTGGATAAACTCATCAGATAACAAAATGGGATAATCAGTGCACAGTGGATATGCAAGTGTAAATGGGATAAACAGGTAAAGAAATGAGAGAGGTGTAAGGGTGGTCCTGAAAATTGGGTAGCACTCTCTCACTGAAGTCACTGAGATGCACCTGATGAAATTAAAAGGATAGATGTATCAATAAAAGCATACAACATCCATCATAGATAAAAACAACAATAAAGTGTAATACATCCAGTGTCAAAGCCGACAGATCTGGCTGCAATAATAAAATCACAAGTGTAACAGACACATAACATAGATAGAGAGCATAAAAAGATAAAGAGACTGGGAGTCTCAAGCAGAGGGAGCTCCGCGGATCTCCCTGGCTAAGTCATCAATGGAAGTAAAGATCTCCGTACGGGGGCGAGAAATGTCAGCTCGAATGGCAGCCATCATATTCAGACGAAGGGTACTAATGTCAGCTCTAAGGGCAACCAGCATATCTTCCAAGCTTTAAAGGTGCTCCTCTAAGCGACATATCTGATCATGAGCCTTAGGTGTGGCTGGAGTAAAAGAACCATCATTCTTAGTCATGGTCTGCAAAAAGGAAATCTTGCAATGGGAGTTAGTGCTAGAATAATGACTTGAAGGCACAATAGAAACATGTTTGCTAAATAAGATAGATGAAACATATATGACATGAATTTATGCAAGTGATAGGATGTGAAGTACGCTAAGTAATATAAGTATCAAATGCATCCAATGTGGAATATCATAGGCATTGGGCATAGATATGATAGCATGGAGTGAATACAAGATGGATAAAGTGTGTGAGTGAGATCTGTGAAATTCGATCGATCAGAAAAAGAAGTGAGATCGATCACAAAAGTTGGATCAATCGAAAATAAGTGAGATCCAAGACACAAGTTCGATCGATCGAACTGTGTTCTGTGAAAAACGAAAAGTCATAGATCTATGACTGTGGGAGCACGAGACCCATACGAACATGTTCGTGGGCCCGTCAACACAGCAATCATCAATCCCAATAACCTAGAATGGATACACTCCCAAAAAGCAAAGTAACTCATTATAATGGATATGGCATAAAGACGAATATGGACATATAGACATGAAAAGCTTAAAACTTCATCCATGGCCAACAATCATCATGAATATAGGAGTGGATCAAACACTTAAAGCATACTGTTAACAAATCGAGGTGTGAAATCAGTAATGGGGTCTCGGATCTTACCTTGAAGCAAAGAGAGGAGAGATAGAGAGATGAAATGTGAAGAGGAAGAAGATCCGAGAAAAGGGAGAGATCGACACCTGGTTCACTATGGAGATCTCGCCGGAGATGGAAGAGATGGGCGAGGTTACGGCGGCGTAGAAACTAGGGTTTGGAAATGAGGGAGAATGAGATCTTATCCTCTATTTAAAAACTGTCGCTCATAAGTTCGATCGATCGAACTAGAATCTCAGATCGATCGAATTTTTGATGATCTCTTTACAAAGTATTTTTGGAAATATATATATATATTTGAATAAACAAGAAAATAAAATAAAATAAAATAAAAATGAAAATATTTATGAATTTTTGAATTTTGAAAAGCCAAATCTGGTGATGCTATCCCCTTGGTGTGCACAAAATAATGCACAACACTTTGAGTTTGGAAATTAGTGTCAAGTGGGCATCATAGTTAAATTTATAAACAGCTTAACACCTATACTATATAGTATTAGTGAGAAGGGGTCGTCCCAAGGGATTGGAGGCGTACTTGAATGTGAAAATGTAACTAGGGTCAGTAGGTCAACTGATCAACAAATGGTTGGTTGGTTAAGTAAACTAGAGAGCAACTAAATTAAACTAAGTGATTGAATGTAACAAGAGTAAGCAAGAGAGAGAGAGAGAGAGATCTTGGGGTTTAGAGGTCACCACCAAGCAATGCTTTTCTACACTTCTAACTAGTGACTAATGAGGGTAAAGTGTGTCGCAATATTTGTGTGTATGCGCTTGGTTGATTCAATTAGCAGGGGTGACCAATTTAAGTATACATTGTCTAATCAACATGTGAAAAGCACAATATATCTACCAATTAAGTATATATTGTCTAAATGGCATGTGAGAAGCACAACATATCTAGCAAATCATTAATCCTTTCATTAAGTTCACAAGCCAAACACACCACAAGGTTAGAGACAAATACTACTTGCATGCAAAAGTATAGAACATCAAATAACTAGCATGGATTGTCCTCTCATATAACAATTATGCTATCACTACACTATAATCAAACTAGTGGCATGAAATTAAACTAACTAAGTTAAGGGAGAGGCATAATCCATCAAGAAGTAAGCATGGACCATCTAGAAAATCACAAGAGCATTCTTTTAATCACAATGTTTTTGACAATCCCTAAATCCATAGCATTAATACACATAGACATGCATCAATTACACAAGAAATAGAGGTAAACACATGAACATCTATTCTAGCATACATAGATATATGGATAGAATGAAATGATTGGTTGGAAGCATTAAACCACATAAATCATTGAATAAACAAGATCTATATGTATAAAAGTGTCAAAACATTAATTACAATACTAATGCCTCAATAATACACAAGATTAAGATATAGAAAGCATGCTTGGGGCTAACTCTAGCCCCAAGATGATATCTAGCCACTCATGGTGATGATGCTCCAACCCTCAAGGGCTAACTCCATGGTTGAAATCTGCTCTTTGTTAATGAAGAGTCTCCAATGGTGTCTCTAGCCTCTTCCTCCTCTAAGCTTCCTCTCCAAGAGATGATATGAATATAATGTTGGCTCCTTTTGAAAAAGCAATCCTTATCCTTATATAGGTAGGTCAAAATGATACCCAAAATGAGCTAGGGTCGTGCACACACTATTCCCTAATGATTGGATATAGGACAACTTTCAATGAGATGGAATTTTAACTTTTTCGCACTGGAGTAAGTTCGATCGATCAACCTTGAACTTGGATTGATCGAAAGTAAGTGAGATCGATCGAACTTAGGCTAGATCGATCCAACTGGCTAAGTTTTTAGGAGAAAGACAAATCCGAGATATTTATGGGAGATATTTATGGGAAAAGGACAAAAGTGGTTAGTGGGTGGTACAGCTGTGGATAGGATCAATCATTTGAATAAGGACAAAAGTGTTCGATCGATCGAAGAATGGTGTTGGATCGATCGAACTTTTGAAACTTTATGCTTTTAGTTTAAGGCTTAGATCTATCTTGAAGTGTTGAGATCGATT
This sequence comes from Cornus florida, assembly GCF_030987335.1. Lineage (NCBI taxonomy): Eukaryota > Viridiplantae > Streptophyta > Magnoliopsida > Cornales > Cornaceae > Cornus > Cornus florida. The sequence continues at coordinate 22,881,278 of NW_026775574.1, forward strand.
AATGTTCGATCGATCGAACCTTGAACTTAGATCGATCAAACTTTGCTGCTTGCCACCTTTGGTTTCATTTTCTTCTTTCTTTCTCCACTTTGCTCCTTTCTTTGATTAATCCCAGAATTGCTTCAATTAAGCTCTTATTTGGCTGAGTTAGCTTATTTTCGGGATAAGTGCCTGAAAATGGAAATAATACGAAATCAATCTAAACGGTAAAGTAAGATAGATAAGGGTACTAGAATGCCTAAGCTTAAGGGGTTTAAATACGCACTTTTCAGTACTCATCACACCCCCAAACTTAAATATTGCTAATCCCTAGCAATGAACTGGAAAGTAAAAGAATGAAATGAACAACCATGCAAGTATGAATCTAGAAAACAATAAATGGATAACGCCACTTTCGTAGGGAACACGATTGCATTTAGCATATGCAACATGCCTTTTAGGTTACCCCCAGTGGACGAGTGAAGTCTCGTGAGGGTTTCCAGAAATGGTACCCACAAACATTAAGTTCATTCTTTCAAAAAAGGTATCAATATTGCAAACAAGCATTGGGAGAAAACTACCTCAAGTATACAATTTTTCAACCCTTTCTAAGCAATCTTCCAAAATTTCAATATCAAGCAAGCAAGTATGATCCTCCACACATCAAGAAAATGATTATGCAAATCAAAACAACTCTATAATCCTTTTGAGTGGACCGGCATCAAATATGTTGCTATCTTAGCCAACTAAAGAATTAATCACATCCTTACCCTCAAACTAGCACACAAATTTAGTACCGATCATCAAAGCTTATTATTCTAGGTGCGCTTATTCTTTTTACTCGATTTTTTTTTTTTTTTTTAAAGGATCAAAGATGGAAGCATAGTGTAATGTGTTGATCTCTTAAGCTTTCTAGCGATTCATAAGGGCGAGCGTTAGGTCAATGACTCCTAAACCAGACGGCCTTAGGGCATTAGGCATTCAAATACCCCTACGGACTTACAAGCTCAAATCAATTAGGCTACAAATCAAGACAACAACCATCTTATCATTTCCTACTTCTCAATTTTTGAGAGAAGTCCTCACTTTTTATTACTTTTGCTTTTGCTTTTCTTTTTCTTTTTTTCTTTTTTTCTTTTTTTTTTTTAATTGCAAGTTCAATTATTAACCTAAAGTTTGGGCCCTCTACCTTTCGGCGCGAGAAGTTCAGTGCTTGATGAGGCTAGAATCCCGACTACTTAGTGAAAAGGGGTTGTTATCCACCTTTATCAAGAATGAAAGCTTTCAATGCACTACTAACTCAATTGGGATATAACCAATTCAATAATCAACAAAGTATGTACCCCACAAATGAATGCTAGTATGCGCCGGTGCTAGTGTAGAAGACTAAAGTGAATATAAAAACAATCACAAAATCAAGATGACGTGGACCACAAATGCAAGCAAGATATCAATCTTTCGAAAAATTTACTCCTAAATGGCTTCCACAAGGCATACAAGGAGTATTGGCCTCTGAAGTTAAGCAATTTTTAAATTTTAAGCAATATAGTCCTCAAAAGATTAAAATCATAGTTAGGTATGGAGCAATCATAGAAATATCTCTTAAATACACGAGTCATGCTAAAAATTTAAATTCAAAACTAACACTGTAGAGTACCATTCCTCCCAAACTTAAATTGCACAATGTCCTCAATGTGCAAGAGAACAAAGGAAATAGTATACTAGTACAACTAAGCAAGAATTATCAGAACTGAAGTATCCAAAGTGGGTGGTATTGCCCCCCCCCCCCCCCCCCCAAACTTGGGATGAGCTGTGGTCCTGAAAATTGGCACTTAGATAAACGCATCAGATAACAAAATGGGGTAATCAGTGCACAGTAGTCATGCAAGTGTAAATGGGATAAATAGATAATGAAATGAGAGAGGCATAAGGGTGGTCCTGGAAATTGGGTAGCACTTTCTCACTGAAGTCACTGTGATACATCTGATGGAGTTAAAAGGACAGATGTATCAATAAAAGCATACGACATCCATCATAGGTAAATATAAATAAATAAATAAAGTGCAATACATCCAATGTCAAAGCCGACAGACCCGGCTGCAAAAATAATAGTATCACAAGTATAGCAGACACACAACATATATAGAGAGCATAAAAAGATAAAGAGACTGGAAGTCTCAGGCAGAAGGAGCTCCACAGATCTCCCTGGCTAAGTCATCAATGGCAGTCAAGATCTCCGTACGGAGGCGAGAAATGTCAGCTCTAATGGCAACCATCATATTTAAACGAAGGGTAGCAAGATCGGCTCTAAGGGCAACCATCATATCCTCCAAACTCTGAAGGTGCTCTTCTAAGCGATATGTCTGATCATGAACCTCTGGTGTGGCTGAAGTGGAAGAGCTGTCATTTTTAGTCATAATCTACAAAAGGAAATCTTGTAATGGGAGTGAGTGCCAGAATAAATAATTGAAAGCACACATGTATGTCAAATAAGATAGATAAAATAGCGATGACATGAATCTATGCAAGTGATAAGATGTGAAGTATGTTAAGCAATATAAGTATGAATTGCTTCCAATGTAGAATATCACAGGCATTGGGCATAGATATGATAGCATGAAGTGAATACCAGATGAATGGAGTGTGTATATGAAATTCAATCGATCAGAAAAGAAGTGAGATCGATCTCATAGATTCGATTGATCGAAAACACAAGTTCGATCAATCGAACTGTGTTCTGTGACAAACAAGGAGTCACAGATCTGTGACTGTGGAAGTAAGGGACCCACATGAACATGTTTAAGGGCCCAGGTACACAACAAACATCAATTCCAATCACCTGGAATGGTCCACACTCCCAAAAATCAGAAAAACTCATGACAATGGACATAGCATAAAGATGGATATAGACATATATACACGAAAGACTTAAAGCTTCATCCATGGCCACTAATCTTCATGAAAATTTGAACAAATCAGACACTGAAAGCATATTCTTAACAAAGTAAGGTGTGAAGACAGCTCTAGGGTCTTAGATCTTACCTTGAATCGAAGAGAGGAGGTATGGACTGTGAAAAGGAGGAAGATCCAAGAAGAGAGAGAATGAAATAGTATCATTAATTCTGTTTAAAGACTATTGCTCATTAGTTCGATTGATTAGAAAAGTAGTGTTTGATCGATCGAACTTTCTCTCTCTCAAAATAAAGTCAAAATAAAGTCAGAATAATAAAATGCAAAACCAAGATCGATTGAAACAATAATTCGATCGATCCAGCAGAGGCAAGAGTATGCAGGTTTTTGGTTCAGAAAATGGCTAAATGCTGGAACTTGAGATCGATCTAACCTTAAAGTTGGATCGATTGAAGATTTTTTAGATCGATCATGAAATGAGTTTGAACGATGGGACCAAGAGCTGATTTTGGATGCAGGTGGATACAGGCTTAAAATTATTCTAAGTGTTGAGTCCTGAGATCGATCAAACCTGGAAGTTGGATCGATCGAAGGTCTCTTGAACGATCTTGGAGTTGGTTCGAACGATGGGACAGAGAGGTGATTTGGATGCAGGTGGATGCAGGTCAAAAAATTTTCTTAGTGTTGAGTGCAATCCACAGTTCGATCGATCGAACTCTAATGTGAGATCGATCGAACTTTGCCAAATGCTTAATTATGACATAAAAGCTTATGCAATCCTTACCAAAGTTCCTTGCAATGCATGTGAGAACCAAAAACAGGTATCTAGACTTCACAAAGAATAGAATGAAAGATAGAAATGGGGGAGGAATAGGGTTTTGACACCCTATGAATGCCTTTGCTAGTCTTTAACATCTCTAGCAAGACGTTGGGTTCTTTTAGCCCAGATCAAAGATCTTGTGATGCATCCCCTCCTTGTTGGGGTGATGAGTACTTTAAACTTTTCCCAACAAACGGTTCTTTGAAGAACTCGTTGGATTAAGCTCAAAAGGAGTCTTTGGTTCCTTGTCAATGCAATGTTCTATGTGCTCATACATCGGGTCAACTAAATGTGCAGCTTCAAAATGTCTTTGAAAGACTTGACCCTCGATGTAAGGTTTCAACCTCTGCCCATTAAAAATGTTTCCCTTTTTCAAATTTTTGATTTCAACCGCCCCATGAGGTGCAACAAAGATGATTTCATACGGACCTTCCCATTTAGTTCTCAATTTCCCCGGAAAGAGTTTAAGTCTAGAGTTGAAAAGCCAAGCTTTTTGACTGGGTTCCAAAGCTTTTTCACAATATGCTTGTCATGAAAGGTTTTGGTTCTCTCTTTGTAGAGTTTGGCATTGTCATAGGCATTGTGTCTCAATTCTTCTAACTCACTCAATTGAAAAAGCCTATTCTCTCCGGCTTTATCAAGGTCAAAATTGAGCTTTTTAACGGCCCAAAAGGCTTTGCGTTCTAACTCAACCGGGAGATGACAAGGCTTTCCATATACAAGCCTATAAGGAGACATGCCAATGGGGGCCTTGACCAATCCTTTCGGGTAGTGTTAACTGTTTTCTCAAGAATATGCTTAATTTCCCGGTTAGACACTTCAACTTACCCACTTGTTTGAGGATGGTAGGGAGTGGCTACCTTATGAGTGACGGAGTACTTAAGAAATAAGTGCCTCAAGAATTGATTGCAAAAATGTTTTCCCCCATCACTTATTATAGCCCTTGGCATACCAAAACGAGCAAAGATATTGGATTTGATGAATTGAATGACCCGGAGTGGTCATTTGTTTTGGTAGCACATGCTTCCACCCATTTGGAAACATAATCAACGGCAAGAAGAATGTATTGAAAACCATAGGACATAGGAAATGGACCCATAAAATTAATGCCCCATATATCAAAGATTTCAACAACAAGTATATTGGTCAATTGCATCATATCCCTTCTAGATATTGTCCCCATTTTTTGACATCTCTCACATGATTTATAAAAATTGTAGGCATCTCTATAAATAGTGGGTTAAAAGAGCCTGCTTTGAAGAACCTTTAAGGCGGTCTTCTTTGCACTAAAATGCCCACCACATGCAAGAGTATGACAAAACACTAGGACACTCGGAATTTCACTCTCCGAAATGCATCTCCTCACAATTTGATCCGGATAATATCGGTATAAGACAGGGTCTTCCCAATAGTAATTCCTGATGTTGGCAAAGAAATGATTTTTCTCATTCTTCGACCAAGGAGTTGGTAGCTTGCCCACTGCCAAATAATTCACAATGTCGGCAAACCAAGGCATTTTCCCATTGGAAATTTAAAAGAGTTGTTCATCCAGAAATGAGTCACAAATTGGTAGACTAGGGAAAGGCTCTATCGATAACCTAGAAAGATGATCGATAACCACATTTTTGGTGCCTTTCTTGTCCTTGATTTCAAAGTTAAATTTCTGAAGAAGCAAAATCCATCTAATCAACCTAAGTTTTGTTTCTCTTTTTGTCAAAAGATGCCTCAAAGCAGCATTATCAGAATAAACAATAACTTTTGACCCTAAGAGGTAGGATTGAAATTTATCAAGGGCATATACCACGGCAAGTAACTCTTTCTCTGTAGTGGAGTAATTCAATTGAGCTCCTGAGAAATTTTTACTTGCATAGTATATGGCACAAGGAAGTTTACCCACTCTTTGCCCCAAAACTACCCCCATGGCATAATCAGAAGCATCACACATGATTTCGAATGGCAATGACCAATTAGGAGGTTGCATGGTAGGAGCAGATGACAATAAAGCACGTAATTTATGAAAGACATCTAGGCATGCTCGATCAAAGACAAAAGGGGTTTCTTTTGCGAGAAGATTGCACAACGGTCGAGCAATTTTGCTAAAGTCCTTGATGAAACGGCGATAGAAGCCGGCATGACCTAGAAAGTAGCGAACTTCTCTCACCGTTGAAGGTGAAGGTAATTCAGAAATGAGCTCAACTTTCGCCTTATCTACCTCAATCCCCCTCTCAGAGATGACATGACCTAAAACAATGCCTTCTTGAACCATGAAATGGCTCTTTTCCCAACTAAGAACAAGGTTTGTCTCTCGATATCTTTTAAGCACCAAATCTAGATTTTTAAGGCATACATCAAATGAGGACCCAAAAATAGAAAAATCATCCATGAAGACCTCTAGATACTCTTCCACCATGTCCAAGAAAATTGACATCATACACCTTTGGAATGTGGCAGGTGCATTGCACAAACCAAAAGGCATCCGTCTATAAGCAAATGTGCCGAATGGACATGTAAAGGTGGTTTTCTCTTGGTCTAATGGGTCAAGGGCTACTTGATTGTACCCCGAATAGCCATCAAGGAAGCAATAATATTGTTGCCCGGCTAATCTTTTTAGAATTTGATCAATGAATGGCAAAGGAAAGTGATCCTTTCTAGTGGCGGTATTCAATTTACGGTAATCAATGCATACACACCATGAATTGGCAGTACGCTTAGAGATTTCCTCACCTTTTGCATTCTCAACCACCGTAATCTCTGATTTTTTTGGAACTACTTGAGTTGGACTCACCCACTTGCTATCGGAGATTGGATAAATGATTCTGGCATCTAAGAGTTTGGCTACTTCCTTCTTGACTACCTCCTTCGTGTTTGGATTAAGTCTCCTTTGGGCGTCCTTAAAGGGTTTTGTCTCATCTTCCATAAGTATGCGATGCATACAAATAAAAGGGTTAATTCCCTTAAGATCCGCCACACTCCATCCTATGGCTTCCTTATTTTCTTTAAGCACACTTAAGAGAGCATCTTCTTGGTCTTTTTCAAGACTTGAAGAAATGATAACCAAAAGGGTCTCTTTTGGTCCTAAGAATGCATACTTGAGATTGGAAGGTAGAGTTTTAAGCTCAAGAATTAGTGGAGAGACTAAAAATGAGACCGGTGGAGTGCTAGAGAGTGGAGGAAGAGGTTCTATTGGAGTGTTCCAAGATGAAAAATCTAAGCTTGCAACAGATTCCATGAGATTGCTTACTTCATTCATTGAATTTTCATCATCAAATCCACAACTTCCATACATTTCAAAAAAAATAAAAAGCTAGAGGATCATCAGATAAAAGAGATAAAAGACTATCCTCAATTGGTTTTTTCATTAGCATCGTTGGAATCGATTCCTCAACAACCTCATCTAACACATCTACAAGGTAACACTCATCTTCATCCATGGAATGTCAACTTACATGGAAAACATTAAGTTTGATCATCATATTGCCAAAAGAGAGGTCCATAATCCCGGATCTATAATTAATTGTTGCATTTGCGGTGGCATGGAATGGTCTCCCCAAGATGATTGGGATGTGGTTGGAGGGATTAGCAACCGGTTTGGTATCAAGAACTACGAAATCAACCGAAAAGTAGAATTTATCCACCTTGACCAGAATGTCCTCAACCATGCCCCTAGGTGTTTTGACGGATCTATCAGCCATTTGAAGCACCACCGAGGTTGGCTTCAATTCATTCAACCCTAATTGGACATATACGGAGTAAGGAATCAAATTGACACTCGCACTTAAGTCAAGAAGAGCTCTACGAATTTCATGAGTTCCAATTACACAAGAAATAGTCGGAGCACCAGGATTTTTGAACTTAAGTGGAGTGTTTTGTTGAAGAATGGAGCTCACTTGCTCCGTGAAGAACACTTTTTTGGGGCTTGGTCCCTTGCTCTTCCTCTTTTGTGTGCAAAGATCTTTTAAGAATTTTGCATAAAGTGGAATTTGCTTAATGGCATCCAAAAGAGGAAGATTGATATTGACTTGCTTAAAAATTTCCATCATGTCATGTGTTTTCCCTTCTTGCCTCCCATGAGGCGAAGTTTCTTTCAAAGCATAAGGGAATGGAGCTTTTGGCTTACAAGACTTTGTAATTTGAGAGGATGATGGAGAAGATTGAGAATTCAGGTTAGGAACATTTTCATTCAAAGGAGTAGGAGTGGAATTGGAAATTGGATGGGTGATAACTTTAGGTTGCACCGATTCACTATCTTCCTTTGGTAGCTCAACCCTATTGTCCACTTGTTTACCACTTTTCAAGGTGGTGATGGCTTGCGCTTGAGCTTGGGAAGAATACCCCGATGTAAGGTTTGCTTCCACGCAAAATTGGGCCTTTGGATTCCTCTCGGGTTGACTAGGTAATTTCCCAATCTCTCTTGCATTCAATGTATTAACTATGGTCCCAATTGGGATTTAAGCTTTGATATAGATTGAGAGTGGGAACGCAACAAGGTATCCTTTTCTAAGCTACCCAAAGCCATCAAAACCTTGTATTCAAATGTGGAATTACTATAAAGTGCTTGAGAATAATGAAAGCCAACTTAGGAATCATACATTTGAGGATGTGAGAAGTCATTCATTCTTTGATGATGGAAAGAAAAAGAAACGAACCCTTGAGAACCTCCATTTCTTTTATGAGGTGGAATGTATTTTCTTTGAAGATTTTTAGCTTGATAGGGGCATTCATTCCACAATGGAACATATGCTTTTTAATAATGGTGAACAAATGTGGTATTAACTTGTTTAAAGTGTTCATTAACATGTCCATGTGGACAATTGAAAGTAGTATGCAAGACACTTGAACATGTCATGCAAGGCTCATAAAGATGAGTTGTATGATGAATAAGAGACATATTGGTAGCCGATTTTTTATTCAACAAGAATTGATCAAGTTTTTGAGAAAGAGTTTTAACCTCGGCTACAATTTCCCTTAAATTTTCAATTTGACACACTGTTACACTTTTCTTCTTTTTAGTAAAACCATGATCAAGCCGAGAAGTGTAATATTTGTGCAAAGAATTTTCACTTATTTTTTCAAAGAGGTGCCAAATGTCATCTTCATGTTTTCCAAAATATGAACCTCCACATGAGGTATCAACTATGTCCTTTTGCATGTCGGATAGGCTTTCATAGAAGTATTGGACAACTTGCTATTTTTGGAATACCACGGTGTGGACATTTTCTTAGCAAATCATTCAATCTCTCCTAAGCCTCATGCAACAACTCTCCTTCCCTTTGAGAAAAATCTCTAATTGAAGCACACATTACATTAGTCAAACTTATGGGGTAAAATTTTTTAAAAAACTCATTTTGCATTTGTGCCCAAGATGTTATTGAATTCACCCCTAGAGTATTGAACCAATGTTTTGCTTTATTTTTGAGTGTGAAAGGGAAGAGGAGTAATTTAAGTACTTCCTCCGGAACATTCATATACCTCATGGTGAAACATAGTTCAAGAAATTCATTAAGATGCCTATATGGTTCCTCTTCATCCAAGCCATAAAAGAGTGGACACATTTGAATGGTCTCGGGCTTGATTTCATATTGATTAGCCTCAAAATTAGGCAACACAATACAAGTAGGTGCATGGTATGCATAAAGATTATAATGATCACGAAGGACCATTGGTGGAATTGGAGCTTGAACTCCGGGGTCATGCTGATTAAGAGGTAGGTTATGCATGAAACGTGGATCTAAGTAGCCAAAATTACCCTCTAGATTTTCCATGTGAATGCCTAGAATGAATGGTATGATAAGGTATATACAACACTACAAATGACACACAAATCACCACAAAACAAGCAAGCACTTCTCCTTCGCAACAAATCAACAATCAACAAACTTCCTCCACATACAATGTTCCCATACTCCCATGCTTTGATAACAATGCAAAGAAAAGTAAATTGCCTTCACGCGGGCTCACGATTTATCTAAGAATTCAAAAACAAGCCTCTACGCGGGCCGACGATTTAACTAAGGGATTGAGTAAGAAAGTCTCACAAAGGTCCTTTAGCACTTCAACTTCAAATTTAAAGCTTAGCTTAGCAAAAAAAAAAAAAAATTTAATTTATTTTTAGCACTTTTCCTTGCTTGCTTAGCTCCTTTACTTGATGGCTCCTTTACTTGCCTCCTAGCTCAATGCTCCTTATCAAAGATGAACAAACACAATAAGTAATCTATAAAAAATAAACAATAAAAAACAAAGTAAAGACACGATTGAAAGAGTACTAATTCCTAATTGATTCCACAAATACGACGTTGCCTAATCCCCAGCAACGGTGCCAAAATTTGATGATTTTAAAGCCGTTCCTTCACGCCAAATTGATGTAGTGAATGTGCGGTTCAAGAAATGCCTTTTGGGTCAAGTTTAAATTTATAAAAACCACTACCAACACTACTACTAAAGTAGCAAGAGTGAGTAGGGATCGTCCCAAAGGATTGGAGTCATACTTGATTGTGGAATCACAATTAGGGTTAGTAGGTCGAGTGATCAAACAAAGGGGTGGTTGGTTAATTAAATTAGAGGGCAACTTAATTAAAATAAGTAATTGAATGTAACAAATAGTAAGTAAGAGAGAGAGAAATCTTGGGGTTTAGAGGTCACCACCAAGCAATGTTTTCTACGCTTCTAACCAGTGACTAATGAAGGTAATGTGTGTTGTAATAATGGTGTGTGTGTGTGTGCTTGGTTGATTCAATTAGCAAGGGTGACCAATTAAGCATACATTGTCTAATCAACATGTGAAAAGCACAATATATCTAGCAATTAAGTATATATTGTCTAAATAGCATGTGAAAAACACAATATATCTAGCAAGTCATTAATCCTTTCATTAAGCTCATAAGCCAAATACACCACAAAGTTAGAGACATATGCTACTTGCATTCAAAAGTATGGAACATCAAACAACTAGCATGGATTGTCCTCTCATCTAACAACTATGCTATCCCTACACTACAATTAAGCTAATGACATGAAATTAAACTAATTAAGCTAAGGGAGAGGCATAATCCATCAAGAAATGATAATGGACCATCTAGAAAATCACAAGAGCATTATTTAAAGTACAATGTTTTGACCATCTCTAAATCTATAGCATTAATACACATAGACATGCATCAATAACTTAAGAGTTAGAGGCAAACACATGAACATATATTCTAGCATACATAGACATATGGATAGAACAAAATGATCAATTGGAAGCATTAAACCACATAAATCATTAAATAAACAAGATCTGTATATATCAAAATGCCAAAACATTAATTACAACACTAATCCCACAATAATACACAAGATTAAGACATAGAAAGTATGCTTGGGGCTAACTCTAGCCCCAAGAGGATGTCTAGCCACTCATGGTGATGTTGCTCCAACCCTCAAAGACTAACTCCATGGAAAAGGTTTGCTCCTTGGTTGATGAAGAGTCTCCAATGATGTCTCTAGCCTCTTCTTCCTCTAAGTTTCCTCTCCAAGAGATGATATGAAAATAATGTTGGCTCCCTTGTAAAAAACAATCATTATCCTTATATAAATAAGTCAAAATGACACCCAAAATGAGCTAGGGTCGTGCACACAATATTCTCTAATGATTGGATAAATGATAACTTTCAATGAGATGGAAATTTAACTTTTTCGCACTGGAGGAAGTTTGATCGATCGAACCTTGGACTTGGATCAATCAAACTGGCTGAGATCCATCGAACTAAGGCTGGATCAATCCAATTGGTTGAGCTTTTTGAGAAAAGGCAAATCCGAGATATTTTGAGAGATATTTTTGGGAAAAGGACAAAAGTGGTTAGTGGGTGGTACAGTTATGGATAGGATCAATCATTTGAACTTGGATCGATCGAATTTTGCTTCTTGCCACCTTTGGCTTCATTTGCTTTCTTCTTTCTCCACTTTGCTCCTTTATTTGTTTAATCCCAGAATTGCTTCAATTAAGCTCTTATTTGGCTGAGTTAGCTTATTTTCGGGATAAGTGCCTGAAAATGGAAATAATACGAAATCAATCTAAAACGGTAAAGTAAGATAGATAAAAGTACTTGAATGCTTAAGCTTAAGGGGTTTAAATACGCATTTTTCAGCGCTCATCAGAACCTTCAGCTGGAAGTTCACCGGCTTGTAACTCTCCAATTTCGGCAGGGTCTTGGACAGACTTGCCTTGCCTTCTTCCACCGACCATTGAACAATCTGTCTAAAGGTCCCGCCGAGGGTGCCAATATGTTCGGCTCGCAAAAAAGCGCTGGTTCAGCTTTCTGGATTGCGTGGAATATGGATAAAATAGTGTAATATGCGGGCGTGCTAGGAACTACGGTAGTTCCAATGTGGAAATCTGAATGGTTATCCAGTTAGAAATTTGTAGGGATCAGGCGATTGTACGAAGGTCTGGAATGACCACCTTCGAAGGGTCTTTTTTGCCTTTGAACAAGGACTTCAAAAAATTCTATGGCTAATGGAAATGAAGACAATATTTGAGGTGCATGACTGGAAATTAGAGACATGGAAATGCAGTGCTAGGCTAGAAGTAGCAAAAGAAGTGCTGGACTTAACTTAAGTGTTATGAGAATTCATCGCATGGAATAAATGCTATATGGAATAGCAAAGTACTGGACTCAACTTAAAAGAATGTAAATTCATTGCTGGAATGGAAATACATGTACTAGCAAAGTACTAGGTTTAGACATAGTGTAAACTCATTGTTGAAATGAGAGATACATGAAAGCAAAGATGCTTGTGTTGATGTGTTGTTTGGGCTGGGCAGGCAGGCCTTGCAAACTAGCCTTGAGTGCTCAATTTATAGCGCTTCTTTGCGTGCAGCAGCTTGGTGTGGCAGCTTCAGCATCTTCCACGTGGCCAGATTCTAGACTGCCACGTGTCCCATGTTCTTTGGCAGTTGTAACTTTTTTTCTTCTACCTTCTTCTTGCTTTTATTTCTTCTAAAGCATAACTCAAGCCATGTTCTCAATAGTCTTTCATGAAGTTGAATCGTGGGTGGTTTTTATATTGAATTTCTACTTGTCTTCTTCACAAATTTACACGCGTCCCACGTTTATGTTCCTCTTTCGTTTCCTGCGAATTCTTTCTCCAATTTAGACACGATTTAATCATCTTAAACCCATCATCTATAATGCACGACAACCGTTTTCAGTTAGTGGTAGTAGTTGTATGAGACACCACCACTTTCAACTGATGCAGTCATGACAAATTAAGTATCCCACTGGTTTTTTCCTTCCGCAAAATACTGTTTATATGTAACTTCCATACATACGTCATGCATATATATAGCAGTTACTTGCAGACCCACGTTCTCCTAACTTTGGGTAACTTTTTTCCAATTGAACTTTCTATTCTGGTCTTTGTATCATGATGTTGTAGCCCCTTTTTTCAGTGATTTCTCTGTCATGGGTAATATACATGTAAATATATATTCCCCATGCTATAAATCATGGCTCATGTTCCTTTTCCTTTACGACCTTAGACTCCATGACGCCATGAACTCCTAAATTTCAGCGTTCTTCTTAATGTGGATTTGGTGCCCACAACTTCCCTTCCCAGCTCAAAGTTCAAAGCGTCATGGTTCCTGGACTCCAGTGGTTTTCTTCATCATGGGTTATATCATCCCACGTTTCTTTAGTTTTCTGCAACTTTCCTCAACCAAATCTTCCTTTCTACTTTCACGGCATCATACTTTCTGGGTACAAGCGACTTCTCCTTTAATCGTGGGTTTAATATATACATAAATATATATGCATGTATATATATTACAAATATATTAAACCCCATGTTTTGCAGAATTATAGCAACGAATATTGACTGAGTTTAGACAAACCGCTGAAGTTTCCTAAAAAGAAAAAGAAAATATAGCCTGCACGCTCTCCTCTTTTGGCTTGGTCAACTTTGACAAATGGAAAATATCCACTTAATTGGTATACTATAAGAATAGGATTATCCAATAAAATCAATTTTTAAAAGAATTAATCTACTGTAGTGAGTCCAGTAGAACTCGCCACGTGTTGATAGACCATTGGTTAGTTGATTTTAACTTGAATATTCCTATAAGGTTGCACTCATGATAGTAACTCCCTACTACCTTCCTATATTTTTAGGACATTATATTCAAGGTTGGTAAGTCCTATTAGGACTCACAATTTCTTTTAATCAGTAATTCTACGTGGTGGAGTTTATCTTAACCAATCACTCTTGAAATGAAACTACGTAGTTTCAATATTCCAAAGGAATATTTTGTCAAAGTTCTAATCCGGCGTGACAAGTTCCATTACAACTCGTCATGTACTTCTCCTCTATTGGTAGACCTTATCAAAAATTCCATGTCATACCTTTCCCTTCTAGATAATTAGAGTACTAATCTAATATGGCAAGCTTATTAAAACTTGCCATTAGTCATCTTTCCATTGGGCAAAATAATGGTGTAAACAATAACCATTGAAATACAAGTTCAAATACTAAGTGGTCAAACATTGTAAAATTATGTAAAAATAGGTGAAATTCTAATTTCATAAATCTCCTTTCAATTTTTAATGATCCAACAGATGAGATGAAATTAAGTAGTGCTATTAAATAAATTTATAATGCGTATTATGAAAAATATTTAGGGCAATTTTCATGTTCTAATTAAATTAAATTTATTCTAAAGCTTATACAAGTTTTGAAAATTTCATTGTTTGTCCGAGAATCGTCAACTATGAAAAATGAAAGAGTGAGTGAGGATCTCAGGAGTCAGCTACAAAACCTTTAAAAAGGCTTCTTGCCGTAACTTAAGCCACCATACCCTATATGGCAGTATATCAAACCCAGTTAATTTGTATATGTACATTTAGACGATTATAAATAAATAATAGATAAAAAAAGAGAGGATATTGTTGGGATCATATGCCCTACAATCCAATTATTTATTATTTATTTGATACTTTATTAATAAATATGATATTCATGCATTGGGCTTTACATATATTTGTATGAGATGCATTATAGCTCTCAAGTTGCATTATAGGTGACTTAAGTGTATAAATGAGATTTACACGTAGGAGATTTAGGCTCACCGGTTTCTTACACCTTGGCATTGTTTGCAGTCGATGATAAAAGTTATGTACTTTTATCTGTAAGACTATAACACACTTGACCTCTATAAGATAGGATAGTTTGTCTCGACCATTGGTGTAGTTGACTCTAAGGTAGTGTGTTAGTGTGCTTGGAGTACATTAAATTGGATCACCATAAGATCACACCATACAGTGTACTATCATTATTTTGGTGTGTTTCTTATCTACTAAATTCATAGGCTCTAAATCCTGACAGATTTAGTGAACTCAATCTTCAGTACTAGTCACTTTGACTTACCTATGTGTGAAATCTTTTTAAGGTCAATACCACAGTATCTTGGGTGGCTAATGTTGGAGCTCTAGGAACACAAATGATCAGCATGGAATCCACACTCTTTATAAGAGTTAGAATATCCCCTTGATGCAATTTAATAAGTTTGATCATTGGAACCTGGCCAGGGTATTTTAGTAAAATGTTTGCTAAATTATTTTTTTATTTTTTATTTAGAAAAATATTTATTTTGAAAAATCCTTTAATAAAAGAATTTAATTCAGTGATCATAAGGATTAAATTGGCTACTCAAGGAATATAAAATATAAGTAAGCCTTAGGTGGGACGGTATATATTTTCCTGGGACTACTTATGGATATTCGGTAATGGAGGGGCTTATATGTAATTATTTAGTAGCCAGGGCCTTGTCGTAATTTTTAAATCCTAGAGTGCAATTACAATACTATTGTGGTGCTTATTGTAATTAATTGGATAGGATAGAGTTATGAGATAACTCTATCTCTATCCAATTGGAGCTAGGATAAGGAAGCCCTCTTTGATCCTTATCTCTAGGCCCAGACTTTTAACCGACTCTCTCAAGTCATATATTCGGTAACGCTGTAATACAAAATCCTTCTGTTACACGATACAATATACATAGCGTGAGAGAGAAGGTTAGGGTTCCACAAACCTATATTGGGGTCATAGAGGTGAAGACTTATTGGTATTCAAGGCCAAAGAAGAAAGTGTTTATCGGAGTTCAAACCCAAAGAATTGTGTTCTCGTATTCGACGATTATTCAATCGTCTAAAGGTATGTGACCCCTTTACAGTATTTCTTGATTTGATGAAAAATCACATGGTTATGCTCCTGAATTTTTTAAATGCTTCCATTGTGCCTTAAGATATATCACCCTCTATTCTTATACCAATGCTTTCACTAAACATGGTAGATCCCTCCAAAGATCACATCCCAAAACTGTTAGAGTGAGTGTTTTCTAAGTAAGGTGTTCCACGCGTCTTACATATTTATTTCAAATAAGGGATGAAAATGATATTTGAAGTGATCTTGGATATGAAAAGTTTTAATTGAGTGTAGCTGAGCAAAAGAACAAGAAAATTATGACACCATGTTGCAATGCATATTAAGTGATTGGAGAAAGTATAAAATACTCTAGGATACTTACACTTGGTGTACTCATACTTGATAGACATAAAAAATTCTTAATTTTCCTTGATACACGATAAATTGAGAGTTTTAAATAATAATAAAAAACATGATTGTGCATGGTGGGATACCAAGTGTAAAATACCCATGTGGTCGGTATTGTATACGTTCTCCAAGTGATTGTGGTTTAGTGTTACAAATTAGGTCTGTCCCACATCGGATCCGGATGGGAGAGTGATTGGGTATAAATGGGTGGGTATGTTGCACTACTAAATATCATAAGCTTTTGGATAAATGGGCAAGCGCCCACCTGTTACGGTTGGTATCAGAGCCAGACCAATCTTTGATCCTGTGTCACACCAAGCACCTGGCCCAGAGGTGTTCGGATCTTCTCCCAGGTTGGCAGGGTGGTCAGATCGCAACGAGGGTCTTGTATGGGTTCGGGTGAGGGAGAATGTTACAAGTGGGGTTTGTGTCCCATATCGGATCCGAATTGGAGAGTTATTGGGTATAAATGGGTGAGTATACAGCACTACCTAACAAGTTAAGCTTTTCGGTAAATGGGGAAGCGCTCACCCATTACATTTAGTATGCTTATAAACTCAAGTTACTTGGTGGATTTCACTAAGCCAGGAAAATAACAAATTTTATTGGTAAGAAAATGACTTCCCCCCCCCCCCCCCCCCCTTTCAGTACAAAATTGTTAGATTAGAAGTTAGAAGTGTGAAGGTTCGAAGCCGGACTCTTAAGAACAATAGGGAGCAACCCAACTACTAGACTACGAAGACATTCCGAAAAAAATGACATTTTAAATGATCATGTAGATGTAAAATTTTAGTCCGTTGAAAGGGGATCATAGGAATGAAGCTAGAAAAGATGATATCATGTTGCACCACACATCAAGTGATTGTGTTTCACTCGGTTTGTACACTTAGTGAGTCAGTCTACTAAATTAGTTGATTTATAAGTTATTAAATAATTTAAAGTGAATTTTAAGAAGGACTAGTTTACTACCAGCTTCTTATCTAAAACAATTGCATTCGAAGGTAAATTACTGTTCATTTAGGTTTTGGTGATAATTTTTTTTTTTTTTCCCCTAGTAAACAAACAATAATGAAGAAACAACATCAAACAGAGGATAAACTCATATTACTAGACATGTCTAGATTGGCAAGAAGGAGACTATTCGCTGATAAATAAAGCAATGGTGAGTCCTGCATGATATGACTTCGAGACAATTTTGCTAAAGCATTAGCGACCTCATTGCCATGCCTAACTCGAACCAAGGAAAAATCTCGAAATGCTTAAATAATATCAAATTTATGGCTTCCATTGTTACAGGACTTGACTCTGGGATCGCTACTGCCTTACTAACCACCATAGAGTCACTTTAAACCCACAGGTAGATATATGTAAGTGATGAGCCCAAATGATAACCCTCATAAAACATTCAGCTTCAGTTGTAGTAGCATTAAAAGAGTTAAAAGGGGGGGAAACAACATGTAAAGGATTTTCCCTTCTGAATCATGAAATACAGCACCACCTCCACCAATGAACGTCAACAGGGAAAACAAACATCAAAGTTACATTTGATTTCCCCTAGTTTAGGAGGCAACCATCGAGACATAGAGAGAACGGGATTCAACTTACCCAACCTACTATCCTCATCAAAATGAAGAGGAACCCCCATAGCATCCATAAATTCCTAGTATTGGGCACAATCAATATTAATGATGGACACTAAAGTCCTATCAAAGCAAATATCATTCCTCCCTTTCCATATGTGCCAACATATGAACGCCACCAGACCCAAGCTTTTAAGGCCATCACCATTGGAGACCCATGAGGAAATTAAATCTGACCACTAATCCGAAAATGAGAGAGGAGAAGATGAAGTAAAATCAAATCTAAAGGGGGACTGCTTCCAAACAAGGATAGAAACTAGGCAAGAAAACAAAAAGTGAGAAATGGATTCCACATCAAGCCCATAACGTTGACAAATTAAGTCCACATCCATCCTTCGTTTTCTGAGATTGACTTTAATAGGAAGACCATCTTTACAACATCTCCAAATGAAAAACTTCACCTTTTTAGTAGCTTTGCAATGCCAGACACCCCTCCAAAATACTTTAGAAACATTAGTATTAGAAAAATCCCTTAAACACAAACTAAGGCTATTAAATCTTTGAGGAAACATAAGATAATAGGCTGACTTAACTGAAAATTTTCCAGAAGGCTCCTTATCCCAAATCAATTGATCATCTATGTTGGAAAGACTCATGGGCATTGTATAATGAAATTATCAATATTGCATAATGAACAAATGTATAAACATATAATACAACTGTGAAATGACCATAATACCCTTGAAAATTCCTATAGCTAATTCATATAGGCTTAACAAGCTGAATAGCTGCAATGTACTATGTTAAACAATTGTGTAGTTGTATCACAAGATGGTAAAAGACTATACTACCCTTGAGAGATGATATAAGCCACTATACACAGCAATGGTGATGATATAAACCCTTAACAGCTCTGTAATACCAAATTTTGACATTAAAAAGGCAAAAACCAATAGGTACTTACTAGGACCAACATATATATATATATATAGAGGGGGGGGGAGGGAAAGAGTTGTTACAATAAGTACAGATCTTGTGTAAGAAACCTGGTTTTACAAAGAAAAATAGTTGAAGTTCTTTAGGAAAATTATTGATGAAGATAAGTTTGTTCTAATTTATGGTAAAATAATGAGTTTTAGAGAGAGTTGCAGAGAAAGCGCAAAGTACCTTAATTTTTTTTGAGAAATGATTCTTGTACAGAATAGTTGTAATGAATTACTAGACCTACTCTTTTAATTGGTCAATTATGCAATAAATAAGGAAGTGGAGCCCTCCGCTAAATTGTATTTGGTATAAATAACCAATTAAAAATTATTCCGTTAGGCAATTCACTGTAAGTGTTCGGTGTAAGTATCACTACTCATTTTTGTTTTTTTTTTTTTTTTTTTACAATAACCAAGCACAAAATTGTCTTTTTACGCTGGGTACTCTTAATTTTTTTGATAATAAACAAATACAGTAGACAATATATATATATATATACACACACATATGTATATGTTTATATATGTTAGTTTAACATAAGTATGATGTATGTCTATATAAGTGTACTTGTCTTTGCATATAATTTTATATACACATTATACGTACCTATATATATATATATGTATATATTAACTTTATGATGCAAAAATATAAAATGTAAAATAAGAAGATGAAATAGAAAAAGAAAATATTAAGAACACAGTATAAACATGGTTCAGCACTAAGGCCTACATCTATGGATCAAGAGTCACTGAGGCTACATTTCTCTTATTGCTTATATTTCTTGATATGTTTACATTGCATTGATACACAGTATATAGAAAATAAAGTTACAGACAAAAGGAATAAATCAAGGAGGAAAGAAAGGAAACCGAATATAATATATATGTATAGTATATATAATATATTATACATATATATAAGGAAAGAAGGGAAACAAAAGGAATAAATCAAGAAGTAAATCAAGGAGGAAAGAAAAGAAACCAAATATAATATATTTGTATAATATATAGAATAACCAATCTTAAGTTTGTGGGAGAATATTGAAATATATATTCTATAATATATATAGAATATATATTTCAATATTCTCCCACAAACTTAAGATTGGTTTCTCGAAGCCAACTTGAGTTTGGAGATGAAATCTTGAAAACAGTGGTGGAGCGAAAAGCATTCGAAAGGCCGGAATAATACCAGGGAAATGGGTCAGAACAAGCCGAGAAATGGGCTAGACCAACACTAGGAGATATCTAGGTAATCCATCCAAGAAATGAAAAAGATCCGGAACAAAGCTGGTAAAAGGTCGGAACTAAGCCGGTAATCAACAACCGGCCAAAAAACTCTAGTGGAACGAGAGACATTGAGCCATGTGAACATCTTAGGCATTGGGTCTTCTGACATTGGTCTATGACACACATGCTTAGATAAACATGCGTATATGAAATATAATATTGGTGATATCTTTGACCCATCATCTACTTTTTCAGACTACTCAAAAATTTTATTTTATTTTTCCTTACCATCAGACGACCATCTTTTTCTTTCTTTCTTTTTCTTTTTCTTTTTCTTTTTCTTTTTTCTTTTTTTTCTTTTTTTCCTATTTTTTATTTTCCTATAAACAAACATAGTAAAATAAGACAAACATTGCCCCAAAATTTTTCAGGTGGTAGAAACCAACCAAGAAAGGAGAAAATAGTTGCTGTGATGGAAGAATAAAGAATGAGGTCACCAGCATGAGAGAGGTGTCACCAACGATGACTATAAGTAAAGTAAAGGAAGCCTTTGCAACCAAAGGCGAATTCGGAGATGACGCTGGATATTTGCCAAACTGAGCATAGTAACGACAGCAGCGAAGTGCATAAACACGTGGAGAGTGGCAGCGAAGGACTCGGTCGGAGATAATACACCTCGCAACGGCTAAAACACAAACAGCCTCTCTCTGACCAGGAACTGAAACTATGGTGAGTCGGTCACCACTTAGGAGGGTTGACTACCATCGGTGAAGGAGGGAACTGAAATGACGGTGGAACTGAAATGATGGTGATTCGGTTACCACTTGGGAGGGTTGACTACCGTCGGTGAAGGAGGAGCACGTATGTGGGCGCGTGTAGCGCGAGTGAGATGTACTCGTAGGAGCGTGCGACGCTTGTAGCGCGAGTCAGATCCTTAGGCAGTGATGTGTGAGTCAGATCTATTTCGCAAGAGTGTTGGTGCGTGACAGTGCAGGACGCTTGGAAGCGCGTGGTTGATCAAAAAAGGAAAACAAAGAGAGATCTGAACCAAAAACGTATCAGATTTTACTGGTACTGCTCTCTGCAAATCAGTAAAGGAAAGGAGGAAGGAAAAAAAAATGGCAAAGCTCCAGATGAAGCCACAGAAAAGACACTAAACTTTGGTGCAAACAATCTAGGATCGTTGCTCTGATACCATGTTAACTTTATGATGCGGAAATATAAGATATAAAATAAGAAGATGAAATAGAGAAAGAAAATATTAAGAACGCAATATATACATGGTTCGGTACTAAGATCTACATCTATAGATCAAAAGCCACTGAGGCTACATTTATTTTATTGTTTGTATTTCTTGATATGTTTACATTGTATTGATATATAATATATAGGAAATAAAGTTACAGACAAAAGGAATAAATTAATGAGTAAATCAAGGAGGAAAGAAAGGAAACCGAATATAATATATATGTACAATATATTATACATCTATTTATAAGGAAAGAATGGAAACAAAAGGAATAGATCGAGAAGTAAATCAAGGAGTAAAAAAAGAAAACCGAATATAATATATATGTATAATATAATATATATATATATATAATATATATTTCAATAGTATACACTATTTAATTATTTTTAATTCAATTCCAAATTAATGATTTATCCAAACAATAATATTGAAATTGAAATTTAATTCCACTCGAATTCTAAAATGTATCCAAACACTTATTTTAAAATTGAATTGATGAATTGTAATATCATGAAATTGCAAGTCCAATACAATTCTAATTTAATTTCAATTATGTACAACCAAACATAACCTAAATATCTTTTTCGATTATCTATAAAAATCTTTTTCGATAAGATAATATTTACCATACACACGCACACTGGAAGTACAAACTCGTTTATTTAAAAAAGCAACAACTTTCAACTTAAACAAAGGCATCAACCTTTGTATAATAAACAAAGCATCATTTATTTGCAAATTGTCACACCCGATAATCTTTTTATTTTCTGACATTCACATGTATGACTGTTTATTTTCTTGCTAATAAATTTCAATAAATAAATTAAGTATCAATATTGCTCGGCTTAAATAAAGGCCAGACACCCATATAATTTATGCATCCGAAGGCAATCACAATTCACAAGGGTGGTGCCACAGTTTGAACACAAAAAGCATACCTAGGAATTGATAAACTATTGGGTGCTCCATATCATCATATATTCGTATTCATATAATGTATATGATAAAACATTGGAAATGCGCCACCAACCCATGAACCAATTAAAATAGAGAAACAAACAATGAACATTTTCGTTTTGCTTCTTCAAGACATAAACAAACAGCATTTTTTGGGGGAGGGGAAAAAAATATTGTTCGTCAGGTGGATCGAATCACGTGGGTGGATCTCAAAAAATGACAGAACAAATCTTTGGTAGGTCCGTTCATATGTGAACTAATTTAAAAAAAGATAAATCTCGTAATTTTTTATAAAAATCAGAAAATTCTAGTTTTATTTTAAATCGGATAACAACATTAGTCCAGTTCACATGTGAAAAATCCTGTTCAGTGGATTACGTAAATTTACATTTTTATAATTTTACTAAAACAAACATATTAACAAAAGTGATGTGAATTCCAAGTCACATGAAGCGGAAGTGAGAGCGAAAGTAAATTCGAGAGCTGGAGCATAAGAGCGGCAAAATTAAGTCATAAATAGTGATAATTTGAGCCGGAACGTGAGAGCAGGAGCGTATTTGGAGCATGAAAACAACACCCGGTGAGAAAGATTGTGTGACTTACGGTGCGATTTTATTTCCCTTTATCCTGACAAATAAATAACAAACATTCATTTCCTGTCCATAATTCAATTTTCAAACTCTTTTACTTAAAAATATGAGGACATACCTAGACTAGGCTATACAATTGTTTCTCAATTTTTTTTTTCAGAATTTTATAATTCATTTTGTAGATATAGAATTTTAAAATTTGTAAAACTACTCTAGGCAATAATCATTAAGCCTTAATCATTTATATCTCCATCTCTAATCATTTATTTTCCATAGTTTTTTTTTTTTTTTTGAAAGGTCAAAGGTAATTGAATAAAAAGAAAATATGTACAGCCAAAAAGTTAGCCTGAGGAAGACTTGGACATACAAATTACAAAAGAACCCAGCCGAAATAGAAGAGCAAAACCCAGCCCATAAGAGGCCCAACATGACAGTTAGTCCCAAAGCACGAAAAACATGACAGTAAATCAGCCATTGAATTGCAACAAGGTGGAGCAGAGGTGACCACCTTCACCAATCAGATCCTAATCGGGATAATCAATTAATTTACTTACCATCATAGTTTTAACAATCAATTATTTGTGTTTAATATTTTTAAGCAAAGAAACAAGCAACATTAGGGATGCACACGGTCTGATTTGGTATGGTTTTCGATGGGATCAGAACTGAACCGTTTTCAATGGTTCCTAAAAAATTAGAACCGGAACCGTTGGAACATGGAACGAAACCATGAAGATCGGTCTGGTTCGGTTCCACGGTTCCCATTATAAAAATTTGAAAAATAAATTGTTTACTTTTACAAAATATATATATATATATACTTTTGATATGTTATTTAAATTAATGCATAAACAGTTACTTAAGATCACATTCATTTAGTCAATTAGTATGTCTAACTCACTTTAATACACAAACGGTTGTTGTAAGAGCCAAACATTATGGGCTAATAAAGTAATGATCACTAGTATTTTTTATTTTTTTTATTCTTTTTTATTTTTTATGTAAACATTGAAATAATAATACATTAGAAAGAGTTGAAGATTCAGAATGCGTCAAACCACTCTATATACACAATATATAACGGTTCGATTCGGTCCCAAAGGGTCTAAAACCATTACCGAATCGAAACTCAATCGTTCCAAAATTTTGTAATCTGAACTAGTACCAAACCAGTGTGGAACCGGAACCAAACTGCCGGTTCGGTTCTCTGGTTCCACCGATTTTTTGTGCAACCCTAAACAACATCATTGATAGAACAATCATCGATTGCTACAATCTCGATCAACTAAATTAAAAACATCAAAAGGAAAATTAGTGCACGTCTCTCTTTCAAATTCTTAAATATAATATTTCTGTAGTAAATTTGAGAGTTTTTTAAGCTGTGGCTATCTGAGGAAATTTCCAATTTATTAAAGGACACTCATTTTGGCAAATTTCCAAAAGAATAGAAAGAAATTTATATATAACGGTTAAGATATAATTCGTACATAAATTTCTTGCATATCAGTGAGCAGGTGAACAAATTAAACAGTCATTTATATAGAAATGTTCACTTGCTTCAAGGTTGCAAATCTTATTCATCCGGACTCCGAATCAGGCGATTTTTGAGTCTAACTTTGTTGATTTTTCGTTGTCTTTCTAATGGTGTGCAAGGCAACACCCGTTTCTGTATGAAATGACCATTTTGTGACGTATAGCGTGTCGTTGCTTACTTGACCCCTATGTGATAGATAGATTAGTTGATTTACTTGATGTGCAAAAAAGTATATCCACATCTCAAGTATTAATCATTAGATTCTATTGGGCAGTTAAAAAAGTAATTTATATTTTTATATCCAATGGTTAACATTTAATTCATACATAAATTTCTTACATATCAGTGAGCAGGTGAACAATCATCTATATGGAAATGTTTACTTGCTCCCTTTTTTGCAAGAAAATGTATGTATACCTCACGCGAAAAGGATCCTCTCCTTGATAATTTCTCTACTGGACTCTCTAAGATTAAATCCTATGGCCCAGATTCATCCACATCATCTTCTTATTAAACTGTCTTAGCACTGCCGTTTTGAAGCAAGACTCTTCTAACGTTAAACTCACCTAAAGTTATTGGCAGGTTTCGAACTCCCATCTCTCTCTAGCTTGTCTCAATTTGCAAAATGAAAAGTAAGGAATTTTCTTCAAAAAAAAATTGTGTATAATAAAAATGCACAAAGAGCTATAACATATAACAAATCCATAAATATTAAGATATAATCAACATTATTAGAAAAAGAGAGGGAAAAAAAGGCATTTTGAGCTACAGATTGACTCACTGTTTCTACCCTATTAATGGTGCATCGGACAAACAAACCCTTGCCTATTTCTTGTTATTCAATTCTACCATTTTAATTGTTGCAACTTTTAATATTGGTTACCAGAGCAAGGAGAACTTTATCTAATCAAATTTTGACATGTTATTTAGTCATGGATACTTATATTGATTGATGCTTTTTTTTTCTTTAACCTATCAAATTTTTTCATACTTGTTAACTTTAACGAGAGATTCGACGTCAATGGAAGATTTGAGGAAAGTTCCTTACTATTATGTTAGGGATTTCAGGATTTGCAAAGAGAGAGAGGCAAAGATAAAGAGAGATGAGAGTTTAAAAGCTATCATC
This sequence comes from Cornus florida, assembly GCF_030987335.1. Classification (NCBI taxonomy): domain Eukaryota; kingdom Viridiplantae; phylum Streptophyta; class Magnoliopsida; order Cornales; family Cornaceae; genus Cornus; species Cornus florida. The sequence goes on from NW_026775574.1 coordinate 22,906,827, forward strand.
AACTTCTAAACTGACTCATTCAGCTTGATTTGCACTTCACCCTTGCCAACAACGCTACAAGGCTGATCATCACCAAGACATACCTCGCCAATGTTACCCGGTTCATAGCTATCAAATACCTTTTTGCTTGAGGTGCCATGAAACAATATGTGAGTTTATGCAGCGGAAGATTAGAAAGTTTTGTATTTTGAAAACAAATCTATGTCATACTAACTTTACTTATTTTAACAATTAATTAATTAATCTGATGCAAGATAAATTAAAGCAAAGTAATAGAGTTAGAGATGACACCAGGATTTTTAGTGAGGAAACTGATGTGTCAGTTTAATTACCACTTGCAATAGTACGAATATTTGTATAATAGGATTATATAAAGTGTGTCGATCCCATAGGGAGATGATTGTTCTTTGCTTTATTTCTAACTAATCCAATTTACTTTTTGGTTTATAGGTAACTGATTAAATTGATTGATTGGTTGTTACGAACATAAAATAAAATTAAACTGAATTTAAACTAAAGAGATCAGAAAGAGAAAGGTTTAAAGGCTTTGACTTCACCACGAACTTCATACTATGGACAATCATTCAACTCTGGGGTTTTAACAATTTATATTTCAAACGAATTGAACTTAATAACATTCGTTCAATTCAGTTTTCAAGAAAGATATTTCATAAATTTCAATTAACTAGTTAACCTATCTGCAGTTAGCATGGACTATCCACCTACATTAACTAATTTTGTAAACAATCCATCTTTCCTAAGCATAGACTATGAAAATATTCATTTATAAAAAGTATTGGAACTCCATTACATGATCTCCATTCTTATGTTCGGCAGGGCTCCGCCAGATACCGACCAATAAGAATGGGTTGAGAATAGTTTAGAACCAGTTATATCTAAGACAAGGTAATAACTTTTCAAAAACTATTTAAAATATTAAAATCCAATTGAGTTGTCTCAATTGCTCATAATCATGTAATAAAAAATATAATATATTAAAATACCCAAAGTTAAAACAATCAAACCATAGTACTTAGGTTAGGTTACATCAGTGCCCTAAGAGAGCAATTAGCTACATCTACATCATCACGGACAGCACTTCTTTTCTCAGGATCTTCACCTTTTAAAGTTATGGAAACCTTAAAAGCCGCCACCACAATATCAGAACTCTAAACAATAAGAGGAAAAAAAGGACTTCTTCTACTCAGGCCTTGTGCCTTCTTTTATAGAAGAATTAAGGTTCTGGAGGGCTTTTAGGTATTCTGGCCCATCTGGAATGAATTAAGACTTAAAAAAGAATAATTCCCATAACTTATAAATCCAGTCTGTCATGAAAGGCTCGAGCTTTAGAAGCAGAGCTCGAGTTATTTGGCCTAGGCTTGAGCTTTGGAAGCAAAGCTCGAGCTTTCTTGAAATATAGCTCGAGCTTCAAAGAATGGTGCTCGATCTTCACTTTTCTATTTAGTCAAATTTCTTCAACTATTTTCCAAAGCGTCTTTTCCATCAACACTAAGAATATTTTTGGGTTTTCTTCTTTTAACATTGCTCGATCCTTGCTTCACAGGGCTCGAGCATTACGTATAAAGCTCGAGCTTTTGGGCTTAGGGCTCGAGCTCTGAATGACAATGTGGCGACCCTGGATTTTTCAATCCAGTGTATCTTGTGATGACCTGAAGCGAATCCAAAATGTGGAAGCAAAACGAAAACAAGTCCGTAGAGATGTACGTTATCCCTAGGACACAAGAATGGCCTTTTGAGGAGTTTCGAGACTCAATGGAAACAAAACGAAGACAAGGGTATCAAAACCCTACCAAAAGAAGGACCAAAGGTCATTTTACCCTAGGAAGAAGGAATTTAACTTCCAATAAGTCAAATGAGGTAAAAAGAACATCCAAAAACATTATTTGGTAACTTCACATGAAGTCCCAAGGCCAAAGGAAGAGAAATCCTAGATGACCCTATTTTGGTTCGAACCAAATCTGACATCTTCTCACTAAAATAAGAATATCTTGAGTTAAGAGAAGAATCTAAAACTAAAATTGATACCATTGGAAAGCTTACTTCAACATGGTCAGTTTAGACTCAAGAACGGACCAATTTGAAGTTAAAACGAAAAAGTTATGACAGTTTGAAGTTGGAAGACCAAAGCTGAACCTGCAAAAAGGTTCTGGAAGACTTGAACAGGTTCAGCATTTCTTGAACTAGTTCAACACGAACAGTACATCCATGTTAGACCCAAAATCACCCTTGAACCAGTTCAACAATTCTTGAACCTGTTCCACCACCCCAAGCAACAGAAAATGCAGCAGAAAATTGAAAAATGAACCCGACGCGGGATTCTCGAGACCAAGATGACATTTTTTGGAAAACTGCTGTGAAGAAAATCCCCCTAAAATTACATTTTCCATGTGACAAAGTCAAGACCAGAATTTACTTCCCGAAAAAAATCCCCAAAATGCCTTTAAGCTAGATTTTTGCAAGGAAAATATGAAATGAGCCCATAGGAGGCTCATTTCACCAACGAAAGAGTTTTTCATGAAAACGATCATGCACGCAAATGTAAATAGTGATTTTAAGCATGTGGGAATGGTTCACGGCTCCCGGAAATGGCCGATTCAAAATCCGACCCCCGACGGCCAAAAATGTCAAAAATAGACTTGGAATGGAAATTTTGAAATCCAAAATTATGAAATGGTTTCAAATTGCCGTTTGACCCTTGGTCACACTTCATACATGATTAATGAGACCCTATGAAAGAATAAAAATGGAATTTCCACACCCGATGCAACCATGGTGAAATAATAACTTGACATTTTTTAATATTTTCATAATATTTCATGAAGTTGAAAGTTACTATTGGATACCAAATACATGTCATTGGCCTCCGGCCTCATCTCATACATGTCAAATACAATACAAAAGGTGTATTTATGTATAAATTACAGATGTGGAATCAAATATACAAGTTTTGACATATAAAGTTACAAAATGGCATTTCATACTAACATTTGCATGAAATGAAAACTTCAAAGCTACGGGTCATCCAATGAATGATGAGTATCAAGAACCAAGTCTTCGTACCTAAAAAATGCCCCGGTAACTTTGGGGTGAGTAACATAAAGCTACTCGTAGGAGATGAGCATGCATAGACCTAGCAGTTTACAATATTATCACCTTAAGGTGAAACAATTCAAGAGGGCTCATGCCACCTAACGTCTATGTCAAAGTGAGACTCAATGATCATCCTAAGCTACCATAGCTCATTTCTAGTATAAATCACATCATTCATGCAATTCAATAACATAGAAATATGTTATACGAATCAACAAGATATAGATTCTCAAAGCTGTCAACTTGAAATCTATAATACAAAAACTACTAAAGTGTGTCATGCCACCTAGTGTCTATATTCCAAATGAGTCTTAGGAACCGTCCTAGGCTACATTAGAACAAATAAAACACAAATCACAATATCGATGCAATTTAACCAACATTAGAACTTCCAATACAACGCCTAAAGCATGATTTCTCAAAGTTAACATCATGAAACTCAAAATTAGAAAATCAAATAAGGAACAACAAGTTATAACTGGAATGACCCGGTCATTCCTTTCTTTCTTTTTCCTCAGAATTTTACGGATGAATTTTTTTCGTTGAAATTTCTTTTGAGTTTGATTTCTTGTCACTTAGTGTCATCTCGAGTGCTCAAAAATAGTTTCTGAGACTCTTTCCTTTGAATTAAGAACTTCCTTTAAGGACCGAGTCATTTCCACATTTTTCATTTTTTGACACTATTCACTTTTCGTCATTTTCCTTATTTTGTCTTTTCCCCATTTGTCACTTTGTTGGCATAACCTCACTTTTTGTGTTTGAAGTTGGTTTTTGACTTCAGGTATCTTCATTCTAAGTGGTTTCCACGAAATACGTATCTTTACTTTTGTCAAAAAGCTATTTGGTTGCTCCCGTTGTCCATAGGGCATGGGTGCATAGTTTTTCAAAATCTTTTTCTTTTCTTGGGGTGTTTTTCATAAATATCTTTTGAAAATATTTTATTTCAGGGGTTTTTAAGAAAAAAATTTTGGAAGATATTTTCATTCTGGATCATTAGTGTAGTTATCACTTTTTGGAGGGGCCATTGTGCAATTAATGAAAGTTATTGCAAAAATGCCTCGTTTTGAACCTGGATTCTCGTAAGGGACTCATTTTCACTTTTTGTCGAGTTACGTGCTCTTAGAATTTCCTTCTGCTTATTTTTTTTTTCCAGTTTCAAGGTTTCTAGCCCCGGTTGCCGCCAAACTTGTTCGGGGCATATCTTCCTGCATGAGACTCAGTTTTCAACGCTGTTTCTTCCGTTGTTCATCTTTTCTCATTTTGGTTCTTTTTTGTTCATAGTTTTGCCGCTTGAACATGTCTGCTAGAATTTCACTTTTCCGAACTCGACGAGGCCCGTTCGGGGCACTTTTTGAGTTTTTCTATAAATAGGGGGTCTTTGAAAGAAAAATTAGATTTCTCTCTCACTGTCCCCTCTCTTGGCTGGATTCCACGGTAGCCATGGGCTTCCACCTTCTCTCTCCTCTATTGAGCCTCTTCCCTTCAGTGAAATGCCGTAGTGCCTTAGTGTTTTACGTTCCCCTTGGCGAGGCCTTCGATTCCACTTATTGGAATCTCATTTTGCCCATTTTTTGAGTCCGGGTTTGAAGTCAAGTTATGATTTTGATGGGGCTTCCTTGGGGTTCATGTTCATCGTGTTGTCCCCGACAAAACTCCAAAGTTTCATCAGATTCAGAGCGGTTTCATTTTAGTGGCTTTTGAGATTTTCATCTCAAATTGAGATAGGAGATGTCATAGGTTTATATTTGAGTTATATTGATTGTTTTATAAGCATATATAACTTGTGAGCATGCTTTTGTACAAGCTTTGGAATTTAATTTAATTATTTTCTATGTTTAAGATTTAATTCATATGGTTGTGTGTAACTTGGAATTAAATTGTGGCATGCTAGTAAATTAAGCCTTGGTATGTTTATCAATATATATTAACTTGGGAGCATTTAAATAAGAATTGTAAATTTTATTTAATATTTATTTTTTATAAAAGATTAATTCAAATAGTTGTATCAAGTATGAAATCAACTTGTAATGTGATATTAAAGTAGGCCTTGGTGAGTTCTTTAACATATGTTAAATTGAGGATAATTGGAATTGTTTAAAAATCTAGAGAAAACTAATTAATTTGCTTAATTAATTTTATTTTAAGTGTTGTAATCACTTAAATGGATTTTGGGTATAATATATGCGAAGACCATGTTATGTCTTTTAACATATATCAATTGGAGTCTATATGAGATTGATTTGAAATTTAGAAACTTTTCATGTTAGGTTTAAAATCCCTTAAAATGTAGTGAGATTACTTACCTTGTGAGCATGTTACTAATTAGATCTAAAATTAGTACTTGTGGCCTCTTGAAATGGTAATTGGACTTAGCATAATATAGAATATCATTAACTTGCGTAGCTTGTTTAAATATATCTTGTGTAGGTATATAACTTGTTAGAATATTACAATTGTTTACTTTGAAAGCTTATTACTAAATTGAGGCTTATTTAGTACTTGTGGCTTAGGATGGTGATGTGGCTCAATTGTTGTAAAATATTCTTAATTTGTGTATAAATTGCATATTGAGGACATGACATGTCATATGTTATTTAGACTTGAATTCTAGGACATGGTTTGTGTGGACTCAACCTTGCTTGTACATGGAATGTGGTAACTTGCATTTGATTTTGTATAAGTTTTGAACTTATTGATTTTGGAAAGCTTGTGAGGACATAATTTATGTGATGGTTAGGGTTTGGCTCTAGTACGTGGACAAGTGTCCTCTAAGTCATAAGTGCGCATTAGATGGTACCTTATGGGTCGTAATTACCCATAAATACTTGCTTAGTTTAGCGACCGCATGTCCCAGTCTTTCCACTATTTGATTTCACATTTAATTTCAAGTTGTTAATCATTGATTACTTGTAGCTTAAGAATTGATGCTTGCTTTGGATATTTGAATCCTATTTAGTATACTTGAACTTATATACTTACTCTGTAAGTTTAAATTTCATTTAGTATGTTTGTGCCGTGTATACTTGGTTTAGGCGCATCTCTTTTAGCTTAGTATACTTGTGTTCGTATACTTGATTTACGAGATTTCCATATAAAATGTATACTTGTGTAAATATGCTTAGACATTGCATGACTTGTCTAAATATAGTTTAGAATACTTGGCAATGTATGCTTGTATGTTGTATAACATGTTTTAACATTGTTTAGTATACTTGAACATGTATACTTGTATGTCGTTGTTCACTTTAAATTGCATGAGTAGCCTAGGATGCTCCCTGAGTCTCATTTTAACATAGACATTAGGTGGCATGAGCCCCCTTTGACATGTTTCACCTTAAGGTGATAATTTTGTACAATGCTAGGTCGATGCATGTTCATTTCCTACGAGTAGCTTTATGTTACTCACCCCGAAGTTACTGGGGATTTGTTTCAGGTACAAAGGCTTGGTTCGTGATGCTCATCATTCCTTGAATGACTTGTAGCTTTTAAGTTTCCATTTCATGCAAATGTTAGCATGAAATGTCATTTTGTAGTCTTATATGACAAAACTTATAATTTTGTTCTAAATATGTAAGGTATACATAAGTATACCTTTTATAATAACATGAGGCCAAGGGCCAAGCATGTTTATAATTGTACTTGTACTCCTTTGGCGCTAGATTTTGTCTAAAAATGTAATTTTCCCAACTTTGGAGGTTTGGCATGTCAAATTTTGTAAATGAATTGTAATAAGGCCATGGGCCATTGTAGCACGTCTAAAATGTCATTTTAATGTTTGCGTGTATGCTCACAATAGCACACAAGTGCATGGTTTTATGTTTGATTATGCCATGGGGGATTCCAATGAGACTTAGGAATTCTTTCGTCATTTGGTGTATAGCAGGCCTAATTTTTAGTTTTTCAACCTGTTTCGGTCGACCGGTGGCTTATTTCGGTCGACTGGTTCATCTTACAATTCAATTTGAATAGTATTTTGTCAATTCCAGTAGCCAATTTCATCTCGAGCCATAAACCGGTCGACCAGTTTGTCATTTCGGTCGACCGAAATGAAGGCTTATTCCTTTCTTTTTTCCTGGCTCACTTCGACCGACTGAAGCCCCATTTTGGCCAACCAAAATGGAGCTGCTTTGTAGGTTTTGTTTTGTTGTTGTTTCTTCAGACTTGTACCAATTGGTTTACTTCCACTCGACTTCATTAATCTTGTTTAGGCCATTTAATGGTATATGTGATCTAGTTTGAATGAGATCTTGTTCCCTTGGTTGTCATTGGTGCCACGGGGTTCCATTTGACCCTTTTCATTCTAGCCTTCGCTTCCAGTTATTTCCTTGAGTTCCGTGACTTCATAGAAGGTCACTCTAATGTCTTAGGGATGATTAATGTCTCTATAGACCTTGTTTCTGTTTTGCTTCCGCATTTTTGGATCCGGTTTGGTTCATCACAGGACACACACTGGATTAAAAAATCCAGGGTCGTCACAGGTGGTATCAGAGCTCCTAGGTTTGAAAACTTTAGGACAATGGGTTTTGGGTGCATATCATGTTTGTGTTGCCATGCTCTATGCGTTTTGTTGCTTCTTGATAACATGTTTACGTGTTTATGTGGATGTATGTTTAGAAGTTTACTTTAACTGTCTCAGCATGATATATGTGCTTGTTTGCTTTAGTACATTATATATGCCTGACTGTTTTAACACGCTTGTATGCTCAGCATGATGGTAATGCTTGTTTGCCGTAGCGTATTACATGTACTTGTTTTTCTTAGCATGATTGTGTGGTGCATACATTGACATGGCTTATGTGATTCCTTATTATTTGTTTAAGTATGTACCTTGTTGCTATGTTGCTTGGTAGTTGTTTATTTCTATGTTTTGCTTAGGCATTGCGGGTTGTCCCAATTTGGTTGGTAGAATTCAATGTTGGGGCATTGTCTCTTGGAGTCCGTTGTATCCCTTAGATACATTCTTGTCTTGCGGAGTTTCTTCCTTGGGTACGTAGGAGAAATTCATCTAATGTCAGGAACCTTCTTGTCTGTTTTATTGGTTTGGGTGTTTCAAGTCCTTAGTCTAACATTTGATGCGAATAAGGCTCACGTGAACGTAGAGTCGCAGTCCTTGTCTGGTGGGATGAGACGTGGGCTAGGTAGCCACTGTTTCATTTCCTTTTCCTTCGTAGCTTCACGACATAGTCGGGGAATGTCTGGGGTATTGGTATCATCTCTTGGAGTTTCGTGGTGACCTTGATATGGTAACGTCATTAAGGTCTTGTTTCTAGCATCATGGGATAATGAGTCGGAATGACTCGGGTCCTTCCTTGGGGATTGGCAATTTTATCTTCGTGAGCCTCAACGGTGAGAAAAGGCCAAGTGTAAGCTATTGAAGCTGCCACATTTCCAACTACTGCAAAGAAACTCTATAAATAGAGCACTTAGGCTTAACATATAAATCTTGTTCAACACACACAACAAACAACACCTTATCTTTTAATTACATTTCATTCATGTAATGCACCTTCAATATGTTTAATTCAAGTCCAGCACTTATCTTTCTTACTTTCCAGCACCTTACATTGAAGTCATGCACTTTCAATACTTCTTTTCATTCCACTAGCCATAGAGCAGTCCAGAAGTCATTTTTCAAGGCAAAAAGAACCTTCGAAGATGGTAATTCTAGTCCTTTGTATAGTTGCCTAATCCCTGCAATCTCTTACCGGATAATTGTTCAGATATACACTTTGGAACGACAGCAATTCCTGGCATGCCTGTAATTCACCCTCCTTTCCACAATTGGGAAGGACCACAGTTTTTAGGAGCCGAACATCTTGGCATGCCCGGCGGGACATCTTAATAGATTATTTAATGGCCGATGGAAAAAGGTAAGACAAGTCTATCTAAGACCCTGCCAAAATAGAAGAGATTCAAGTCATTGAACTTCCAGTGGAAAGTTCACGATTTGCACCTGATGAAAGAGATATAGTGGAAAAATTTGCTCAAACAATAGCAAATAGACCCATCATGGACAACATCCGCATGATGGCTAGGCAGTAAGATAAGTTTACGCAAGACCAAGCAAAAGTCACCCAAGACTTAGCTAGAGCTACTCAAGACCAATCAAAGGATGTTCTTTCTTAAGAGCGAAATCTAGTAGACTTAGCTAGAGTTACTCAAGACCAATCAAAGGATGTTCTTTCTCAAGAGCGAAATCTAGTAGAAATGGTGGACCAAATCTCTCGTAGGTTTGAGTCCATGTTGGAACGGTCCCTTAGAGGTTTGACTCAAGGTTTGGCCTCTCGGCCAAACAATTCTGAAGGGTCTTAACAGTCGGCTTTTCAAGCTAGCAGGCCAGCCACATTTGTTGAAGGCAGTTTATCTCAACAACATGCAGGTTTATTCCCTCCAACTTAGCAGCAGATGCAATCCCTTCCAATGGCACTAACTTACATTCCAGCTGCACTTGTGACTGCTCCAATGGCACAGATGACCATTCCACAATCAGCGTCCATGCTAGTTGCTCAGCAAGTCCAGAACCCTCCACCTTTGGCATTCCACAGCAGACTTAGCATGAGCAGCCTGGCCAACCATGGCCTTACTACATTCCTCAAACACAGTAGAATGTTCCACCTGTAAACATTCAGCCAGCCACACCTACTCCTCCAAGGCCACCCATAGTCATTCCTCTGGCGGTTGGGGGGCAACCTTTTTCAAGAGAGCCACTTCTTAACCAAGGAGGAAGGAACCTTGGCAGGGACAACTATGCAAATGCCAACCCACTGCTAATGGCGGGTGAAGGGCATCAAGTGGCCAATCAACCCCAAGGTTGGCCAGAAAACAACCTTCCACAGCCCATGGCACTTGATAAATGCTAATTTGTATAATTCCTTCAATAAGAATTTGGCCTGACTCGAAGGGGTGGAAGGCCAACCTACAGAAAGCCCTACCCAAAGTTCATTAATGAAGTTAAGTTTCCAAGGAATTTCAGAATTTCAGAGTTTGCAACATTCAATGGAGAGGGCGAACAGTCCATATCGGAACATATCAATCGTTTCACTGTCCAATGTGGAGAAGTAGCAGCCAATCCATGACTAAAAGTACGCTTGTTTCCAAATACACTGACTGGATATGCTTTCAAGTGGCATTCCAACTTGCCAGCCAACTCCATCCAGAGTTAGCAGCAATTTGAGGATTCATTCCATACTCAGTTCTATAGAACTGAGCCTGAAGTGTCCATAACAGACCTTTCCAGACTTCATCAGCTACCTCGAGAGTTGGTGATGAGGTTCCTTTCCAGATTCAGGAGGGCCAAGTACAAATGCAATTTGTCTTTGCCGCCAAAAGAATATGTAAAAATGGCTGTTAACGGTCTATAATTTGAACTTCAAAAGAAGTTTAAAGGAGTACAATTTTATGACTTGTTCAACTTGGACGGCAGAGTGGCTAAGTACGAAGAGCTCCTTCATGAGGAGTAAAACCGGAAAAGCTCTTCCAAAGGCACCTACTATCGTGATCCCAACTATGAGGTGTATACCACTGAAGTTGAAGGAGAATTCGAGGTGAATGTGGCTAAGCTCAATATAAAGAAGGCCTATACTTGTGAGGCTTTGGCAAAACCAAAATCAGCCACGGCTAACTTATAGGCTACCTCTTGTTCCAAGTGGAAGGGGATAGACCTTTCCAAGAGTTACTCTTTTGACATTTCTAAAGCTGAGCAAATTTTTTATTTGCTCATGACTGACAAACAACTGATCTTCATAGCAAGCCACAAGATGCCAACGGCCTCTGAAATGGCCGAGAAAGAGTGTTGCAAATTTCACAATTCGTAGAGGCATTCCATTGACAATTGTGTAATTTTCTGCAATATTGTGCAAAAGTCGATTAAAGATGGTAGGTTAAAGTTTTCAGAAAAGACAGAAGTTATGGGTGTTGATGGAAATCCTTTCCTCAAGGTCGTTGCAACAAATGTAACTTCTCTGGCCCGAGAACACCCTAAGAAAAATGTGGACTTGGTAGGCCAGGGGTCAATGGAAAACTGGAAATTCCTGAAGCTGTAACATCCATGGAGAAAACAGTGGCCGAGTTGGAAAAGCAACTCTAAGAGGCTCAAATAGCCTTAATCTAGCAAGGTTGTTACCCTAAGTGTAAAATTCAGAATGAAGGTTGCCTAGAGACTTTCCAAAAGAAAAGCAGAATGAGAAGCTCTCCAATGACGACCGAGGTCAGAAACAGAAGGTCCTTTGACTGGCTAACTTTCCAAAAGGTGGAAAATATAGTTACTGTAACCATTCTAGAGAAGGAAAGCCGGGCTTATACAAAAAGAAGGTCAGCAGCAAGGAAACCAAAATTTCTTTGGAGGAGCGTGAAAAGGAGTAGGGTTCCTTATGAGGCAAGTTTTCGTCCTTGCAGAAAGTAGGAAAGCAGCAGTTAGCAAGGCAGGAGCTCTAAAAATGATAGGCGTTCCAAGCCAAAATTGGCCTTAGAAGTATGGGTCAGAAAAGGGAATGAGCATCTCCGTCCAAGAATGGTTAAGCCTCCTACCTTGCAAAATGAAAGGTGGAAGAGGCTTGATCATCCTAAGTTTCTGTTCACGATGATTCTTATATGACTCGCAGATAAAAACGAAGGCAGCAAAAGAAAAGGGCTGACAGAAGAAAATTATAAAGAAAGACCATGGTTGGTCTAACTGGCCAAAGAAGATAACTAAACCATCAGACTTATCAGAACTTCCAGTTAAAGGAAAAGACAGAGATCCTAATGATTTGCTAGATCTTGTTTCAGAAGTTGGAAATTCCTTGATGGTAGACAACCCTCCTATAAAAGATGAAACAGATATGAAAATCACCAACAATTCCAGCAAAAAGATTTGTTTTGGTAGCTTTCCGGGTGAGTTAACTTGCAATACGGTAGTGGTTCTTCCTTTATTTTTTGAGCCACAGCCAAATCAACCAACTTCAATGGAAAGAGATGTAGTAGATACAAGTCCTCTCATGGAAACCCCTGGATAGTCTAGTTCCAGGCCATTCATAATGGAACCGAATAATGATATCCATATAGAAGAAGTTTTTGAGGATGAAGCTGAGCATCTTTAGAAATTAAAAAGCGTTGTAATTGAAGAAAACAACCCCATAACTCTAAAGAAGATTATCTTGGAAAAGACACCATATGGCATGACTCAACAACTCAAACATTTATATATCAAGGTACTGGTGGAAGGGAGACCCTTGGCAAGAGTTCTGGTAGATAACAGTTCAGTATTGAATATTGTTCCAGTTAATGTCATACGTATGCTTGGAAAGTCACCTAAAGACATCATTCTAATTGATGTATCCATCAGTGGATTCATGGGAGGAATAGTAAAGGCACAAGGCATTCTACTGTTGGAATTCATGGTGGAAGATAGAACTTCAATTACAGCCTTCTTCATCATTGAGTCCACAATGTCCTATAACTTGCTTTTAGGCCGCGAATGGATTCACCCAAACTTTTGTATTCCATCTGCACTCCATCGAATGCTGATATTTTGGGATGAAGATGAGGTAAAAGTGTGGAAGCTAATATCCAACCATTTGTGGCAAAGGTATACCATGCAGCTACTGAGTTATATAGCGAAGAATTTGTTCCAATCAGATTCATTAGAAAGGATAGCAAGGGCTGCCCAAGGAAGGCCACCATGAGGCAAACTCTCATAGAAGAGGATGTAGGGGAGTTTTTCTATGGAACACCAAAGCCAACAATTCAACCCAAGGCCGGTGTTCAGCGCTACATTTCAAACCAAAGTTTTTATGGAAGAAAAACCTAAAGAAGATATAATACTTAGCCAGGCGGTTAATTGTTGCCTTGCTAGGTTGAAAGCATATCTAGCCAAACTACGGCTAGAAAGGACTGCAGTTGCCAGTACTTCGTTTTTAACCAATGTCTTGGAGATTATAAAAGAAACTGAAGACAAGTTAGATGTTATCCAATTGACAGACTTGAAGGCAGCACCAATGAAGCTTGATGATCTTAAGGCTAAAGTGCAAAATCCCTTATTGGAAGTTAATCTTGGAACGAAGCAAGACCCACGGCCTACCTACATCAGTAGGCTTCTGGAACCAACCTTTAGAGAAGAACTGATTTCCTTACTTTACAAATATAAAGATTGTTTTGCATAGACGTATAAGGAAATGCCAGGACTTTCTAAAGAACTGATAGAGCATAAGTTGCCAATTAAGGAAGGGTTCAAGTCTTTTAAGCAACCTCTAAGAAGGATGTCCTAAGAATTTATTCTAAAGGTCAAAGAATATATAGAAAGGCTACACAAGGCTGGTTTTATAAGAACCGCCAGGTATGTTGACTGGATTTCAAACATAGTTCCAGTTATTAAGAAGAATGGCAAGCTAAGGGTATGTATGGATTTCCGGAACATAAATCTTGTAACTTTAAAAGATGAATACCCCATGCCTGTTGCTAATTAGTTGGTAGATTCCACTGCCAAGAATGAAATTCTTTCATTCATAGATGGACATTCTGGGTATAACCAGATTTATATTGCAGCGGAAGATATTGTTAAGATGGCCTTCAGATGTCCAGGATCCATTTGAACCTTTGAATGGGTTGTCATGCCATTTGGGTTGAAGAATGCCGGAGCAACATATCAAAGAGCCATGAATGCCATTTTTCATGATATGATTGGCAATTTTTTGGAAGTATACATTGATGATGTAGACATCAAATCCTCAACTAAGGTTCAACATCTCCATAATCTACAGATGACTTTTGAAAGAATGAGGCAGCATAAGTTAAAGATGAATCCCTTGAAGTGCACTTTTGGGGTTTCAACTGGAAACTTTCTGGGTTTCCTGGTCCACTAAAGAGGTATTAAGATAGACCAAAATAAAGCAAAGGTAATTATTGAAGCAAAACCACCGGCTACTAAAAAAGAACTACAAAGATTTCTTAGCCAGGTTGGATATTTAAGGAGGTTCATTACCAACCATGCTAGAAAAACTCATGTTTTTTCTCCCTTGGTGAAATTAAAAGGTGTTAAAGAATTTAAGTGGACAGAACAGCACCAGCAAGCCTTTGGACGGCTGAAAAACTACCTGGCCAACCCTCTAATGATGATGCCTCCAATCAAGAAGTAGTATTTAAAGATTATACTTATCGGCCGCTGATGAATCAATTAGAATCCTTCTAGCCCAAACAATGAATGGGGGAAAGAGTAGGCCATTTATTATTTAAGTAGGGTGCTCATTCCAGTGGAATATAGGTACACTTCGATTAAAAAGTTGTGACTTTCTTTATATTATGCGGCTATGAAGTTGAGAACCTACATATTGCTGATAGCCGTGTATATCATCTCTCAAATATATTTGATTAAGTATATGCTCTTGAGGCCTTTGATCACTAGACGTATTGGAAAGTGGTCATTAGCCTTAATGGAGTTTTCTTTCAAGTATATTCCACAAAAGGCAGTAAAATGAAGGGCGGTGGCAAAATTTCTAGCAGATCATCCTTCTACCAAGATAGATTCAGAAATATATAACAAGGTGGATAATCTCTACCTTGACTATATACCTTAGAATCTTATATTTGATGGATCAAGCACTTACAATGGAGGAGGATCTGGAATAGTCATCATTTCACCAAAAGGAAGAAAAATCACATTTTCTTTCTTCTTGGATTTCAAGTGTACAAACAACCAAGTTGAGTATGAGGCACTAATTATTGGACTGAAAATCCTGCTAGAGCTAAAGGTGGATAAGGTCCAGATTATTGAAGATTCCAACTTGATACTTAACCAACTTTTTGAAGAATATAGGTGTCTTAACTGGCATTTGAGGCCTTTCCACTCTTTAGCCATGGAATTACTATGCTAGTTTGATGATTTCTAACTCAAATATTGGCCAAGGCATTTGAACACGGAGGCTGATGATCTAGCATAATTAGCCTCTCGAGTAAAAGTCCCACTGGATGTAGAAAAGACCTTGATCACAATCAAAAGAAAGACTCTCCTTCTATAGAGTCACGGCATAAGATGGTAGGTCATTTCCAAGCTGACGAGCCAGAAAGAACTAGGCCTGCCAAGAAGACATAGGAGATTTTCAATGTTGATATAGATATATTAGACTTGGATGATTGGAGAACACCAATTATTTATTTCTTATAGGATCCTAGTGC
Organism: Cornus florida; assembly: GCF_030987335.1. Taxonomy (NCBI): domain Eukaryota; kingdom Viridiplantae; phylum Streptophyta; class Magnoliopsida; order Cornales; family Cornaceae; genus Cornus; species Cornus florida. The sequence goes on from NW_026775574.1 coordinate 22,922,085, forward strand.
CAGTGTGAACAATGGAGTCCAGCTTTTGGCACCATATTACATTTTGATTGATGGAGATCTCTATAAAAAGAGTAAAGAAGATGGACTCTTGCTAAGATGCCTTGGTAGGAACAAGTCCATGAGAGTAATGGCAAAATCACACCTTGGAATATGCAGAGCACATCAAGCTAGAATAAAGATGAAGTGGCTTCCTAAAAGGTACGGTTATTATTGGAAAGGCATATTAAAATATTGCATAGAGTTTGCAAAGACTTGTATTGCATGTCAAGAACATGGCCCGGTCCAAAGAGTTCTAGCTATGAACATGCAGCCGATAGTGAAAATATGGCCATTTAGAGGGTGGGCTTTGGACTTTATTGGAAAGTTAAGGCCACTATCTGCAGCTGGCCACACTCATATTGTGGTGGCAATAGATTACTTCACAAAGTGGGTGGAGGCTATTCCATTAAAGACCTATGAGCAGTCAACAGTGATTAATTTTATCAAGAAGCACATTATACATAGGTTTAGAATTCCAGAGACTCTCACCACTGACAGAGGCCTTTCCTTTATTGGAAACAAAGTTCTTTATTATTATGCTGAATATGGCGTCCAAGTGATCAGTTCTACTCCATATTTTACCCAAGCTAATGGACAGGCACAAGCTTCCAACAAAGTAATTCTCAACATCCTTGAAAAGATAATTGAGAATCATCCAAAGGAATGGCATCACCTACTTTATGAGGCCCTTTAGGTTTACAGGAATTCAAAAAGATCAAATACGAGCGTTACACTATATATGCTTACATATGGATATGATCTCGTTCTTCTAATGAAGATAACCATTAGGTCTACAAGATTGGCTTTCCAAAATAATTTAACTTCGGCAGATTACAACCATGCCATGTTTGTAGAATTGGAAGACCTTGATGAAGTCCATCTCAATGCCTTAGACCATGTTATTGCTCAAAAGAAGAAAGTCATGCGGGCATACGACAAGAAAGTAAGGGCAAAATCATTTGTTGAAGGAGATTTGGTATGGCAAGTCAAATTTTCACCTGGAGTCAAAAACAAGGAATATGGAAAATGGACTCCTAATTGGGATGGTCCTTACTTGGTGGAACGAGTCCTTGGAAAAGGGGCTTATAGATTGATGGACATAGATGGAGGATCCCACAAGTATCCTATGAATGATGTATACTTGAAAGAGTATCACCCTTCCATCTATGAAAACTAGAAATCCACAATCATTCAACCGGCCATATAGAGGGCTGGTCTTCCTTTCCAAGTAAAAAACTGGAAAGGATGTGTAATGGCCATACTTTGGCCATTCCAAGAAGGAAAAGCTAAGTACTTGGAAAAGTACATTAACTCAAGTTATGAAATAGGCTTAGTTGAATTTCCGAGATCAACAGATTTCCTAAGTATGGAGCATTTCATTGAGAAGAGGCTACATTACATAGTTCAGGTTCTATTCATACTGGAAATATTGAAAGTACCTGAGAAACTTTTTCTTATCCCTTTGTTTTATACAAAACATTCACTCCTTCTTCTAGTACTTCCACTTCTTCTTTTTCAATTTCTTTTTCTTCTTCTTCATGATAGCGAAATTCAAATCCCATGCCTTATCATCGAATTGTTCCACAAAGCATGGAATTTGGGGGGCATATGTTTACCCCATTATTTTTGGCTCAATGGAAAGGCGATATGTGACGAGTTCCAATGAGTTTGCCACACTGAATTGGTGCTTTAAATGTTTAAAAGAGGAAGCATAATATGGAATTACTGAAGATTAATTTTGTGTTATCCACCAATAAGGAGGAAGTATGTGGCGAGTTCCAATAGAACTTACCACACTAGATCGCAACTCTAACAAGTTATTATTGAAAGCTATATAATATTACGTAGTAATTGAAAGACAAGTGGGCTAGTACAATCCTACCATGTGGTTTTTCTATTTTAAAAGGAAAGATGTGAGTCATATTAGGACTTGACATCTTTAAATCAAGGGTCCACATATTCCTATTTGGTAAGAGGAATTATGACATGGAAATACTACCATAAAGGCAGCCTCAGGAAATTTCTAAAGACAAAGTCAACCAATTAGCTCTCAACATATGGCGAGTTCTGTGGAACTTACCACATTATATCAATTCTTTAGGGAATTGTTGTTGGATCAAGAATCGTATTTTCAAGTAAATGGATAATTTTCATTCTGACAAGACCAAGAGTTGACTAAGCCGGAAGAAGGAAAATGATGAGCACTGAAAAGTGCGTATTTAAACTCCTTAAGCTTAGGCATTCTAGTACCTTTATCTATCTTACTTTACCGTTTTAAATTGATTTCGTATTATTTCTATTTTCAGGCACTTATCCCGAAAATAAACTAACTCAGCCAAATAAGAGCTTAATTGAAGCAATTCTGAGATTAAACAAATAAATGAGCAAAGTGGAGGAAGAAAGAAGCAAAATGAAGCAAAGCAGCAAGTTCGATTGATCCAAGTCCAAGGTTCGATCGATCGAATATTGATCGATCTCAGCACTTCAAGATAGATCCAGGCCTTGACCCAAAAGCACTTAAGTCCAAAAGTTCGATCGATCCAACATCATTCTTCGATCGATCGAACACATTTGTCCTTATCCAAATGATTGATCCTATCCACAGCTGTACCACCTACTAACCACTTTTGTCCTTTTCCCATAAATATCTCGAATTTGTCTTTTTCCAAAAAACTCAGCTAGTTAGATCGATCCAGCCTCAGTTTAATTGATCTCAGCCAGTTCGATCGATCCAAGTTCAAAGTTCGATCGATCGAACTTCCTCCAAGTGCAAAAAGTTAAAATTCCAGCTCATTGAAAGTTGTCCTTTATCCAATCATTGGAGAATATTGTGTGCACGACCCCAGCTCATTTTGAGTGTCATTTTGACCTACTTATATAAGGATAAGGATTGCTTTTACAAAGGGGGGCCAATTTAATATTTCATATCATCTTTTGGAGAAGAAGCTTAGAGGAGGAGGAGGCTAGAGACACCATTGGAGACTCTTCATCAACAAGGAGCAAACTTCTTCCATGGAGTTAGCCCTTGAGGGTTGGAGCATTATCACCATGAGTGGCTAGACATCCTCTTGGGGCTAGAGTTAGCCCCAAACATGTTTTCTATATCTTAATCTTGTGTATTATTGAGGGATTAGTGTTGTAATTGATGTTTTGACACTTTGATATATATAGATCTTGTTTATTCAATGATTTATGTAGTTTAATGCTTCCAATTGATCATTTCATTCTAATCCATATATCTATGTATGCTAGAATTGATGTTCATATGCTTGTCTCTAGATTTTGTGTTATTAATGCATGTCTATGTGTATTTATGTTATAGATTTGGAGATTGTCAAAACATAGTGCTTAAAGCAATGCTTTTGTGATTCTCTTGATGGTTCATGCTTATCTCTTGATGGATTATGCCTCTCCCTTAGTTTATTTTCATGTTAGTAGTGTAGATGTAGTGTAGTTGTAGTGTAGTGTTAAATGGGAGGACAATCTATGCTTGTTGTTTGATGATCCAAGCTTTTGAATACAAGTAGCATATATCTCTATCCTTGTGTTGTATTTGGATTGTGAGCTTAATAAAAGGATTAATGACTTATTTTGATTTATTGTGCCTTTCACATGTTGTTTAGACAATATATGCTTCATTGCTTAGATATATTGTGCCTTTTACATGATGTTTAGACAATACATGCTTAATTAGTCATCATTTCTTGTTGAATCAACCAAATACACACACACACCAATATTGCAACACACTTTTTGCCCTCATTAATCACTTGTCAACGATATAGAAATGCATTGCTTGGTGGTGATCTCTAAACCCCAAGACTCTTCTCTCTCTTACTTACTCTTCATTACATTCAATTACTTAGTTTAATTTAGTTGCTCTCTAATCTAATCAACCAACCAATCAATTGTTTGATCACTCGACCTACTAACCCTAATAGCGATTCCACAATTAACTCCTACTCGCCCTAGCTATATTTATAGTGAAAGGTAGTAGTGGCTTCTATAAATGTAAAACTCTTAGCCCTCGCCTTAATGCACACTCTTAAGCTTATGGTAGGACAACGACCAGAAAACGTGGGGTGGATTTTCTCCTAAATTTAAAGAGGTCCCAACAGCTATTTTTAATTAATTCAATGACGTGGCTAAAAGGGGGAAGTTGGTTGATAGCAAAATATATTTCTGGATATACATGTGTGTGTGTGTGTGTGTGTGTGTGTGTACAAATATATATATGTATATTATAATATTACCCACGATGGAGAGGTTACTAAAATCAAGGAGTTCATGGCGCCATAAACTCCAAACTCAGAAAGAAAGTCTTAAGAAAGGGAATTACCAAAAATCCAAGGACGTGGTCTGCAGAAGAAAAGGGATGTGGAATGATTTATATTTATAAATATATATATATATATATTTATAAATATAAATCATTCCACATCCCTTTTCTTCTGCAGACCACGTCCTTGGATTTTTGGTAATTCCCTTTCTTAAGACTTTCTTTCTGAGTTTGGAGTTTATGGTGCATGTGTGTGTGTGTGTGTGTGTGTGTGTGTATTTATGTCAGATTCAGCCTACGATGCGGAAGTTGCTGAAATCCAGGGGCCACGACGCCATGAAACAAAGACCAGAAAGGAAAGTTGAACTAGAAGGAAGTTACACAAAGTTGAGGAGAACATTGTCTACAAATAACTTCTATATAGATGCATGATGTATATAGAATTATATCAAAAGAAGGATTTTCAGAAGGGAAAAATTATAAAAGACGTGGGCTACTTGACCAATATACTTCAGTTGAAAGTGGCAATGTTTCATGCCATTATTGCCACTAACTTAGGAAGCTGTCGAAAATTGTGGATGACAAAGGTTAAGTTAATAAAATCGTGTCCAAAATAAAGGAGAAGACCACTTATGAGGGAGAAGACTAAGGATGACATGGGACACGTGGCAAGATCCGGACCTTCCAGGTGGAAGTTCTCAACTGCTGCATTTCCATCTGGGCAGTTCCAAAACGTGGGAGAAGGCTTACAAACATGTATACAACTGCCAAGACCACTATTTATTAGTTGTAGATCATGGGAGAATATGGTTTTACACTTGGCAGCATTAAAAGAAGGCTGAAAGATAATGGGACACTCATTAGTCTGAGGAAAGGCCAAGTGTAAGCTACTAAAACTGCCACATTTCCAACTGCTGCAAAGAAAATCTATAAATAGAGCACTTAGGCTTAACATACAAATCATGTTCAACACACATAACAAACAACACCTCATCTTTCAATTACATTTCATGTCTCTTTACACTCATGTAATACACCTTTAATATATTTAATTCAAGTCCTGCACTTATCTTTCTTACTTTCCAGCACCTTATATTGAAGTCCTGCACTTTCAATACTGTTTTTCATTCCACTAGCCATAGAGTAGTCCAGAAGTCCTTTTTTAAGGCAAAAAGAACTTCCGAAGGTGGTAACTCTAGTTTTTTGTATAGTCGTCTGATCCTTGTAATCTCCTATTGGATAATTGTTTGGATATCCACTTTGGAATGGCAGCAGTTCCTGGCATGCTTGCAATTCACCCTCATTTCCACACTTGGGAAGGACCACGGTTTTTAGGAGCTGAACAGATACAATTTGAACATTGTATTTTTTAAATGATTCGTCTCACCACATTAATGGACTTTGACAAACCGATAGGTTAGGCTTGTATTAAACATCTTAAAAGATCAGATCACTTAGATATATAATGTGATGACCCTGTGGGCGGGTGTAAGACACGGACAGGCTACCACACTAGCGAGCTACGGGTGCACAATCCCATATCACCTGGAAAAGAAAAAGGTAAAGTGTTTTTATGTAGGTATGTCACTCCAATTGATATGAGACCTTTTAAGGTAAAGCCCAAGAGCAAAACCGTGCGGGCTCAGGCCTAAAGCGGACAATATCATACTATATGGTGAAGTAGGTCGTTACAAATGGTATCAAAGCTTGACCCAGCCAGAAGTATGCCGACGGGGACATCGAGCCTCCAAGGGGGTGGATTGTGATGACCCTATGGGCGGGTATGCCGTGGGCAGGTGCAAGACACTAACAAGCTACCACACTAGCGAGCTACGCATGCACAATTCCACATCGCCTTGGAAAGGAAAAGGTGAAGTGCTTATATGTAGGTGTGTCACTCCAATTGGTATGAGGCTTTTTGGGGTAAAGCCCAAGAGCAAAACCATGCGAGCTCAGGCCCAAAGCGGACAATATCATACCATGTGGTGGAGTGGATCATTACATATAGTTTGTAGTGTAATGCATTAAAAGGGTCTAAAAATAGATGTGTGCAAGCATTGCCTCACTAAGCCGCTCAAACCATACTATGAGATAGAGGGAATAATTAATATTATTATATGCATAAATTCAACTAATAAAAGGTTGAGAATTGTTGTTTCTGTAGAAGCATGGTGTGTGTCAGTGATAGTATTTGTCAACATATATAAATATGGATTTATGAAATTAGAATAAACAGTTTTGCCTAAGATTTTTCATTCAACATTCAATAAATTTTTCATTCAAATAGATTGGAACTCAAATGAAATGAAAAAGTATTTGCAATAAGGATTTGAAATTGACCAAAAAACCTAAGTGACTTTTAGTTAGTTTATGTGGTCTTTAAATTATACCGGTGGAAATTATGAATAAAGAATAGAACATCATCCATACTTGGGAAGATTAGAATATTATATGTGATAATGAGACGTAAAAGATTGCTTGGTTTTGTACTAAAAAAATAGTTTTTAAAAATTTTAAAAATATAATGCAATTTATAGAGAATTATAAAAGGTGATTATTTAAAAACATATATATATATATATTCCTAAAACTAAGTTTTTAGAAAATAATTTTTAAATATTGTCTACCAAGTAAGATTTAAGAGCCTAAAAAAAAGGATAAATTATAGAATCTTCTACATGTCAAATATGTAGGTATACCCTCCAACACAACTAATGGGCATTTTTATCTTCTTATACCCTCTCTGTTTCTCTCTCTCTCTCTCTCTCTCTCTCAATTACCACTATATGATACCAAAACTTATTTATGGGGTAATGTTTTGGCACATGTGACACCAACTAATGGTTTTTCTAATAATCTTAGGTTGCTTTAAATAACAAAAAACATTTTTTTTATTTTTTTGTTGTCTACTTTTAAAAAGACAAAATAAAAACAAAAATTATGTTTAATAATAAATTTTTAATTTTCGATAATAGAAATTATTTTTCATTTCTATAAAGAAAAGATGAAACATAAAAGGTATTTCATATGTTTTCGACACTGTAACACTAAAACATTTTCATTACTATTATTAGATAAACACTGTTCAATTAAAACAAAATCCATGTTATTCGTGTTATTCGTGTTATATACTAGTATTACAAAATAAATACTAATAAAAAATTATATATTTAATATATAATATATTCCGCCACCACCACCACCTTCCACCGTCATCACCTTCCACCACCTTCTACCACCACTGCCGCCTTCCACCACCACTGCCGCCATCGCCTTCCACCACCACCACAGCCTTCCACAATCACCACTACCTTCCACCACCGCCACCTCCACTGCATTCCACCACCACCTCAGTCACCTCCATTGGCTTCCACCATCGCCACCTACACCACTATCTTTTTCCATCACCACAAACACTCTTGCCACCGCGTTCCACCACTTCTGCCTTTCACCAACACCGCCACTATAATGACCCGGTCATTTTTCTCCTTTTCATTTTTCTTAAATTTTACGGATAAATTTTTTCGTTTAATTTTCTTTTCTGAGTTCTGTTTCTTGTCACTGGGTGTCATCTCTAGTGCTTAGAAATGGTTTCCGAGACTCTTTCGTTTGAGTTAACAACTTCCTTTAAGGACCGAGTCATTTTCACATTTTCACTTTTTGGACACTATTCACTTTTTGGCACAACCTCACTTTTCATGCTCGAAGTTAGTTTTTGACTTCACGTATCTTCGCTTTATGTGCTTTCCATGAAGTACATATCCTTACTTTTGTAGAAAAGTACTTTGGTTGCTCCCGGTATTCATAGGGGCATAGATATAAAGATTCTTCAGAAACAATCCTGTTTCTTTAGGTATTTTTCGTAAATATCTTTTGAAGATATTTTATTTTAGGGGTTTTTAAGAAAATATTTTTAGAAGATATTTTGTTTCTGGGTCATTTTTACAGTTATCCTTTCTTGGGGGCCCATTGTGCAATTAACGAAAGTTATTACAAAATACCTTATTTTGAGCCTGGATCCTTGCAGGGATTCATTTTCACACTTCATCGAGTTGTGTACTCTTAGAATTTCCTCTCAATCGTTTTCCCAAGTTTTAGGGATTTCAGACCCTAGTTGCCACCGAACTTGTTCAAGGCATATCTCTCTGCACAGGACTCGATTTTTGACGTCGTTTCTTCCGTTATTCATATTTTTCCATTTTGGTTCTTTTCATTCATGACGTTTTATCTTTTGAGCGCGTTTGCGCAAATTCCACTTTTTTGGACCCGGTAGGACCCGTTCGAGACATTTTTAGGGTTTTACTATAAATAGAATGTCTTAAAGTGAAAAATCACTTTTTTTCTCTTCTTTCTCCCTCTCTTGGCCGGCCATCCATGGCAGCCTTGGGCTGCCACCCTTCTCTCTTCTTTTCCGGCCACTTCCCTTTGGTATTTTGCTTCGAGCCTTAACGTTTATCGTAGGCCTTGACGTGCTCTACCTTTCTCCCTTATTAGAATTCATTTTCTGACCATTTTTTAGTTCGGATTCGAGTTTGAGTTTAGATTTTCATGGTGCCTTAAAGGTTAAAGTTGTTCCTCTTGTTGTCCCCAACATAACCTAGGAGTATCGTCGAATTCGGAGCACTTTTCTTTCGGTGGGGATTTGAGATTTCATCTCAGATTGAGGTAGATGATGTCTTAGGTTTTTATCTTAGTTATATTGAGTGTATTCCATGCTTACACAACTTAATCACATATCTTTGTATTAAATCTAGAAACTTTTATTTATTTATTTTCTTGTATGAGATTTGATTCTCCCAGTTGGTTATAACTTGGTTTAAACTTATGACATGATATTATATTATACCTTGATATATTCATTGACATATTAAATTGAGAGCATATGGACAAGTATTGAAACTTTTATTTAATTATTTTCTTGAATGAAAATTTAATTCATGTGGTTATATCTTGCTTGAAATCAATATGTGATGTCATATTATATTAGGCCCTAGCATACTCTTCAATATATGTAAATTTGAGAGTATTCAGAGATATTTCAAAATCTAGAGATAATTAATTTATTAAATTAATTAATTTATTCCATGTGTACTATTCACTTCGTTGGAATTCTGACTTGACATTGTTGATAAGCATGCCATGTTCTTTCACATATATTAAATCGAGAATATTTGACTAGGTTTTGAAACCTTTCATTTTATTATTTTCTTGTATTAAGGTGTAATACTCATGGTCGTATCTTGCATGGAAACTACTTGTGTCATGCTATTAAATTAAGTCTTGGCATGTGTTATAACATACTTTAATTTGACAGCATTTGGATGAGTTTCAAAATCTAGAGATTTTAATTAAATGAACTAATTAAAATCTATTCAATGGTTTCATGGACTTGATTAAGTTTCTAACTTGGTTTTCATGATTTCCTTGACAAGTTCTTTCACGTATATCAAACAGAGAATAATCGGATAAGTTTTGAGACTTATATTTAAGGGAAAATTACATATAAATGGAGTCAAAGTTCCATATTTACTTAGAGACTGAGTCAAAGTTCCATATTTCTCTAAAATGAATTGCTAAGGTGGCACATGATTTTTTACTGTTTAAAAAATTGTGGTGCCTAAAATGCCCTTCCCTAATAAAAAAGTAGTACCTTCAGTTCAAAAAAGTAGTACTTCAGTTCAAAAAAGTAGTACCTTCGGAGAAAAAGTAGTACATTCGCGGGTGTTTAAAAAATATGGTACCTGAACGCCAAAAAGTAGTACCTTCAGGTCAAAAAAGTAGTACCTTCGAAGAAAAAGTAGTACCTTCGCGGAAGGGTATTTTAGGCACCACAATTTCTAAACAGTAAAAAACCATGTGCCACCTCAGCAATCCATTTTAGAGAAATATGGAACTTTGACTCAGCCTCTAAGTAAATATGGAACTTTGACTCCATTTATATGTAATTTTCCCTATATTTAATTATTTCCTTTGTATGGAATTTAATTCACATGGTTGTATCTTGTATGGAATGAACTTGTAACTTGATATTAAACTTGTCCTTGACATGATCCTTGACATATCTTATTTGTAAAATATTTAGAGTTGCCTTGTAGTCTTAAGAATTTAATCCTTTAAGTTGATTAAATTCCCTTTTATGTATCCATCGAGTTAATTATGCTTTGATATTGAATTCTTGTCAAACTTATGATTTGGGACTTGTTATATGATCATATGGTAGTATTCCGTGAGTTGAAGTTGTGACTTAACTTACTAGTGTACACATTTACTCATATGACATTTAATATGTCATCGTAGTTTAAATGCCTAAGGCATACCTTGTGTGACCTCCATGACTTGTTGTGCATGGTACTTGGCTAAGTGCATCGAATATATATATTATATCTTGATTTTCACGACTTGTTGATTTTGGAAATTGGGATATCAATCAAGAATTGACATGGGTAGGATTTGGTTATAGTACAGGAAATAGAGAGCTCCCTACATTATAGTGCACACTAGGGGAAGGTACCCATGGGTTAATAGCCCTAAAGTGATCCCGAAAGTATGGTTTTAATCCGGGCGATATCCGAGTATCCACATTGTTTGATTTCACTCCTTAAATTTCAAGTATTGTATTCCTTGAAGATTTAAAACCTTTTCGTGTTGTATGGAATATTTCAACCTTGTTTCATTGCATAGATTTTATGCTTCATCTTTGATTTCACTCCTTAAATTTCAAGTGTAGTATTCCTTGAAGATTTAAGACCTTTTTGTGTTATATGGAATATTCCATCCTTATTTAGTTACATAGATATTATGCATTATCCTTGATTTCACGTATAGTTCTTTTCGTGTTATTGATTTCATCCTTAAGTTTCAAGTGTTATCCCTTGAAGACTTAAGACCCTTTTCATGTCATTGATTTCGCTCTTTAAATTTCAAGTGTTGCATTCCTTAAAGATTTAAAACCTTCTCGTGTTATATGAAATGATCCGACTTGCTTAAATTACATAAACATCATGCTTTATCCTTGATTTTACTCTTTAAATTTCATGTAGTATTTCTTGAAAATTTAAACCTTGTCGTCTTATATGGAGTATTCCTACCTTGTTTAATTGCATAGACATTATGCTTGCTTCTTGTATTTATATCTCATTTAGCATACTTGAAACTGTCCACTTACTTCTTGTATCTAGATTCCATTTAGTATACTCGTGTCTCATATACTTGCCTTGTGTGTTTCTGATCCCATTTAGTATACCTGTGTTTTATATATTTACCTCGCATGTTTTCATCTTCATTTAGTACACTTATAATCAGTATGCTTGCATGTCGTGTACCTCATTTCAACTGCTTATGTAACTGAGGATGATCCCTGAGTCTCACTTTAACATAAACGTTAGGTGGCATGAGCCCCTTTAACATGTTTCACCTTAAGGTGATAATATTGTAACATGTTAGGTCTATGCATGCTCATATCCTACGAGTAGCTTCAAGTTACTCTCCCCAAAGTTACCGGGGACATTTTTTAGGTACGAAGACTTGGTTCATGATGCTCATCATTCTTGGAATGACTCGTACCTTTTAACCTTCCATTTCATGCAAATGTTAGCATGAAGTGTCATTTTATAGCTTTATATATCAAAACTTGTATCTTTGATTCCATATATGTAATGTGTACATAAGTGCACGTTTTGTAATGTATTTGACATGTATGAGATGAAGCCGGAGGCCAATGACACGTATCTCGTATCCTATGTAACTTTTAACTTCATGAAATATTATGAAAATATTGAAATATCACAAGTTATTATTTCACCATGGTTGCATCAGGTGTGGGAATTCCATTTTTATTCTTTCATAGGGTCTCATTAATCATGTATGAAGTGTGGCCAAGGACAAACGGTCATTTAAAACCATTTTATAAATTTTGGATTTCAAAATTTCCATTTCAAGTTCATTTTCGCCTTTTTAGCTGTCGAGGGGGTCAGATTTTGAATCGGCCATTTTCGGGAGCCGCGGACCTCTCCCGTGTGCTTAAAATCACTATTTACGTTTGTGTGCATGATCATTTTCATGAAAAACTCCTTCCTTGGTGAAATGAGCTTTCTATAGACTCATTTCACATTTTTCTTGCATACTTTGGCTTAAGAGCATTTTGGGGATTTCCTTCAGGAAATAAATTTCGATTTTGACTCCGTCACATAGAAAATATGATTTTAGGGGGAGTTTCTTCACGGCATTTTTCCAAAAAATGTCATCTTGGTCTTGAAAACCCGCGTCGGTTTCATTTTTCTGGTTTTTCTGCATTTTTACTGTTTTTGGTTCAGATGGGGGCTGAACCAGTTCAAGGTGTGATTTTTGGTTCAATGTGGCTCTCTGCCAATGTTGAATTGGTTCAGGAAAAGCTGAACCGGTTCAAGTCCTCCAGAACCCTTTTTGCAGGTTGAGCTTTGGTCTTCCAACTTTGAACTGTCGTATCTTTTTTGTTTTAACCCCAAATTGGTCCGTTCTGGAGTCTGAACTGACTTTGTCGAAGTAAGCTTTCCAATGGTACCAATTTCAATTTTAGATTCTTCTCCTAGCTCGAGATATCCTTGTTTTAGTGAGAGGCTATCAGATTTAGTTCAAACAAGGATATGGCTCATTTAGGATTTCTGTTCCTTTGGCCTTGGGACTTCATGTGAAGTTACCAAAGGATTTTTTTGGATGTTTTTGACCTCATTTGACTTGTTGGAATTTAAATTCCTTCCTCTTAGGGTAAAATGACCATTTTACCCTTGGTCCTTCTGTTGGTAGGGTTTTGATACCCTTGTCTTCGTTTTGCTTCCATTGAGCCTCGAAACTCTTCGAAAAGCCATTCTTGTGTCTTAGGGATGACGTATATCCCTAAGGACTTGTCTTTGTTTTGCTTACACATTCTTGGATCCTTTTCGGGTCATCACAGACACACTGGGTTGAAAAATCCAGGGTCGTCACAGGTGGTATCAGAGTATCTAGGTTCGAATACCTTGGACGACGGGTTTTGGGTGCGTATCATACTCACGTTGTTTTGATTTGATATGTCATTTGTATCTTGATAACATGTCTTGTTCGATAACATGTCTTGTATAATAATATGTTCACATGCTCAGGTGTTTTGAGACATCTATTATTTGTTAAGCATGCTTTATGTGTATATATGCTTCCTGATAACATGGTTTGGGTTGCTATCATGTCCTCGTGTGACATCACGTTTGTTTGCTTATGTGGCAACTTGTTTAGAAGCCTACCTTGACTGTCTTAGCATATGATATATGCTTGTTTACCTTAGCACATGGTATATACTTGTTATCTTAGCATGTAGTATATGCTCGTCTATTTAAGTACATTGTATATGTTTGTTCGTCTTGACATGATTATGTGCAGCATATCATCGTGTTTTACGTTCTTCTCCTGTATACACTGACATGTCTTACGTGATTTTTGCTATTTGTGTGAGTAGATAGTCCGTTGTTATATTGTATGCTAGCTGTTTACTTTTATGTCTGCTTTTGACGTTGTATCTCAGGGTCTGTCGTATCCCTTGGATGCGTTATTTTTTCATGAAGTTTCTTCCTTGGATAGGAGAAATTCATCCTGTAGGGACCCATGTTGGGAACCTTCCTGCCTATTTTCTTGGTTGGGTGTTTCAGGACCTTAGTCTGATGGTTGATGCGAGTAAGGCTCATGTGAGCATAGAATCGTAATCCTTGTCTAGTGGAGTGAGAAGCGGGCCAATGAGACACCGTTTCATTCCTTTTCCTTCATGGCTTCACGACGTGGTCAGGGAACGTTAAGAGTGTTTTGCAATGTAAGAACTGCTGGTTCTACTTGCACTGAGGATCTAAGGCTTTAAGTGCAGCGGTGCCTATGATATTGTTGTCAGAGTTTTGGGATTGGCCAAGATGGTCTGGCCGGACATCATTGGATCATACCCCACTCTCACAAATGCCTGGTTTCTGTAGTGCTTTTGGTAATGATCGTTTCCGACATTGATGTCATTCATATCAATAGGTTTTTCAGAGTTAACCTGGTTCGGGGCAGGTTATGAACTAGTGCTTTATATTGTAATGCTACCAAACCAAGTTATGTATTGTGGGCGGGTGCTAGTTGCCGTCGATGCTACCTTACTGACGAGTAAGTATAGGCGAGCGCTAGGCACTGTCATTGCCACCACACATTTGAGTACGTTGTGGGAGGGTTCTGGTCGCTGCTCATTCTACCTTGTCTCTCTCTTATTTTGTCATGTTTCAATGTTTTGTTGTCTTGGGATTCTCTCAGTGGTTGACGTTGAGTTAACGTGCTAATTCGTATGAGGTATTGTCTCGGTTCGTGGTTTCGCGTTCCTTCAGTTGATCTTGAGACTTCTAGAGTTGTCCTTCAGTGCTGTATGAGCTGTCCTTTGGTTTAACCTTCTGTTCGGTCCTTGTTCTGTTTGTTCAGGTATGTTCCTAATTTCGGGGACGAAATTCCTTTAAGGAAGGTAGGTTGTAATAACCCGGTCATTTTACTCCCTTTCTTTTTTCTCAAATTTTACAAATAAATTTTTTCCGTTTAATTTTCCTTTTCGAGTTCTGTTTCTCGTCACTGGGTGTCATCTCGAGTGCTTGGAAATAGTTTCCGAGACTCTTTCATTTAGGTTGATAACTTCCTTTAAGGACCGAGTCATTTCCACATTTTCACTTTTTGGACACTATTCACTTTTCATCTTTTTTCCTATTGTCACTTTTTGGTACAACCTCACTTTTCATGCTCGAAATTAGTTTTTGACTTCACGTATCTTCACTCTATGTGGTTTCCATGAAGTACGTATCCTTACTTTTGTAGAAAAGTACTCTGGTTGCTCCCGGTGTCATTGGGGCATAGATGTAAAGATTCTTCAGAAACATTCCTGTTTCTTGGGGTATTTTTTGTAAATATTTTTTAAGGATATTTTATTTCAAGGGTTTTTAAGAAAATATTTTTAAAAGATATTTTCTTTCTGGATTATTTTTTCAGTTATCCTTTCTTGGAGGGGCCATTGTGCAATTAACGAAAGTTATTACAAAATGCCTCATTTTGAGCCTGGATCCTCGTACGGGATTCATTTTCACATTTTATCGAGTCATGTACTCTTCAAATTTCTTCCCAGTCGTTTTCCCCAGTTTTAGGGATTTTTTACCCCGGTTGCCGCCGAACTTTTTCAAGGCTTGTTCAAGGCATATCGCTCTGCACGGGACTCGGTTTTCAACGCCGTTTCTTCTGTTGTTCATATTTTTTCATTTTGGTTCTTTTATCATTCACGATGTTTTACCATTTGAGCGCATCTGCGCAAATTCTACTTTTCAGGACCCAGCGGGACCCGTTCGGGGCACTTTTAGGGTTTTACTATAAATAGAATGTCTTAAAGTAAAAAAAAACACTTTTTCCTCTCCTTCCTCCCTTTCTTGGCTGGCCATCATCCATGGCAGCCTTGGGCTGCCACCCTTCTCTCTTCTTTTCCGGCCACTTCCCTTGGTATTTTGCTTCGAGCCTTAACGTTTATCGTATGCCTTGACGTGCTCTATCTTTCCCCCTTATTAGAATCCATTTTCCGACCATTTTTTAGTTCGGGTTCGAGTTCGAGTTTAGATTTTCATGGTGCCTCAAAGGTCAAAGTTGTTCCTCTTGTTGTCCCCAACATAACCTAGGAGTATTGTCGAATTCAAAGCACTTTTCTTTCAGTGGGGATTTGAGATTTCATCTTAAATTGAGGTAGGGGATGTCTTAGGTTTTTATCTTGATTATATTAAGTGTATTCCATACTTACACAACTTAATCACATGCCTTTGTATTAAATCTAGACACTTTAATTTATTTATTTTCTTATATGAGATTTGATTCTCCCGGTTGGTTTTAGCTTGGTTTAAACTTATGACTTGATATTATATTACACCTTGATATGTTCATTGACATATATTAAATTGAGAGCATTTGGACAAGTATTGAAACTTTTATTTAATTATTTTCTTGATGAAAATTTAATTCATGTGGCCGTATCTAGCTTGAAATCAATATGTGATGTTATATTATATTAGGCATTAACATACTCTTCAACATATGTGAATTTGAGAATATTCGGAGAAGTTTCAAAATCTAGAAATAATTAATTAATTAGATTAATTAATTTATTCCATGTGTACTATTCACTTCATTGGAATTCCGACTTGACATTGTTGATAAGCATGCCATGTTCTTTCACATATATTAAATCGAGAATATTTGACTAGGTTTTGAAACATTTCATTTTATTATTTTCTTGTATTAAGGTGTAATATTCATGGTTGTATCTTACATGAAAACTACTTGTATCATGCTATTAAATCAAGTCTTGACACGTTTTATAACATACTTTAATTTGAGAGTATTTGGATGAGTTTCAAAATCTAGAGATTTTAATTAAATAAACTAATTAAAATCTATTCAATGGTTCAATTAATTTTCTAACTTGTCATTTATGATTTCCTTGACAAGTTCTTTTACGTGTATCAAATAGAGAATAATCGGATAAGTCTTGAGACTTATATTTAATTATTTCCTTTGTATAGAATTTAATTCACATGGTTGTATCTTGTATGGAATGAACTTGTAACTTGATGTTAAACTTATTCTTGACATGATCCTTGACATATTTTGTTCGTAGAATATTTAAAGTTGTCTTGTAGTCTTGAGAATTTAATCTTTTAAGTTGATTAAATTCCCTTTTTTGCATCCATCGAGTTAATTATGCTTTGATATAGACCGCATCGAAGTAAGCTTTCCACGATTTGGTTGTTTAATAATAATAAATAAATAAACAGAAATAATAATAATCATGTTTGGATAAAGAAATGAAATGAAACTATTATAATTAATTTACCAATATACCTTTTTACATTTTAAAATAGAAATTTATAGATTAATTATGCATGCAAATTTTGAGTATGACACCCAAGTAAATAAACATGCTTTTACTCATTTATTTTTTTTTTTTTTTTTTTTTTTTACCCTTGCAAACAAGCAACAACAGCCCAATTTAAACACACAATCTTTGGCTGCCAGGGTAAGAATATTAGCAGGAATATAAACCAGAGCAGTATCATGTGTAATATTCTGACGTGAAAGCTGGGCAAGAGCATGGGTGACCCCATTACCATGTCTAAGGACATGGCTAAGTTGAGAAAAGGAGAATCGCCAAAATTGCCACTCAAACATCAAATGATACAGACTGGATTTCAACCAGACCATAATCACTTCTATTAACTGCTTGGACCATCAACGATGAGTTACATTCAAACCAAATATGGACATAAGACGAGGTTAAAGCCTAGAGAATCATTAATTTTGGCACATGAATTGCTGAAAGGGTTTGGTCACAATCATACCAAACCAACCATTGCATGGAAGGTGGACATCAAAAAGGCCTATGATTCAGTCTATGAAGCACGGACACTCCTCCCAGGGATCCCGTACCAGTGTCGGACACTTTTCGGACACCGACACCCGTGTCCGAGGCTCGAACACGTGTCCGACACTTCTGTGAAGTGTCCAAAAATTATTTTTTATTGGACACGGCGCGGACACGCCGAGGACACTGGGTGGACATGGCTCGGACACGCAGGGGACACGGCGGGGTATATTTTGTAATTTTTTTAAAGATAGGGCACGGCGGGGTATATTTTGTAATTTTTTTAAAAAAAATAAATGGGATACCTAATGTAATTTACTAATTTTAAAAGTTTAAAAGTAAAATTTTGAAAAAAAAAAAAAAAAAAACAACTACAAACAATAGAGTATTACACAGAAATTTTTTTTTCTCTCACTTCCTCTCTCAGTCTCTCCTCTTCTTCAATTATCTCTCTACATGAACAAGACATTTTTTTTTTTTTTTAAGTTACAGGAACAATACTTTGTAAAAGACTAAAAGTATATATGTTTATTCATGTACATATTTAGCTCATTATAGCTATGTCTCTTCTGCACATCTTCGTTTGGAATTTGGATCAACTTTATTTTTCATTTATTTTATGTTTTGTCTTGTCTATGTTTTTCTTATAATAAAGATGAAATTATTGAAATTGGTCCTATTATTTGTTATTGTTTTACTTGCAATTTTGTATTTATATATACCTGTTTGTTATTAGGAAAATGAATGTGCAAGGTTCTAGTTATCATATTTTGAATATATAATTTTATATAATATTTATATATATATATATATATATAATTTTATAGGAGTATCCCTGCCATGTCCGTGTCCTATTTTTTTGAAATTTGCCGTGTCACCGTATCCGTGTCGTATCGTACCCATATCCTGTGTCGGTGTCCGTGCTTCATAGGATTCAGTTAAATGGGATTTTTTGATCCAGTTGTTGAACAAGTTCGATTTTGGTAATAGATGGATTGGGTGGATAAAAGAATGTATCTCAACTGTTTGGTTCTCTTTGCTGATAAATGGAAGTCCTGCCGAGTATTTCAAATCAAGTAGGGGGTTAAGACAAGGATGCCCCTTATCTCCTCTTCTTTTTACCTTGGTTATAGAATACTTATCAGGAATGTTTGCTTTTGAAGTTAACAGAGGTAATTTAGTGATTTCTGAGGCTGCCAGAAAGGCTGAGGTGCCTGTTTCACATCAACTCTTTTCAGATGATTTGTTGATTGTAGTTAGAGCTAACTTGGGCAGTGTTGTAACTTTGAAGAGGCTTATGAAACAATTCGAATGTACCTCTGGTCTGGGGGTTAATAAAGAAAAATCTGAAGTCTATTTAACTAGGATAGTAAAGAGAAGCAAAACTGTACTTTCTATTCTGGGTTGCAAGCTGGGTAAACTTCCGTTCAAGTACCTGGGACTTCCTATTTCTGACAAGGCTATTAAGATTAGAGATTGCAAACCTCTTATTGAGAAAGTGATTGCATCTACCACTACTTGGGCAGGCCTAAATCTTTCATTAGCTGGGAAAGTGGAGTTAGTGAGGGCAATTTTCACTCCTCTGGTGCATTACTGGGTTTCTGTTTTTTCTTTACCGGCCACAGTGATCAATACCATAGAAAGAAGGACGAGAAACTTCATTTGGGGGCATGAGGATAATGTGAGAAAGCTTCATGGTTTAGGGTGGAAGAAAATTACTGCTCCTAAAGCTGAAGGTGGATTTGGTATTCGAAGATTAATGGACATCGACAAGGCTGCAAAGTGTTTTCTTGCCTGGGATTTCCTGATTTCAAAAGACAGATTATGGGTGGCTTGGTTTAAAAATTGTTATGCTAGAAATACAACTTATTAGCAAGCTGTGGTTCGTGATATTTATTCATCTACCTGGAAGAACATTGTTGCGGCAGGGAGGTGATGTTGTTAGGATGTAGTTACAGAATTGGAGATGGCTCTTCCATAAAGCTATTCTTAGATCCTTGGTGTGAAGGCTTGCTGTCCCAGAAATTTAGTTATAGGATGTTGAGAGCTTTGCATCCTGTGAAGGACACACCCCTAAATTATTTAATTTCTAATAACGCTTGGGATGTGGATAAATTTACTGCTGATTTTTAGGAGATGCTTCAGTTTTGTAGTCAGTATAGTATTTTTGGAGGTTCAGACAAAGTGTTGTGGTAGAGGGCTAAGTTTACTTTCAGAGCTGCGTGGGAGGTTTGTAGGGTTACTATTCCAGAAGTTAATTGGTTTATTTTGTGTTGGAATGGGGGAAGACCTCGTTGGTCAGTGCATGCAGTGTTAACACTTCAGGAAGGGATTTTAACACATACCAATCTTCAAAGAAGGGGAGTTTAGTTAGCTTCTAGATGTGCCTTAGGTTTGGGTAATGTGGAGAGCACTGAGCATATGTTCTGTCAGTGTGAATTTGCAAAGCTGGTTTGGTATGGTTTGGGAGAGATTTTGAATTGGGATATTACGGGTTGGTTATCACTTAAGGGATTCAAGACAGTTTTGGTACAGCAAGTGAAGATAAATTCTTTCCGAAACAAGTTGCTTCGAATGGTGTTTTCTGCCACTCTTTACTTCATTTAGAATGAAAGGAATCGTCGGTTACGTGATGAGGGTTCTAGAAATCATATGGTTTTAGTTAAATATATTATTTGGGATGTTATGGATGTCTTGGGGGTATGCTTCCAGGATATCATAGGAACTTGAATGCTTTTGATTTCTAGGGTTTCTTTTGGTGTATCCCTCTATTTATGGGATATTGTGAGGGTACTCCTCGTGTGTAATTGTAATTTTACTTGAAAAATTTATAAAATTTTCGTCATTTAGGAAACAAAAAAAAAAAAAAAAAAAAAAAAAAAAAAAAAAAAAAAAAAAACCTAGAGAATCGCTTTACGTAGACAAATAGCCTCAGCCAAAGTAGCAGAAGAAGCCTAGAAAGGAGAAAAAACCACAGCCTGCAGAATAGTTCCCCTAAAATCATGAAAAGCAGCACCCCCACCCCCAACCTAGGAAACAGATGAAAATGAAGCATCCACATTACATTTAACAATACCTTCTGTTGGAGGCACCCAAGTGGAAGAGAAGGTATGGGGATGCAAAGCAAACCTATACCCGAATGGATTAGAATTCAAATCGATACCTAGAGAACCAGAAGCCTCCTTAAACTCCAAGAAGGAAAAACAAGCCAATGAAACCACCCTAGATGGATCAAAAAGCTGCCCATCAAAAACAAACCTATTCCGAGCCTTCCAGATGCCCCAACAACAAAAGGCCACCAAACCTAAAACATCCTAATCCTCATCCTTCAACACCGACATCCCCAATAAGGTCATCCACCAAGCCGCAAATGATAGAGGTGGCTCCATCGAGAAATCAAACCTTAAGGGCAATAATTTCCAAATCTGCAGAGAATGAGGGCAAAGGAAAAGCATATGTTTTAAAGATTCCTCCTCCTCAATACCACACCTGGGGCACACTACATCAATAGCCATCCTATAGACCCTAAGAAATTAGCGAACCGGTAAAGCAAGATTACAACATTTCTATAGAAAATGTTATAATTTTGGAGGGATTTTATATTTCCATACCTTCCAAACAAAGGGCTTTCAAGACATAAGAGATGCAGCATCCTGGGAGCGGACCTCTCCCTGCCGCCCTAATCGAGTAGCCAGATAATAGGCTAATTTCACCAAAAACTTACCATTAGGCTTTCCATCCCACCCCAATTTATCTTCCCTAAAAAATAAACTGAAGGGATAACGAAGAATAGCAGCAACAATGGGAGGCGAAAATAAAGATTGAAACAAATCCACATTCCAACTAGTCCGCTGAGAATCGAATAACTCCACCATAAGATCAGGAAGCACCAAATGAAGAGGTCGAACCAACTTACCAAGATCACTAGGGACCACCGATCATTCCAGATGTTGATAGATAGCCCATTCCCCACAATCCATTTGGATCCAACAGCAATGAGAGACTAAGTAGACCAAATAATACGCCAAGCCCAAGAAGGATTGGATCCCAACTGCGCTTCCAAAAAGGAACAATTGCAAAAATATTTGGCTTTAAAAATCTTAAAAGCCATCCACTTTTGGTGGACCAGAAAATTCCAACCCTGCTTAGCTAACAAAGCATCATTATAAGCCTCAAAGTTGAGAAATCCTAACCACCCCTCCCCCCTTCATTTTTAGCATCACATAAAAGATCTCATTTAACCCAATTGATATGGGCAAAATCACCATCTTTGCCCTACCAAAAACTACAGACATAATTAAATTGCAAAGTTTACGGGGAAGCTTAAAGCATGACATGACATATGTGGGTAAAGCACTCAAAACTGATTTAATTAAAATTTCTTTACCTGCTAGAGATAAGAGCGGAGATTTCCAAGACGCTAATCGAATGGCAACATGTTGTGAGATATATTGAAAAACATCCCACTTGGAACGTCCAATAATCGCAGGCATACCCAAATATTTGGCACGCAGACCTTCCTCTTGCTTATCCAGTAACTGACACAATGCAACACGATCCTCCAAACAAGTATTACAAGAGAAGAAAATAGAAGATTTAGAAAAGTTAATCTGCTGCCCAGATTCCCTTTCATACATCTGTAAAAGATTCTTAAGAAAAACAATTTCTGTAGTAGAGGCTTGACAGAAAATAATTGAATCATCCCAAAAAACAAATGAGAAATAGATGAAGCCTAGGGGCAAACACGAATCCCAGATAAAACTCGATGCTAAAGGGCCACTTGCAAAGAATGATAAAGAGCTTCTGCACGCAAAATAAATAAATAGGGAGATAACGGATCCCTTTGTCTGAGGCCTCGCGTAGGATAAAATAGCCCCATAGGTCTACCATTAATCATCACAAAATACGAAACCGTAGAGATACAAGCATTAACTAATTTAATCCAATGAGCATGGAAACCCAATTTCACAAGCATGGCCAACAAAAAAGGTTATTCTATACGATCATAAGCCTTACTCATATCCAACTTCAAGGCAAGAAATGCTTTTTGACCTTTACGTTTATTCTTAAGATAGCGTAGAATCTCATGAGAAATCAGGATATTATCCATAATTTGGCGTCTTGGAACAAACGCACTCTGAGATTCACTAATAATAGAGGGAAGAAATTCTCTTAGCGTGTTAGCAAGCACCTTAGCAATGATCCGATAAGCAACAGAGCATAATGATATTGGTCTATAATGGAAAACATGGGTTGAGGATTCAATTTTAGGAGTTAAGACGATGTTTGTGTGATTCATACTAGATAAAAGATGACCCGAATGCATAAAACTACATACCACACCAATGATCTCTGGTTTAATAAGATGCCAATATCGCTGATAAAATAATAGAGTCATACCATTAGGACCCGGAGCTTTGCATGGCTGCATATCAAAAATAGCACAATGAATTTCCTCCTCAGAAGGCGGTCAAATTAAGCTATTATTCATATTAGGAGTAACGCATGGCTGAATGTGCTAGAGAAATTGATCAATACCCACTAGGTCATTTGAATGAAACAAATCCTGAAAATAAGAAAGAAAGATATCCTGGATCTGGGAATCCTCTTCAATCCAATTACCAGAGGAATCCTCTTTCCCAAAAATATGATTTTGCCTTCGCCTAAGAATAATAGATGTATAGAAGAATTTAGAATTTTTAGCCCCCAACTGCAACCATTGAAGCCGAGACTTCTGAAACCAGTATAATTCCTCCTGATGCCAAGAAGATTGTGACTGGCATTCCATTGTATTAACTTGTTCAGAATCGTAGTCATCTGGGTTCTCTTTCAATTGTTGCAATCTAAGTTCAGCTTGTTCAATCTGTCGCAGAGAATTAAAAGCTTTATTCCGAGCCCATTGGATCAATGATCTTTTACAAGACTTGAGTTTTTCAAACCACAAGAACAAACGAGACCCAGAAACTAGAACACACCAAGCATTCCTAACAATGTCATCACACATAGGGTCAGACACCCATTGTGCATCAAAATGGAATTAGCAAGATTTCATGAAAAACCGGCAAAAGATCAAGAAGCATAGCACAATGATCAGACCCCACCACCGTAAGATGACGGAGTTGAGCCTGGGGAAATATCTGTCACCAATCATTACCACTTAAAGCACGATCCAAACGTTCCTTAATATTGGCAAAGCCACAACGGTGGTTACACCACGTAACTGGATATCCTTCAAATCCCAAATTCAATACCCACAATCATTCACCAAATTTGCAAAATTCTTTAGAACCCAATATGGTTTAGGAGCACCAACTCATTTTTCCAACGGAGATAACCAATCATTAAAATCACTAATAATAAGCCATCGAGCACCCCACGAACGCTGCATTCTCTTAAGATATTCCCACTGGACCAAACAAATGCCATCATCAGTACTAGCATAAATGAAAGTAAGGAACCAAGAGCCCTTCCGAACTGAACAAAGCTCCATTGTAATTTAATACTCGCAAAAATCAACTATTTGAAACAAGTTATCGACCCGCCAAAGCAAAGCTATACCCCCAGCCGCCCCCACTGAATCCACACACCAAACGAAATCCAGCTTTAATCGTCTTTTCAACCATTGAAGTTTTCTCAATCCAGTTTTAGTTTCAAGGAGAGTGATAGCATCCGGGCAGTGAGCCCTTTGAAGTTTCATTAGTTGTCTAACAGTAATAGGATTACCAATCCCTTGACAATTCCACACCAACAGTAGTAGAGAATTATGATGAAACATGCATTGAGACACATCAAGAAGATTATTAAAAGAATGGACATTCGAGGTACCTGAAGAAGACACTATACAGCTGGGAGAAGGAAGTTGTCGACTCAGAGGCTGAATCCTAGGGAGAAAAGAATTCATTCGGCCCAATTCAGTAGAAGCCAAGTCAAAATTCTGTCTCGAATTGGGCTCAGCCCAGAACCCAACACCATATTTGAAACAGAGGCCCAACAGTAGTCTGAAACCCGGCCCACTAGGCGTGTTCCATCTAGGGGTACACAAAAGAACTGGAACCGTGGAACCGGAACCGAAACCGTTTTTCACGGTTCTCACGGTTCCGGTTCCTATTCCGGTCCCGGTTCCTAAATTCGGAACCGTTGACATACGGTTCCAGTTCCGGTTCCAGCCCGTGGGAACCGGTAAGAACCGAAACCGTATATATATATATATATATATATATATATATATATATATATAATATGTATTATATATTTAATTTTGTTATATAACTAATAAACTAAAGTCAAAAGTAACTGAAGAATGAAGACTAAAGTGACTAATAGGCAAAGGCAGCCACGTGGTCCACACTTTTCACAAAACAAAACTAAATCTCATTTCTAATTTCATCAGAATCACAATCTGTCAACACTCATTCTCATCGCCGCCCCCATCTCAGAGGCTCAAAGCTTCGTCATCGCCCTTCCTCGTCTCAAGGCTTCGTCATCGCGCTCCCCCATCTCAAAGGCTTCATCATCGCCCTCCCCCATCTCAAAGCTTCCTTATCTTCATTCCTCACTCAAGTCACTCGGCTTCTCCGATGATCCGATCTACACCCAGTGGCTCACACACCATCTTATCCTCTCATCTTCTCGTCAATCAACGACAAAAAAGTGCAACACGGTCACACGACTTCTTCGATCTACATTCTACACCCACACACCATCTCTGATCTACACCCACCAAGCCTGTGAAGAAAATAGTCGGTTCTCATGCGATTCCGTTCCAAATTATACGGTTCCGGTTCCAATTCCGTTTTCAAGGAACCGTCGTGAACGGTTCCGGTTCCGATTCCGGCCAGCCGGAACCGTGTGCACCCCTAGTTCCATCGTCCTCACGTACTCCATACGCTTGAGATAATGCTTGGGATTCGTGCACAACATCAATGGAACATGCCACCGGACAATCCATCAACCGATCCAGCAAGAACTCCAACAGGAACCCCAAAAGCAATAGCGGCAAGGCGAGCAGACTCCCAGGGACAAACGTTTCGAAAACCTATGATCAAAGCCACCCACACCACACAAACAATATAACCTTTCCACCGTGACTGCCCAATTCAACCAGAAAATAAACTTCCTACAATAAAAAGCACCAGATCCACAACAGGAACCAACACGATTCCAACTACTCGACCCAATAAGCCAAGTACAGCAAGGGATTGGTATGAAACTGAAGAAATGAACCAACATAAACTGGGTACTTTCCAATATCAAAAACTGATTTTTTTTTTATTTTTAATAAATGGTATAAAATAAAAACAAACAAGCAAACAAACAAAAAACACCACCCATGGAGGTCTTATTGAAAAACATTTATTTCCTAATTGTGACACCATATTGTATGTTAACGTCAAGGCTACTTATGCAAGTTAAAAAGCAAAAGAAACAAACAAACAAACGTGACTGCTTGTGCTGTAGCACAGATCAAGTTATCTTTCTTAATTGTAAGCTTTGGCGCCTGGTTCCCACATGTAGTAATTTTGCGCATTTGTTTCATGAGTAAAATATGTTATAGGATCCCAGTGAAATATTAATTTTGTTTTAAGGGTAAATTTAGTATTAGCTAGATCAAATTAGCCACTCCACTCCACTTCCCTTCCATTTCCTCCTCCCATTTTTTGGAGGATAGTAAAAATTATTCTCTAAGCTTTATTATATCCTTCCAAAACCCTCCATTTTCCTTCCTTCCCTAACCTTTTATACCAAACACATTTTTTAAAAACCCATCATTACCTTTCTTCTGTCCGCTGCGCCATCGTGTGGCGGACACGCAACCTCGTCAAGTAGAGTTTGATCCCAAAAAAATAAAGAAACAGAAAACTTATATAGAAAACGCAGCCGTTTTGATTGCAAAAAGGAAGAATATACATCTTAATGGCGAGATTACCCTTAAATGGGGGAGATAAACAAAAGTCTAGAGTGTTTTGTTTGCAAAAAGGAAGAATATACATCTTAATGGCGAGATTACCCTTAAATGGGAAGACAAACAAAAGTCTAGATCTTGAGATAAATTATGCAACAAATTAAGCAGGAGCAGCTTTATCTGCAACATCTTCAACAGGAGCAACAACAGCTTCACCTGTGAAGCGCCCGAAGATCCTACCAAAATAGCTTCCCCAAGACTCAGCTAAGAGAAAAAAAAAACCAAAAATGTTACAACTGTAAATGATTGTAAATGATTTTGTCTAGGAACAGGAATGCTATACTTGTAATATTACGAGAAATTACAACTAGAACCAACAGGATAACAAACCTGTTTTGAGTGATAGATTATCTAATATGAAGGCTAAGGAATAGAACAATGACGTAGGCATACGAAGCTAATAATGAATACCGACTGCCTCTCCAAAGGCAAAAAGGTGATTTTCCCATGGCAACAAGCTACTACCCGACCACCAAGCTAAAACCTTGCAAAACTGCAATTCTGAAGTTGAATTTGTTGTAAATTTACCTCATTGAATTATCTTTCATTCTATGTTTTATTAGTTTTTTTTAATACTACTGAACAAAAGAATTTGTGACCGTATTATTATGCCAGAACAATTCAAATAACGTGTCAAAAAGAGCACTAGAAACAAGCAAATAAAAATGAATTCACAATCAGAAGATCAATATACATTAATATACATATAAGCACAACTTTGGCACTTACGAAAACAGGAATTTAGAATCACCAAATAATGGTCATTTATTTCAATATGTCAGAATCATCAATGAACAATGTACGTATCAATATAAAGAATCCTCAATTTTGGAGTACAAAAAGATGTTTTGGGTGATAGATTACCTCATATGAAGGCTAAGGAATACAACAATGATGTAGGCAATAATATATATATATATATATATATATATATATATATTGGATATGTTTTCTAAGGATTAAGAGATCAGACATTGAACATAATTCATATAGAGCCCTATGGACTTGAGCCTTGCTATGCCGAGAAAAAATTGAGGTATGACGGTTCACAGATGGTGGAGGAGAGGAGGCGGTGGTGAAGAAGGAAGAGCGATTATTATTAATGTGGGATAGGGGTGGAATTCTTTATTTTTTTGTCTGAAATATGAGGGCAATATTACCATTATAAAAGTTTTACTTAAGTTCATTTCATCTTCCCGTGTTTTCTCGAAAGCTCTCAATTTGAAAGCTGGCCCCCCTTGGCTTCATCTAAACGCTCTTCTAGGGGCTTAAAGCTCTTTCAATCTAGTAATCCAAACACTCTTCAAATTTAAAATGGCTTTTGAGTTCAAAAAGCCAAGAGCAGTATTTTGGAAGCTAATCCAAACAGGCACCAAGTCTAACTTAGACAAGAGGCTTCCACTATGTTTGCATTGCATCAATGCCTGGGATTTAATTAAAAACTACAACCCCCGGGTAAAATAATCGTCAAATTTACACTCGATGTAATATGGGCTAAGAGGAACCAACAACAGACACTCCCATTCCTATCTACAACCAGTTTTCCAATAATCTTCTTCAAATATTGTGCACTTTCTAGTTTCCTCACCATATGGTGCAACCTCATGTTGTGGCATTAAACTAATTGTTGATAACAGACAAATCTACAGTTAAAGATTGGGAAACAAAATTAATATTTGAACATAAAGCCATATAAAGTGAGAAAGAGAAGTGTAAAAGTAACGTACTGTAGTTGCATTTAGAGTTCTCAAATAAGGCCTTCTCATGGGAGAATTTGTTAGAAGTGGCCCATATGCATGCACACTTTGCATGCAATCCACGGATCAGCTCAAACTTGCCCTTGTTGGGAGTGACAAATTGAACAAAGACGTGCATGTGTGAATGTTTGTTTCATAGTGGACATTATTTCTTTATTCTAGCTAACCCCATGTTATCAGCCATAAAGCATTACCTTGGACCATAAGACCTTCAAAAACCTATCATTTTGAAATGTTGAATGAGATTTGGTGTCAATGGCCAAAGCTACACTATCCCGAAGCTACATACATAAAACATGGTCACTATGTGACTAAAAATCTATCATTTTGAAATGTTGAATAAGATTTGATTGGTTTGCTAAGTGAAGAAACCCTATCAACATTAAGAAGGTCAAAAGCAGTCGGGCAGTTTTAGAAATACAGAATTTTCGAAAGGGCCTTCAATAAAATTTTAAAAAATTACATATGCAAAAGTAAATACGCGCGTGTATAAAATAAAATTAAATCTGTGAATTAGTGATTTTCAACTCACTGCTCATTAATTTATTTATAAAATTTCCATTGAACAGTTTAGGTAAGATACGGTTTGTGGGTAATGAAATGATTAACAAGTATGCACAAATAAATAAGTCAGTCAAATTTGGTCATGATCTAATGGCCTAGTGTTAATAAAGGATGTAAGAAATAATTTTCATGTCAAAGAAAAGATAAAAATAATTGACTAAAAGCTTATTATCGTGAATATCGTGTTCTAACATTTGGTTAATTAAACAGATAATGTAGCATCTCACAGGGCAAAAAAAAAAACTAAAAAGCTTTCAAGAAATTCGGTAAGAAGAATTTGGAATAACTTTCTAGAATGGTACAATTATTGATCTATAATTCAATGAAAAACAACAATAAAGCGAGCGATGGGGCAAATTTAGTTATACAATAAATTTTTTCCAAAACATTGAAAGAAAAAAAAAAAAAAAACAATTATTAAGATGTGACAAGAACAAACAAAAAATGTAAAATGCATCGTACCTGTTTTTTTTACCGACACCGCCCAATCCAATAAACTTCTACCTTTTTTGCAATTGGGATTTTTTTTTTTTTTTCCCACTTGTGATTGGGAAATTTGGTAGCACCTAAATTATAAAGATCAAAGAATTAAATATTTGAAAGGTAGATAGCATAAATGAGAATATTGATGAACAGGGCAAAGAAGAACAAATACAACAGATAGAAAAGGGGCGTTGTCGAATTTAAAGAGAGACTAGTAAATTGCTTTAACTCTCAAGTGAATGCACTTGTGACTGGTTCGTGTTAGACTTGATTGACAGTAACACACTTTGCACCTACTGGTCAAAGACAAACGGTCAATCTAGCCGGGGTTGGTTCACAAAAAAGATCCGAGCTCGGCTCCAGCTTCCCCATGATCCGCTCGATTAGGTAAACAACCTCAGAGGAAAAGATTTTGTGTGTGGAACACATATATATATATGTGTGTACATTCACACACACATATATATATAGAACAAGATATTTCGTGTGTATATGCATGAACATTCCTATTATATATAATCATAAATTCAAATCTAGAACAATAAATCGCCACTAACCTCCACCAATTTGATCATTGCTTCAGAATTCACTTCTCGTTCAGTCATCCAAATGGAGAGGTGCGAGATCGCGGGAAATATGGCGAAGATATAGATAGAGACTAGCGAGGGAGAGGGAGAGGGAGAGACTAGTCTTCGCCGATGTGGAAGAGCAACTTGTCGGCAGGACTCTACTATCTACGCGCAGCTAGGGTTAGGTCAGTTTGGTGCAATGGAAAAGGGAGGAAAGAAAAGGAAAGGTAAGGTGATGGAAGGTGAGAAAAGAAAGGGAATGAAAGGTGACGGTGGGTGGTTAAAATTTTGTATTTGGCATAAATGGTCGGCAGGAAAGGGATGGTTTTGAAAGGGTAGCTCAAGGCATAAACAGTAATTTTCTTATCCTCTCATAAATATGGGAGGAAATGGAAAAAAAAATGGAAGGAGACCAAAAAAATATTCATTTTGAAACCTCTCTGTATTAACATAGTGATAGAAAGAGTACCATGCTGCGTTTAGACTTCAAACGGCTTAGCTTTAACCATGTTTAAGAGTCCCACATAACTGGTTGATAGAGAATCAAAGTAGATTTACCAATGAATCACGAAATGCTACGGTTCTTACATATGATTTGTTAATTTATTCAGAAGTAATTCGCGAGATGTATTATTTCTGATGCCAAATTTACCCTAACACAAAATCAAGATTACGCTTAATTTTAGTTTGCAAAACAAGAATTACAGAGCTTTGTTAGTTGATTTAGAAAAAAAAATTAAAACAAAACACATACATACAAGTTAGCAGTTGCAGAGAAAGAGAGGGGGGCAAGTTGAAGCTTGCGAAAGACGAACCTGAACTGGAACAACGAGCGATGGAAACTGAAAGATATGGGTTTTGATTTTTGGAACTATCTGAAATGATATGCCGATATGGGGGTTTTGATTTAGGTAATAGGTTTTCAACTTTTGATTCTTGCAGAAAGAGAGATTAACTGAAATATATGGGTTTTGAATTGATTTTTGTAGATTTTGTAGTTTGCAGTTGGGGAGAGAGAGAGAAAGAGAGAGAGAGGGGGGGAAGGGTTCAGAGTAGAGAACGAGAATAGAGATGGAGGCGATTGGGGAGTCTAAAATGATTTGCCCTGAAAATTTTGGGGGGTGGGGGGCGATTGGGGAGTCTGAAATGATTTGCCCTAAGGGGGGGGGGGGGGGGGGGGGGGTTGGTAAGAGATGGAGGCAATTGGGGAGTCTGAAATGATTTGCCCTAAAAATATTTTGTTTTTTGGTGACCCATCATCCATGGGTCTATAAATTTTGAGGCCTCATAGGTTTTGATATGAGGAGAGAAAGAAAGGTTTGGGTTTATATATGGATGGGCTGTGAACATGGATGGGCCTCATCTCACAACGGTCCCGGATGTATTGTTGTTTTAGACATATCTATTCTAGGGCTCTTATGATATTAATGTCTTTATCAACTGCTGAATGGGCCACTGTTAGTTCGTATATTTGTTAGCTGTTTGGGCCCTTTACCTTCCAAAAAAAAATTGTGGGTTTAGGTTGTTTTATTTTTTCAAAAGGACTTTATGTTATTTTTTTATATGAATTGGGTTAGGTTGGGTTGGGTTGGGTTAGGTTGAAATGAGATTTTCTTAAGCCAATGTTTAAAAGAATGGGGCCTATATTATATATATGTACATAAAATACAATCATAACGAGTTCAAAATGAGCTTGAAACAAACCCATAAACAAGCTTGTTTACGAAAACGTTTGCGAACTAATGAGCCAAGTAGGGAGTGTCAGACTTGTTTGGGCTTAGTTCATTTAGTAAATAAACGAATACGAACAAAACCCAAATTGAGAGTTCGCGAACAGTTCGGATAAACTTAGGATTTCTATCAAAATTATAATTTTGAGCTAGTTATTGTTCGGCTGGACACAAACTCAAGCAACACCTTTTGAAAAAAAAATTTGTTTATTTTATTTTATTTTATTTTATTAATGTTGATATTTTTATAATATTCTGATCTTTATAATAAACAAGCACAAGATTTTAATGTCACACAAGCCAAACTTTATAAGTTTAGCACAATTTCTCAAAAATCATTAATAAGTCAGTTAAAAAAAAAAAATTAGTAATGATAAGTGAGATTGACAGTGTAGTTAGTGACGTAGGTCTATAAATTTTTTTATTTTTAGCAACTATAGATTTATATATAAATATTTTTGAATGTATTGGAAGGATTTGTTTTAAATATTATGACACTAATTTATAATCCTTATACTGGGTAATTTTAATATTTTGTCTTTTAACTTCTTTTTTTTTTCTATGTTTTTTTTTTTTTTTTTGGTGCTAATGATAAAGCAAGGTTAATTGAGTAATTTTATCACCAAAATTATGATTTGTCCTTATTTGCACAAATTGAAAATAGTAGGGGGTTTTTCGAACAATAAGAAGGTAATTGCACATTTTACATGTTACGAGGAAGTTTTCTTACACTTACCCTATTAATATAAATATATAATAAATCATGTAATGTACATTTTTTTTTTGCATACTTATCATATTATATCAATTTATTAAATATTATTTTTGTTGCATTTAAATTGCCTTTGATAATTGATTTAAGTGTGTATGTGTGTATATATATATTAGTGAAAATTGTACATTCAAAAGACAAAGCTGATATTTTATTTGTATTTTACTTGCATTTTATATGTGATAGGTTGGTCGAACCCGGAAAGCCCCAAAATTTTAAACATTTCTAAAATTTTTATGTTCTTCTATTATTAGACTTGGCCAATAAAAAGACTCCAAAATTTTTTATATTTATATAATAATATTTTTTTATTTTCTTCTATTATTAAACTCATAAAAAGGCCCAAATTTTTTATTTCCTTATTTATAACTTCCCTAAAAAACCATTTCCTTCCATTAATAGACCCAAACCAGTAACCAATATATATATTTAATAGTGGACCCAAACAATGTCCATCTTTATCTCACTCTTCTTCTTCTTCCTCTTCTTTTCATTCACGTTTGATTTTTTATTTTCTTTTTTTCTTTTTCACACTAGAAAAGGAGTTTCTCAATCATTCAGAAAATACAATGTTCGAATTGTAGCTTTGATGGACACTATGAATGGTTATGTTCAATGGTGATGCTAAAATACTAAAACACTTTAAAAAAAAAAAAAACAACTTTCAAGTTTCATGTTGAATCCAAGATCAACCCGAACACAGCTGGGATTTGAGAAAATCCAACCTGACATGAGTTCGATTTATGAATTTAAAAGTCCAAATTCCAGAATTTTCGAATTGGATTCGAATTGGACTGAATTGGCCCGCCCAAGTTGCACCCCTTACATATTAGCATCAGCTTAACTCAAGCAACACCTTTTGAAAAAAAATTTGTTTATTTTATTTTATTTTATTTTATTAATGTTGATATTTTTATAATATTCTGATCTTTATAATAAACAAGCACAAGATTTTAACGTCACACAAGCCAAACTTTATTAGTTTAGCACAATTTCTCAAAAATCATTAATAAGTCAGTTAAAAAAAAAAAAAATAGTATTGATAAGTGAGATTGACAGTGTAGTTAGTGACGTAGGTCTATAAATTTTTTTATTTTTAGCAACTATAGATTTATATATAGATATTTTTGAATGTATTGGAAGGATTTGTTGTAAATATTATGACACTAATTTATAATCCTTATACTGGGTAATTTTAATATTTTGTCTTTTAACTTCTTCTTTTTTTCTATGTTTTTTTTTTTTTTTTTTTGGTGCTAATGATAAAGCAAGGTTAATTGAGTAATTTTATCACCAAAATTATGATTTGTCCTTATTTGCACAAATTGAAAATAGTAGGGGGTTTTTCGAACGATAAGAAGGTAATTGCACATTTTACATGTTACGAGGAAGTTTTCTTACACTTACCCTATTAATATAAATATATAATAAATCATGTAATGTACATTTTTTTTTTGCATACTTATCATATTATATCAATTTATTAAATATTATTTTTGTTGCATTTAAATTGCCTTTGATAATTGATTTAAGTGTGTGTGTGTGTATATATATATTAGTGAAAATTGTACATTCAAAAGACAAAGCTGATATTTTATTTGTATTTTACTTGCATTTTATATGTGATAGGTTGGTCGAACCCGGAAAGCCCCAAAATTTTAAACATTTCTAAAATTTTTATGTTCTTCTATTATTAGACTTGGCCAATAAAAAGACTCCAAAATTTTTTATATTTATATAATAATATTTTTTTTATTTTCTTCTATTATTAAACTCATAAAAAGGCCCAAATTTTTTATTTCCTTATTTATAACTTCCCTAAAAAACCATTTCCTTCCATTAATAGACCCAAACCAGTAACCAATATATATATTTAATAGTGGACCCAAACAATGTCCATCTTTATCTCACTCTTCTTCTTCTTCTTCTTCTTTTCATTCACGTTTGATTTTTTATTTTATTTTTTTCCCTTCATCATTATCATTACATAGCCCTCATTATTGAATATGCATTTAACTATTGTTGTGTAAATTTGTGAAACTTTCCTTATTCTTTTTAAAAAAATTTCTTTTTAATTATTTTATTTTATTTCTTACATTTTTTTCTCCTTTTTCATTATGAGTAGGAAATTTTTTTATTTATGAAAATGTAAATGATAAGCCAAATAATATTTTCGGATCCATTATTTTTTATATATATAGTCAACCAAGTAATTTCTTCATTTTATAGTAGGTTTGAATACTTAAAAATATAATTTTTTTTGTTTGATTTTAAAAAGTTAAAATCATTAGATGATGATAATTTGAAAAAATAGTCTTAATTTAAAACTCTTTCTAAAACAGCATGAGTGTTTTGATATTACGGTTTAGTGGCCTAATTAAAAGTTTTAAAAGAAATTTTACGAATAAAACAAACACTACAATTAAAATTTTAAATTACACAAAAAGATTAGATTATTTTCTAAATGTGTGCATTGCTTACAATATATTATTGACGATACCTGTGGCTGCAGCAAAAAATCTTGAGAAAAAAAAATACAAAGAATCTATTAATATATTATTGTACATAGTAAAAGGCCACTATTATTATTTTTTGCCTGAGGCCTCAAATTGGGTGGGCTTAGTATTTCAGTCTGGGCTCGGTTCTGTGTTCAGCTGATATTACTTCCTATATGCATTGAACTTTGTAAAATGTTATTGGACTGTTTAGTGTGAACTGGATCCTGTTAGAGGGGTGGTAGGGGACCAAGGTGGGCCATTCAAATTATGGCTAAATCCTCATTCCCAGATATGTCTCAATCATGATCATACATGTTGAAGTGTTGCAATTCACTGAAGATATGTTAAGAATTGGAGTGAAAATATGATTTTCTCTGAAATCCACTCTAAAACAAACATATAGATGAAAATGTTTCATGAAAGGAAAATACTATAATGAGAGTAGTTTTGGGTGTGAACTTGTATGCGAAATTGTTGCTCAAAAACCTGAGAACTTAGTACAGATTCAACCTATCTTTCACAAGGTTAAGCTGATGCTAATATGTAAGGGGTGCAACTTGGGCGGGCCAATTCAGCCCAATTCGAATCCAATTCGAAAATTCTGGAATTTGGACTTTTAAATTCATAAATCGAACTCATGTCAGGTTGGATTTTCTCAAATCCCAGCTGTGTTCGGGTTGATCTTGGATTCAACATGAAACTTGAAAGTTGTTCGTTTTTTTATTTTTTTTTATTTTTTATTTTTAAGTGTTTTAGTATTTTAGCATCACCATTGAACATAACCATTCATAGTGTCCATCAAAGCTACAATTCGAACATTGTATTTTCTGAATGATTGAGAAACTCCTTTTCTAGTGTGAAAAAGAAAAAAATAAAATAAAAAATTATTTTCCATCATTCCACCTCATAAACGGAATTGACTAATCAATAGATTAAGCTCATATTAAACATCTTAAATCGTTTTTTCAAAACTATTTGTATTGTCAAAGGGCTTTACTTAATTTGTTTGATATAATAAAATGAGATAGACACTAAAAGACAAATAGGTAATTAACATTAGTGTGTGTGAAATAGATCATAGAATATTTGTACGAACACAAAATGGGATAAAAATTACTACTAATAAAATAGTAAAATCCAATTGAAATTGTTTCTATCCTCAACGACAACTACATGAAATGAGATCACTATTACTTGAGGACGAGCTCGGCTTTCGATGCATGCATTTGGGATGAGGATAGGCACAAGCAGGGTGAGGCGTTACTACTTTTTAATGCTAAAAAAAACAAATGGGGAGAGTTTTTGTCGTGTGATGCATTCAAGGGTTCCAAAAATGGGCTACATACAGCTCAATGTGAGCAAAGCACTGCCACTGAGCAGCTCATACCATACTTTACGCGGTTTTGCGTCGTCTTTTCCTCTCTCTCATATTTTTTTTTTCTCTTTCTAAAAGTTTGTGCGTAGTAATGGAGGGAATGGCTTCAACGAGGTCGATAAAAAGGACTATATGTGTCTCTCTCTCATCCCTCCAACTGTAGTATAGCTGTCCTCTGATGACTACTGCCACCTTACTTTCTGCTGCTAGTCCAATCCTAGCCGGACTCACAGACTTATGGAGCAGAAAACTCAGTTCAGTATTTAAGCCATAATTTGGAATCACTCAACTCGAGTACGGAGTTTTTTTATTTTTTATTTTTTAAGGGTTTTCCGGTTTTGATCTCTCCGTATATATTTTTTCTATGGGGTCTACAAATTCAACTCTTATATATCTTCTAGGTCATTTCATCTTAGTGTAACTTATGTAACAACTACTTTTTATGTCACTATAATCTACACATGGCACGCGACCAAGGCCCATGTTTATACATGTTCATATGCATATTATGTACACTGTTTTGTTCACCAACTACAACTAGCATCACTTGTTGCATCCAAAGATGTGCAAGATATATGGCTATTCTTTTCAAAGTTTTGAATAAAGATAAATCTCTGACATATTTTGAGAAAGAGACAAAAGTGATATGTGGAGTGGTAGGTGTGGATGAGATCGTCGATCGAAGATGAGTTAGATCGATCGAACATGATGAAATCTTTTGGATAAGAACAAAAACTTGGATCCATCTTGAAGTATCCCGATCTATGCTGCTCTGATCGATCGAAATTCATGATGGTTTGGAGAGATGATTGGTGGGAAAATTAATAGAAAAAATTCATTTAAAAAAATAAAGTAAAAGTAAACCTATATTATAATTAACATTATTATATTACTAAATACTACTAAAACAAGTTTATTTCAATTAATGAAAGTTGAGAATTGTAGATATGTAAAAAGGGCAAACGTGAATTTTGTTGACACCCATTTAACACAAGATAAATCCCATAAATCCTAAAACAGGATTATTCTCGAAAAACTACTCAATTAACACGAACAGAATATACTGACATTTAATTTGACCTTGAACTCCAAATCAAAAAATTGGTCATGGTAAAGTTTTAATATTGAGCAAAAATATAGAAGAAATCTAAAGATGAATTTGTGTGATCTTTTAATTATGTAAATGAAAATTTTGAATAAAAGATGAAGCATCTCACTCACTTTCTCATTACATTTGTGAATCCTACCCCATACATTAAAATCAATGGTTAAGATTTAGTATTTAGAACTCCCTACTTAAGTGTATATATACATATTTACAAATTTTCTGATCTCCTAGAATATTCTTTCTATTCACTAATTTTACAAAAGAGTTCTTCATCCCTCTATAACACCGCATACTTTCTTATATTCATATTTTATTTATATTTTTATAAACATATATTTTCTCACCGTATAATTCCTCCTAATCCATATAACTTTTGCAAGATGCACACACATGTCTTTATAGAGACTCAAACACTCTACTTTTACAAGATGAAAAAATATAACCATGCAAACTTACACATACAACCTTTGGCATGAAATATTTTTTCATTTTTCAAATATGTAGTAATACCCTCAGCCCTAAGGTACGGGTATCTTTTCCTCTCTCTTCAACTCCCCTTCCTTTAGGTAACGTTTTTGTACTATTGGACAACTTGTATTGGTAAATTGGTAGTAAGTTCATCAAAAGACATCAAATAATGGTTTTTCTAATAATTTTAATTTTGAAATTTATATAGAGTTATATTTACAATATATATATATATATATATATATATATACTTAATAAATGTCACATTGTAAAGTTAATACTACTCCAAATTGAAAATATAGGTGCGAGCTTGAGTTGGTCCAATGGATCTAGCTTCATGTCATGCTTGAACATAACATAAGGTGTGTTCTTGGAACATTAATTAACACATCACTATATATACCAACCACATTAGTTGTCAGAAAGAGGATATGGTGGGTTTAACTTTTGTCTTGTAAAAAGAATAAAAATCCATGGGCAATTTTGTAATTATGTGACACTGGAAGGCTTTATAAAGAGCTTTGCACTGACGACCTAAACCTCTCTTACAAGTCCCAAAGCTTCAACTCTCAGTATATACTGCTGACAAGTAATAGTTTATATTAGCAGCAAAAATGGCTTCACGCTTGCTTATTCTAATGGCGGTTTTGCTCTTCTGTGTTACTCAGGTAGAGACTAGACACTAGTACTCTTGGCCTGTAATTATTTTATTTTATATTTTCTCAAATTAAACCACTAGATTATTAGAAGATATACAGTGCTTTAATTTGTTGATTTTACTTTGATATGCTCGAAACAGGTCTCATCTGATGTTGAGATTGAAGACCATCAAATCCAGGTTTCATTAAAACCACTACTTTACCTATATATATATATATATATATATATTTCTCTAGCTGCATGTATATACTCAAATTTATTTAATTTTCAGGTAGGGAAAGGTGCTAACAGAAGGCTTTTGCCATATTTGGGTAATTTCTCTCACCATATATATATAATAAATGTACGTATATATGTATGTATAATATATGTATGAATAAATTATTAGATTATGTATGCGTTGCAATTTGCAGACTGTGGGGGGCTGTGCAAGAATCGGTGCAGTTTGCACTCGAGGCCAAACGTGTGCACGAGAGCGTGTGGCACGTGCTGCGCACGGTGCAAGTGTGTACCACCGGGCACTTCAGGGAACAGAGAGATGTGTGGGAGGTGCTACACCGACATGACTACTCACGGCAACAAGACCAAGTGCCCTTAATTGATTCGACCCCATCACCCTAAAATCTTATATGGCTATATATATATATAAATATATAGTTGTGATATATATATATGTTTGTGGAATTAAGTTCTATTACGCAGTGGAATAGATAGGCTTTGAATAGCAATCAGTGTATGTGTGTCTGTGCAATGAAGTTTAATTCTCACTAGTTTCAGTTGTATTATGGGGCAGTCTTTCGGTGAAGTAATGGTTGAGCAATTTAAATGGATTTTTTTTTGTTTTTTTTTTTTTTTTTTTCTGCAATGGATATGGGTTATTGAGGACAAGGTTTAAATTATTTCGCAGAACAACAGTATTTTTTTATTTTTTATTTTTCAAAGCCAAAATAAAAAAGAAACAAAAGAAAACTACAATTTCACAGAACCCTCAACACTGGAAAGACCGCAATGACAGAACACAAATTGCTGCGTTTGGAGATAAAAAAGCTTATAGATAATTAATAAGAAAAAAATCACATAACCCTCTCTACTATTATTTTTGTTCAAAAAAATGCTCCCAAATTAAAATTAAAAATTATTTTTGTTCAAAAAAAAGCTCCCAAATTAAAATTAAAAACTCCCAAATTAAAGAGATGTTATCAAATCATCAGATATATCCGTATTACATTGTAAAATGACAAAATTAATTTTATAATTTAATATTATTTTAAAACTGATATTTATTATTATGAAATTATGAAAATACCCATCATAAGTTGGCCTTCTTCTCCGGCGACATTGGTCCTCTTCTCTTAAAGTAAGAATGATATATATATATATATATATAACTTCTGAGGAGTATAGACACAAACCTTCAGTGATGAGTGGTCACAAACAAGATAAAAATATCTTTAAATTATAGATATATGAATAAAGACAAATTTCCAGTTAGGGAAGAACAGAGGATCAGATGAATTGGGAGTTACAATGTGGACTCTAATAGAAAGATTATTGATGAATTGGGAGTTACAATGTGAATAGGTAAGTACAAATTTTTGAAATTCATAGCCAATAAATCCTTCTGGATTGATGCTCCAAGAGATTATTTGTAACAAGAAAAATTCCAACTATACATATTACAAAGATTTTTTGAAAATCAATGGCATAGACAATCATTTTCCGGCGACCGGAGTTTACTTTGAATTTTAGAATTGAGTAAAACATTGGCCTAATTTTTCCACACCCAGAAACCCCCTCTCGCCTCAGCTCGTCCACATTGGCCTTCAATTCAGCCTCCACCTTCTCTAACACCTCAATCTTCGCCCTCAGATGCGCGATCTCCTCCGCGGCGGCGTCGATCTGCCGCAACAGCCGCTTCTCCTCCTGCTGCCACGCGTGGTGGTGGCTCGCGAAGATCTCGACGACGCGCGCGTTGGCCTTGGAGTCCTCTTTCCGGAGTGACCTTAGATACTTACTGTGTGATGCACTGCATCACACTTGTCTCGCTTTTACAAACTGTTTCATGTACCTCTTTCTAGCTTTGCATCTTGACACCATCTCTTCTCTCTCTATTCTTGAATAACAGCAACCTATTTTTATTCTCTCTCTAAAAAACCACATTCTCTCACCCTCTCAGTTTGGATGAAGGAATTTAAAGGAATTTGGACCGAAAAGAAAGAGATGGATAGTGATTAGGGTATTTGAATGGGAAAAATATTTGAATGGGAAAAATAAGAGAGAGAAAAGAAAGGATTGGGAGCTATTCTTCCAAATTCCTCGTTTGCAATTCTTCCAAAATTGACAAGATTTGGAGGGATTCGGAGAGAAATAAAACAAATTACAGAAGGGGTAAGAGAGTTGAGAGACAACCGGCTGAAGCTTTGCGAACGACGACCGAACTGAAACAGCGGGTGATGGAAACTGATAGATATGGGTTTTAATTTTTTTTTAACAATCTGAAATGATATGCGAATATGGTTTTGATTTTTACAGTTTGCAGAGAGAGAGAGAGAGAGGGAGGCTAAGAATGAGACCGTAATTTTACGTACAAGTTAGCAGTTGCGAAGAGAGGCGGGCAAGCTTGAAAAATATGGGTTTTGATTTTTGGAACAATCTGAAACGATATGCCAATATGAGTTTTGATCTTTTGATTCTTGTAGATTTTGTAATTTGTAGTTGGAGAGAGAGGGGGGGAAGGGATCTGTGAGAACGAGAATAGAGAGATGGAGGCGATTAGGGAGGCTGAAATGATTTTGCCCTTCTAACCTTATCCAAAAGGGTAAGATGGTAATTTCATTATTATCATTTCCCTTCTTTTATCTCATTTGTGTTATCCAAATAACAATATTACCAATTCCTTTATTTTCTCTCCTATCTATCTAAACATGAATATAAATTATAGTTATCATTTCTTTTCTTTTATTTTCTCTCATAATCCTTTCCTTTCTTTTATCTCCTGTATATCCACACGAAGCCTAAAACTCTGTTCTTTTTCTTTAGATTTTCAACCAAATTCGATATGGGTTTTTCTGGGTGTTCCTTTTTTACAGATTTAGAAGAGAGAGAGTAAAGAGGAAGAGAAGAAGAATATGGGCATTTTTGTAATTTTACAATAATAAATATCAATTTTTAATTTAATATTAAATTATAAGGTTAATTTTATCATTTCACAACCTAATAAACGGGTGGGGCACGGATATATGATAACTTGATAGCATTTCTTTAGTCTAGGGGGGTGTTTAATTTTAGTGGGGTTTTTTTGGACGAAAATAATAGTAGATGGGGGTTGTGTGATTTTTCCCCTAATTAATACATTATGCCTAGTATAAGTAGTTGTTATTTAAAAAAAACATTGGGGTTAATTGTCTTTTATTTATTTATAAAGTGAGGTTTCTTTTAGGGGTGTTCAAAAAATTCAGTAAACCGAAAAATCGGACTAGACCGAACTGAATTGGACGGTTTGGACTAGTTGTATAGCGGTTTGGTCCTGTCTTGAGCTCAAAATTATGAAACCGTAATTTTACGGTCCGGTCTCAGTTTGTGGTCGACCCAGCCCAGACCAAACCGTTATATAACTTATATTATATTATATTATATTATATATATATATATATATATATATATTTATAGAAATGATATAACTTATAATTTTGGCTGTACATATTCTTTTAACTTTTCTCAAGCCACGATAAAAGCTAGTAAAGAGAGCGATAAAGAAAACGAAAAGATGGGCCATAATAAGAAAAATATCATATGAAAACTACCAAACAATAAAAAACTACACAATCAGAGACCATTGGTGCAAAAATAAAGCACAACCATTAGGGACCAAAGGAGATTATTGGTTCTTTAAACACTAAAGTGAAAGAGTAGTGTTTGTCAAATTGTATCAGAAAAAATATATATAATAATTATATATACCGTATTGTCGGTTCCCTGTTGATGTATTATATAGGGTGAAAAATAAGAAATTCTTTTTTTTTAAAAAAAATAAAATAAAAAGAAAATAAACTGAAACCGACAAAGCGAACTGAACCGAACTGATTTTTCGTGGTTTGATTTGGTTTGGTTCTATAGGCATTATGGTTCAATTTGATTTCAAAGATAGTGGAACCATTATAAATGCTTTGGTCCCAAAAAACTTCCAATCATGTTCAAACCGGACCGTGTACACCCCTAGTTTCTTTAATAACGGAATTAAATTCTGTCATTCAATGTCACTTTTGAAATCAAGGGCATAGTTCAAAAGTTGGACCCCTTTAAAATTAGGGTAAAGTGCATTAAACCCCCCTAAACTATATCCCCCCCCCCCCCCTAAATTTCAAAATGAACAAAAAACCCCCTTAAGCACTTTACCCAATCCGGCAACCAACTAATCAATTTCCTTGCACGTGAGTAGCCAAATTTATGTAAATAACCATACAACCCTTATCAAATTTAAAAGACTATAATGCCCATGAAACACCCAAACAAGCCCTCACTAATTCACTAATTGTCTTCTTCCTCCATCGACCTGTTTAGATTTACAGACCAACAACAAAAAATCAAAATAAAAAAAAATCAAAAAATCAAAAAATCAAAACCCATTTACAGAACAAGAAGCTTGGATTCATACTTGCCGACCGTTCCTCTAACCGCCGCATTTCTTCCTCACGGCCGAGCCTTGGTGAAATGAGAGAACGGAGAGATCGAGCAATAGTGAAATTCCCTTTCCTGATTACTCTAATTGAGTCCAATTAAAGGGCATTCAAGTTTTTGGGTTACAAGAATAAGAGATCTTGTGACCGCGCAAATTGATACTGAAAGGGACGATGAAGCCGAGGAATCTGTGGCTGGGATCAGAGTGGTGGATGTCGTCTGAGGAGTGTTTGGATAAGCCGAGGAATCTGATGCTTGGATCGGTGGGTCTCTTCTGCCATAGCTTGATCACAGCCTGCCCATCACCACCGCTGACCTCTTCCATAGGCCGTATTGGTTCCAATCAAACCCTAAGAGCCATTCATCAATACCGACGCTGCTCCTTGCCCCGAAACCCTAATCGTCAGTTTCGTCATCGTGAGTGAGATGACCCATCTTCACCGTAGATCGAAGATTCGTGTATTAGGGAGCACCGTTGCAGAGAGAGAATATCAAAACGGCCATGGAAGGTGGACCCATGCACCATCGCAGTATTGGTGGTGGGTGGTTGCGGTGTTGGGATACCCACCTCGCCGGCATTAATTTTCTGGGTTTGCTCCTTTTTGGTTCTAGAGGCTCGTGTTCAGCTCCGAACCTCACCGGCCAAGCTCGCCGCCGTCCTCCACAGTTCACCGCTGAGCCCCCTTGAGTTCGCCGTCGCCTCCATCTGCAGTTAAGCTTCTTCTTCACGGCCAAGTCAACCGAGCTCTCCACCTTCCGAGCTCTTATCACAGCCGAGTCTTCCGTGCACAAGCCACCATCGTCCGAGGCCAAGCCATCCCGCCGAGGTCAAATTCCAAAAATTTCAATCCATTGACACATGAAAACATAGAAGATGGTGATGATTTCTTATAGATGTTGCCTTCTTTCTTTATGATTATTTTTCTTCTATTTCTTTTGCCATGATTTCTTTGGTTTTCTCTCTGGTCTATTCTCTCTCTCTCTCTCTACGCTCTCTGGTTTGGGTTGTGTTTGGTGAACATCATCTTTTGGCAAGAAAAAAAAAAGAAAAAGAAAAAAGAAAGAAATATATAAGTTAAAATGACGCAGTATTTGAAAAGGGTAAAATGGTCTCTCTCTATTTTCTGGTACCGGAAGATGACGTCATGTGGTAAATTGCAACAAAATCATAGTTTAGAGGGGTTTTTTTGTAGTTCAGGGGGGTTTCTTACAAAACCCCAATAGTTCATGGGTTTTTTTTTTTTTTTGCACTTTACCCTTAAAATTATGTAAAAGTTAGATAATCTAATAACCGATTTTTCAATCCATATAATTTATGTGATAAAACATATTAACTAAAATATTTTTGATGTGCATCATATATATGGGAAAATGATAGTTACACTAAAGCAATACACTGATTTGTCTGTCCGAATCTATGTGTCTGCTTAGATTGATATCCACGTTAGAAGTCAAACTAGTAACTCTAAATTCTATCTCTTCCGTTGCAACGACCCACTCCACCACATGGTATGATATTATCTGCTTTGGGCCTGAGCTCGCACGGTTTTACTCTTGGACTTCACCCTAAAAGGCCTCATACCAATTGGAGATGACACACTTACATATAAGCACTTCACC
The DNA here is from genome assembly GCF_030987335.1 of Cornus florida. Lineage (NCBI taxonomy): Eukaryota > Viridiplantae > Streptophyta > Magnoliopsida > Cornales > Cornaceae > Cornus > Cornus florida. The sequence continues at coordinate 22,967,054 of NW_026775574.1, forward strand.
TTTCCTCTACCCAGGCGATGTGGGACTTGTGCACCTGTAGTTGGCCAGTGTGATAACCTGACAATGTCTCTTGCACCCACCCACGGCACACCCGCCCACAAGGTCATCACAATCCACCCCCTTTGGAGGCCCGACGTCCCCGTCGGCACACTTCTGGCTGGGTTAAGCTCTGATACCATTTGTAACGACCTACTCCACCATATGGTATGATATTATCCGCTTTGGGCCTGAGTCCGCACGGTTTTGCTCTTAGGCTTCACCCCAAAAGGCCTCATACCAATTGGAGACGACACACTTACATATAAGTTCTTCACCTTTTCCTCTACCCAGGCGATGTGAGATTGTGTACCCGTAGCTCGCCGGTGTATTAGCCTGACAGTGTCTCTTGCACCCGCTCATGGCACACCTGCCCACAAAATCATCACAATCCACCCCCCTTGGAGGCCCGACGTCCCCGTCGGCACACTTCCTGCTGGGTCAGGCTCTGATACCATTTGTAACGACCCACTCCACGACATGGTATGATATTATTTATTTTGGGCCTGAGCCCACACGGTTTTGCTCTTGTGCTTCACCCCAAAAGACCTCATACCAATTGGAGATGACACACTTACATATAAGCACTTCACATTTCCTCTACCCAAGCGATGTGGGACTGTGCGCCCATAGCTCGCCAGTGTGATAGCCTGACAGTGTCTCTTGCACCCGCCCATGGCACACCTGCCCACAAGGTCATCACATCCGTTTTTCTCTCCTTTTTTATCTTCCCCGCAAAGCAGTAAATTAGTTTTTCTCTCTCATTTTTCATCTTTACCACAATTAATCTCTTTAGCATCAGGCATCTCAGCCATGAACGCCAAGATATCCATATATATGGTATATAAAGTTATAACAAAAAATTACATATGGCAAACTGATATTTTTCTTGATTGATGAAGATAATCATTTAAAATTTAATTTTAAAGAAAAATTGCAGGGACGAAAGATAAGGTTGTGGTCTTTTTTTTAGCGGTGGTTTTGGATTTCGAATAGCAGAAGAGAAATAATCATCTTCTCCCAAGTTGTTGTTGAATCAACCTCCTCCTCCATCAATGGTTTCCGGTGTTGAATTCTCAACCTTCAAATTGCCGTCGTGCGTGGTTGTTGGATCATGTCCTATACTTTCACATGATGATGATTGTATATCAAATGGTGTCCTAAATTTCTTGGCGGCTGGATTTCCCAATGGTTTCCAAAAAAACGCTGGGATTTAAAAACCCTAATTTTTTAAAAAGATTATATATAATACAAGAACGAACTATTACAACAACAATAACAACAACAACAACAATAACAATTGTTGGCCTAAGGATTTTATCTAAAGGTCAATCTTATGTTTTGATGATTACAAACCATTAATAATGTTTATGTACTAATGTTTTCATTGAGTGATATATAGTTGATCAACATTCAATCCTCAATGATGAGCTAGAAGATCCATTCCAAGCATTCCAAAACATTCCAAACATTCAAGCAATGGATTCAAGGAAGCATCAAAGTTGCAAGAAATCAAAGAAAAACTCGGACTTCAAAGATCACACAAAGCATTTCAAAGAAAGAAAGCAAGTCTTCATCAAGCCTAAACGATCATGGTCAAAGAATGAAGAAAAGGGTAGATAGGATGGTAAGAGCTTAAGATTCAATGTCAAAGTATATTTGAATATTTTTTAAAGCTCAAAATTATAGGACCATGCATATCATATATCATTCATATGCTCCTACGACCATTAACAATAGACTAGGAACTTCATTTATATATATTGTCATATGAAATCTTTGCTAAGAAAGAGTTAGTTCAAGCTTGATAAGCTTTGAAAGAACTCATTTTTTAAGCTAGAAATTCTAAGACCATGCACATTAATCATTTTATTTATTTTGGTCTCTAAAAAGAAAAGGAAAAAGGCATTGAATTAATTTTTCATCTTTAAAGCCTTTGTTGCCAAAATTTGGTAAATGACTCTAGGACACAATGCACTTGAAATTTATCATCTTCATATGTCCCTAGACTCTTAGAAACAGGCCTTGAACTTAATTGAATCATTCATCAAAGTCCTAGGTGCTAGAAAGATGGATATCTCAAAAGAAGCTATTTTTAGCCTATAAAATTTCAGACCAGCTTGCACTAAAACTGCTATAACTATTTGTGTAATTGGAATTTTTACACAAGGCCAGTGGCATTGGAAAGTTGACTTCGAGCCCTTAAGTTTAGACATAAATTTCACCTAAATTGGATTAAAAATGACTAAGATATGAGCTTCACAAAATACCTGATTCTGCTCTGCGAAAATTCTGACCAGGTTGCACTTAAACAGCCATAACTTTTTCTATGGTTGGAATTTTTTAGCAAGGCCAGTGGCTTTAGATAGCTGACTTCAAGACAATAAATTTAGACTCAAATTTCACCTCATTTGGAGTTTCATGGACTGAGATATGTCCATTTGAAGTCATGCACTTTTTTTTGTCCAATCCAATTTAGCAGCAGCCTTCATGAAGCAAGAGCAGCCTCTATAAGAAATAGAGCCAGCTCTCTCAAGGCCAATGGAGTAGGCTAAATGAAAAATTAGAGAAGGCTCAAAGAATAGAGAAGGCTCAATGAAAAACTAGAGAAGGCTCTACAAAATTAGAGAAGGCTCAGGAAAGTAGAGAAGGCTCTACAAAACTAAAGAAGGCTTCATTTTTCTATTGAGCCGTCTCCATTTTAGAAAAAGAGCCTGCTCCACTTTTTTAGAGAAGGCTCAGGAAAGTAGAGAAGGCTCTACAAAACTAGAGAAGGCTCCATTTTTCTATTGAGCCGTCTCCATTTTAGAAAAAGAGCCTGCTCCACTTTTTTAATGAAGCCGCCTCCATTTGAAATTGAGCCGCCTCCACTTTTGCAAAGAGCCGGCTCCTTTGAGTTTTGAATTACAACGGTAATTTTTCTACATTTAATTCCTCTAACCACTTCTAACAGCCATATTGAGCTACGAATTTCTTTATATATACAGAGGGCTTGTCTGCAAAGAATATACACGATTTTAAGAGACATCATATTACATTGCAAAGAGAGCTTTTGTTCTCAATCTTCTTTTCATCTCTCTCATTTCACTTTTATTCTATCTTGAGAGATTCCAGTAAAGATTAAAAGGGTTGTTGCTCTTGTTTTAATCTTCATAGAGTTTTTGCTCTATTATACTACTCGAGAGAGCATTCAAGAACATTCATTCAAGTGCATCAAAGAGAGCTTTTGGCTCTACCATTATACAGAGCTTTTGTTCTGGTTATACTCACTCATAGAGCCTCTATTCAGACGTCGATCTTTATCTCATATACAAGCTTCCATAGTTGACTCAGAGTGAACTTCAGAGAGCATTTAATGAGCCTTTGCTGAACTTTTGTTCTAGTATTTCATCAGAGCTTTTGTTCTGTATTTTCCTCATCATCTCTCATATATTTCATACTTAAAGTTTGAGCTTCACTTGATTTCATATATACTCTATTGTGAGGTTTGATTTGTATCAGTTTTTGAAAGGATTTCTTGTACTACAAATTTTATCTACAAATCTGCTGTAAGCCTAGGAGGAAAAGTTTCTCTTAGCAAAGAAATTGTAAGGGCTGGTGTGGCCTATGTAAAACTAAGAGAGGTGGTCTCTTAGTAAGGATACTGTAAAGGGTTGGTGTGACCCAAAATGAAGCCTAGGAGAAGGGTGTTCTCCTAGCAAGAAAGAGAAGCAAGGTCTTGCTTCAATTGCAAGTTTGCTCTCCACCATTAAGGAGAAGCTCTAAGGAATTTGGGAAGTCTCAAGAGGGATCTTGAGCCGAGGAGTAGGAGTTTCCGAACCTCGCAAAAATCGCCGTGTTATTGTTTGCAATTTCTCTTCCCTTGTCTCTTTTACAGTTATTCTAAATTGATTACTTTCATATCTTGTTTATTACATAATTGGTTATACTGTTGATTAGAAATTGTACTTCTATAATTTGCGAAAAATTAGCCATTGACTCTATTTACCCCCCCTCTAGAGTCAATTCTTGGGTAACAACAATAATAATGAAAAATAGGTTTAATTTGTGTTATTTTTGAAGTTAAATTTGCAGGGTTATGAGCAATGGTGGTTGCCATGCTTGGATGACCGGAGATTGTTTGCATTTTGCATTTTAGGGAGAGATAAACCACGTGTTTCAGTAATTGTTTTATTTAATTTATCAAGAAACACATAAATTTTAATAAATAAATAAAGATACTCGTGAATTTTGATGACATAACATCCATGTAAATTTTGCTAAGGAAATAGGTTAAAGTTTTTGGTGTAAGTATAACTACTTATATATATATATATATATATATATATATATATATATAAAACTTCTGAGGAGTATAGACACAAACCTTGAGTAATGAGTGGTCACAAACAAGATAAAAATATCTTTAAATTATAGATATATGAATAAAGACAAATTTCCAGTTAGGGAAGAACAGAGGATCAGATGAATTGGGAGTTACAATGTGGACTCTAATAGAAAGATTATTGATGAATTGGGAGTTACAATATGAATAGGTAAGTACAAGATTTTGAAATTCATAGCCAATAAATCCTTCTGGATTGATGCTCCAAGAGATTATTTGTAACAAGAAAAATTCCAACTATACATATTACAAAGATTTTTTGAAAATCAATGGCATAGACAATCATTTTCCGGCGACCGGAGTTTACTTTGAATTTTAGAATTGAGTAAAACATTGGCCTAATTTTCCCATACCCAGAAACCCCCTCTCGCCTCAGCTCGTCCACATTGACCTTCAATTCAGCCTCCACCTTCTCTAACTCCTCAATCTTCGCCCTCAGATGTGCGATCTCCTCCGCGGCGGCGTCGATCTGCTGCAACAGCCGCTTCTCCTCCTGCTGCCACGCGTGGTGGTGGCTCGCGAAGATCTCGACGACGCGCGCGTTGGCCTTGGAGTCCTCTTTCCGGAGTGACCTTAGATACTGTGTGATGCACTGCATCACACTTGTCTCGCTTTTACAAACTGTTTCATGTACCTCTTTCTAGCTTTGCATCTTGACACCATCTCTTCTCTCTCTATTCTTGAATAACAGCAACCTATTTTTATTCTCTCTCTAAAAAACCACATTCTCTCTCTCTCTCTCAGTTTGGATGGAGGAATTTAAAGGAATTTGGACAGAAAAGAAAGAGATAGATACTGATTAGGGTATTTGAATGAGAAAAATAAGAGAGAGAAAAGAAAGGATTGGGAGCTATTCCTCCAAATCCCTCATCTGGAATTCTTTTAAAATTGACAATATTTGGAGGGATTTGGAGAGAAATGAAACAAATTACAGAAGGGGCAAGAGAGTCGAGAGACAACCGGCTGAAGCTTTGCGAATGACGACCGAACTGGAACAGCGGGTGATGGAAACTGATAGATATGGGTTTTGATTTTTTTTAACAATCTGAAATGATATGCAAATATGGGTTTTGATTTTTACAGTTTGCACAGAGAGAGAGAGGGGGAGGTTGAGAATGAGACCGTAATTTTACGTACAAGTTAGCAGTTGCGAAGAGGGGGGGGCAAGCTTGAAAGATATGGGTTTTGATTTTTGGAACAATCTGAAACGATATGTCAATATGAGTTTTGATCTTTTGATTCTTGTAGATTTTGTAATTTGCAGTTGGAGAGAGAGAGGGGGGGAGGGGATATGTGAGAACGAGAATAGAGAGATGGAGGCGATTAGGGAGGCTGAAATGATTTTGCCCTTCTAACCCTATCCAAAAGGGTAAGATGGTAATTTCATTATTATCCTTTCCCTTCTTTTATCTCATTTGTGTTATCCAAACAACAATATTGCCAATTCATTTCTTTTCTCTCCTATCTATCCAAACATGAATATAAATTATAGTTATCCTTTCTTTTCTTTTATTTTCTCTCATAATCATTTCCTTTCTTTTATCTCCTGTATATCCAAACGAAGCCTTAAACTCTGTTCTTTTTCTTTAGATTTTCAACCAAATTCGATATGGGTTTTTCTAGGTGTTCCTTTTTTACAGATTTAGAAGAAAGAGAGTGAAGAGGAAGAGAAGAAGAATATGGGCATTTTTGTAATTTCATAATAATAAATATCAGTTTTTAATTTAATATTAAATTATAAGGTTAATTTTATCATTTCACAACCTAATAAACGGGTGGGGCACGGGTATATGATAACTTGATAGCATTTCTTTAATCTAGGGGGGTGTTTAATTTTAGTGGGGGCTTTTTGGACGAAAATAATAGTAGATGGGGGTTGTGTGATTTTTCCCCTAATTAACACATTATGCCTAGTATAAGTAGTTGTTATTTAAAAAAAACATTGGGTTTAATTGTCTTTTATTTATTTATAAAGTGAGGTTTCTTTTAGGGGTGTTCAAAAAATTCAATAAATCGAAAAATCGGACCGGACCGAACTGAATTGGACGGTTTGGACTAGTTGTATAACGGTTTGGTCCTATCTTGAGCTCAAAATTATGAAATCGTAATTTTACGGTCCGGTCTCAGTTTGTGGTTGACCCAGCCCAAACCGAACCGTTATATAACTTATATTATATTATATTATATTATATTATATTATATATATATATATATATATATATATATATATACTTATTTATTTATTTATAGAAATGATATAACTTATAATTTTGGCTGTACAGATTCTTTTAACTTTTCTCAAGCCACGATAAAAGCTAGTAAAGAGAAAGATAAAGAAAATGAAAAGATGGGCCATAATAAGAAAAATATCATATGAAAACTACCAAACAATAAAAAACTACACAATCAGAGACCATTGGTGCAAAAATAAAGCACAACCATTAGGGACCAGAGGAGATTATTGGTTCTTTAAACACTAAAGTGGAAGAGTAGTGTTTGTCAAACTGTTTCATGTACCTCTTTCTAGCTTTGCATATTGACACCATCTCTTCTCTCTCTATTCTTGAATAACAGCAACCTATTTTTATTCTCTCTCTAAAAAACCACATTCTCTCTCTCTCTCTCAGTTTGGATGGAGGAATTTAAAGGAATTTGGACAGAAAAGAAAGAGATGGATAGTGATTAGGGTATTTGAATGGGAAAAATAAGAGAGAGAAAAGAAAGGATTGGGAGCTATCCCTCCAAATCCCTCATTTGGAATTCCTTCAAAATTGACAAGATTTGGAGGGATTTGGAGAGAAATGAAACAAATTAACCGAAAAGCTAATCATAGGTTCTTTTTCGATTCATCCCTGGAGTTGAATACCTCATTCAAGAATTGTTTTTGATCTAATCCGTAGGAATCAATAGAAAAGGCAAATCCCTTATGATACACCAGATCCGGCTCGGTTATTGATAGAGTGAATAGATCTGCCATTTCTTGAAATCTCTCTTCTGATTCAAAATCGTGGTGTAACGTGTATCCTCCCCTGTTCCGGTCATGGAATAGATGAAATAAATCAAAAAATAGATTTTTGTTCAAGAATGAAATCTTATTGGAACTGTCTATATTCGGTTCATCCTTCGGAACCATATAACATCCCGGATCTGATGAAATAGGATGAATTGAAATGGTATTTTGTAAATACGTAATTATCTTGAATATATTAACCATTTCTTTATTTTCCGATCGCCTGGAAGGGACAAAAGAAAGATCTTGTTGTTTCTTCAACAATTTTTGATCTCTAGTGGACCTCTCAGTAGGATTCGAACCCAGATGAAGTTCTGACCATCTGTCAGAGAAAAAAGAACGAATGGATCTTGTAGGATTCCCAAGAAATTCTTCGATTTCTTCCGGAAGCAGATGATTCTCACGTTCCGTGAATAGCCGGGACATTGAGGAATATCCAGAAAAGCATTTCGGGAATCGGTCTGATTCTATCTCTGTTCGTTCCGTTTGAAGAAAGGAAGGATCCCAAAGAATCGATCTTTCTTTTAGTTGTTGAATCTCTCTTTGATTGATCAATGTGTAATATTCCAAATCCTCATTACTAATGGAATCCAAATGATCTCTGAATTGATCAAAAGATCCTTTCAATTGGCTAGAATCCGTTACTTGAACGAAACTAGATCTTGTGGAATCATATTGAATATTTGACGATACATTCCGTACCTTGCTAAAAAACCGACCCTTATTTACCAACCACACATTGTCTAACCAAATCCAATTCTCTCTTGATACGTTCCTCAAAAAATCCGATTCGTGCGGATTCTTCCCCCAACTAACGAGGAGATCTTGGCGGAATTGCCACATATGAAATTGAGCACAATTTTGCAAAGAAATAGGCCACTTGTTTCTCGAGAAGAGATGGGAAACATGCTTCATATCATTTGATTGAATAGTTGACCTAGCCCCTTGTTGTTTGAAGAAACCCTCCACTTCAATTGGTATTTTTTCACGAAAAGCAGACATGAGATAACAAATCTAGTGTTTCACTAAGATTTCGAATAGCGGTCCCGAATTCAAGTTGATTATATTTCGCCTCTTCCTCAGAGAAAGACGATCAAACAATTCCCAATCATGGTCCTTACAGATCGGATCATCCATATAATATACAAAACAAAACTCCAGATATTTGATATCTTTCTCTTTAAATAAGATCTCAATTCCAGCGACGGTTTCATTAGATATCTTCCAACTAGAATCCCTCTTTTTTCAGATCCAGCTCCTCCACCACCGCGAACCCCAGTTAGATTCAGGCATAATACACTTTTTAGTACTTGGGAGAACCCAAGTACTCTCTTTCGGATCTAGGAAACAACTCTCAGAGATCTTTTTTCCTTTTGGAAGATACAGGAGCGAAACAATCAACCTGTTAATATTGGAAGACCAAAAGGATTCTTCCAACGTATCATTTCTGGGTCCAATGGAATTCATAGGTATAGGAAGAAGCCCTATCAAATAAAGATTTTTTCTTTCGACCATATTTTGATTGTTAATACGATATAGAAGGACCGCTACTACAAAGAGTATTACACCCTTGATCGTGAAATATCGATTGCTTGTTGAACCCTGTGAATTGCGTGAAAGTAGGATACTCCAAATTCGGGGGTCAAAGAGTTTTATAAAACGTTCTTGGTGAAAAAAAATGTGAATGAAAGATCCCACTGAATTGAATTGGGTCCATGAATCTAAGAAATAGTGAGAATTCTTGATCTCTCTCAATATCTCTCTCAATTCGAAAATCCAGGATTTGAATTGATGTCCTTTCATTGATTCCTCCTAAATTGCATTGATTTATCCTAAAGATTTTATTTCAATTGGAATTTGGTTATTCACCATGTACGAGGATCCCCGCTAAGCATCCATGGCTGAATGGTTAAAGCGCCCAACTCATAATTGGCGAATTCGTAGGTTCAATTCCTACTGGATGCACGCCAATGGGACCCTCCAATAAGTCTATTGGAATTGACTCTCTATCAATGGAATCTCATCATCCATACATAATGAATTGGTATGGTATATTCATATTATAACATATGAACAGTAAGAACTAGCATTCTTATCGAGACTAGAACTCATGGGGAAGAAAATAGATTTATGGATGGAATCAAATATGCAGTAGTTACAGACAGAAGTATTCAGTTATTGGGGAAAAATCAATATACTTCTAATGTCGAATCAGGATCGACTAGGACAGAAATAAAGCATTGGGTCGAACTCTTCTTTGGTGTCAAGGTAATAGCTATGAATAGTCATCGACTTCCGGGAAAGGGTAGAAGAATGGGACCTATTATGGGACATACAATGCATTACAGACATATGATCATTACGCTTCAACCGGGTTATTCTATTCCACCTCTTAGAAAGAAAACAACTTAAATCAAAATACTTAATAGCATGGCGATACATTTATACAATACTTCTACCCCGAGCACACACAATGGAGCCGTAGACAGTCAAGTGAAATCCAATCCACGAAAGAATTTGATCTATGGACAGCATCGTTGTGGTAAATGTGATACCCCTCGGATCCGAGACACGGGTTGATCAGGCCCAGGCCCAAACCCGAGGGAATATCAAACAATTAATATTTTATAATGAACACGGAATACAAAATAAATTAAGAAATGAAATTAAAGCTGGAAGGAACTAAAAATAGAATCCGCAAAATATTATAATTATTAAAATCCATCAAACCCAAACTCCAAAACTCCATCAGTTTATAACTTGGGAATCCATCTCTAGTGGACCCCTATTAAACATCCAAACGGAAGATAGAACAACTGTAATAAACGTCCAGAAATAAAACTATAGAGAGAGCCCTACATCGTCGGAAGAGTGAATAGAGACCTCTGCTCAGCACGAACACGTCTAAGCCTGGAACTGTCGTGTACCTGAAAAATAAGAAGTGAGTTAAGCCCACGCGCGAGTTCTATACTACTACAATCCAAACAGAAGCCCGATACGTATGTACATCCTAAACAACTCAACAATAGCTAATAGTCTGTAAATATATATATATAGTCACACTAAAGGACTCTCACTGAATTACAGGCCGGTCTCAACCTGAATAGAGGTAACATGCTAAAACGCACACGAAGTGCGCATATGTACCTATACCTAAACAGGGTACACCTCCAACCATCGTAGCCAGCTACACATCCCGATGCATATACGCTCCCTAACCATCGGTCCTGAGGCTCAGGCTCATACCGATGCACCATAACAGTACATATATAAAATCCATCCAAAATCCCTGGTATTGCCGCTCAACAAGTAGTTGTCATGACAATACAAATCCACGGGACTTAACTTTTAGTTAATCCCATCCTTATTCCAAGTAGGTGGGTAATGGAATTGTTTTAAAAACCAAACCCATCCTTAGTATGCCACCATCCCATACCGGTGCCTACTTTCCAATCCTCCAGTAGTTAATAATACCAATAAATCAAGTATATATCAACTAAATTCTAACATCCAACATTCAATGTTAGCAGTGATAAAATAAGCATTGATAAACAGGGTCACAACAACAACATATACATGCCCAATTTAAGTTGTTCCCTTTAGTCTGATATAAAGACAGAATTAATTAAAACTTCCATTTAACACCTTACAAATGACATACAGATATGTAGGGTATGTATCACAAAATCCTAACCTCCACAGTTGATACTAACTGTGATAATGTAAGCATCAAAGCAATATTCACAGTATGTATGTAGACATGCTCAAATTATAGTGTTCCACAAAACCGATCTAGTGTTAAACTCAAATCCTCCTAGTATTTAAGTTCCAACAGTTGCTATTACAGAAGTTAAGATAGCTATCATCTAGACCCATCCTTCCAATAATTTATACTAGCAGTGGTAAGGAAAAACGTGAACCACAGAACCACAATGCATCCACAAACATGCTTAGTCTAGGTTGAACAAGCATACAACACTACTATAACTACCAGTTTCATAGCAAAACAGATATCATTTTAGTTTGGTTTAATCTTCATTAATCCTAAAATCATTTAAGAGTGCAAAGAGTATGAAGCCTAAAAGAAAGAGTAAGGATAGAATCTTACCTCAGAAACTTTTGTTCAAAGTTTCAACGTCGTCTTCTTAAAAAATCCCGGCGAGTTCCAAAACCCGGTTACTGTTCATGGGTACGAAACACTATTCCCGAGCTCAAAATCTGATATCCACCGTTCAGATTGTGCGACACTGAGTCATGAACCTATCCTCCAAATTTCAGCTCGATCGGACCATGGACGAAGCAGGATCGGATGTTTGATGAAATCTGGGCAGAATAGAAAAAAAACCTGTGCGACCCAGTTACTGTTCACGAGTACGAATCACTGTTCCCGAGATCAAACTCTGATCTTCACCATTCAGATTGTGCGTCACTGAGTCGTGAAGCTCTCCTCCAAAATTCAGCTCGATCGGACCACGGACGAAGCAGGATCGAAGCTTTGATCAAACCTTGGCAGAATGTGAAAAACTGTGTTTTTCCTTCTCCACTTCCACAAAACGTATGATTTATTTAAAAAAAACCCTACACAGACGTCTACCTTATACTTATAGAGTTTTCCTAAACCCTAAGTTCATTTAAGTCCAACTCACAATCCTAACCGGCCCATCCAATTAACGTAGAAACCTACGACGGCTATAATATAAAACTCTAATTTATACTGTAATTAAAACCCTAGTTAGATGTATTTACCTAATTACCCTATTCACCATTAAATACTTAACAAATAATCTAATTGAACAAAATAATAATTAGTAAACCCAATTAAACCAAATAAGACACATATAAAATAAGACACACATAGAATAATTAAACTAATTACACTTAAACCATTAATGCCAATTAAATAATTAAAACACTAACAAGTAATTCCAATCAAATAACTAAACCAATTATACTTAAACCATTAATGCCACTTAAATAATTAAAACACTAACAAGTAATTCCAATCAAATAACCAAAAATAAATATCATTTAAATAAATTAAATCACCACAAAAGAAATAAATTAAATCACCACAAAAGAAAACAATTAAGCACCTAATAAAAAAATAATGACACATAATCAAATAAAATGCACTTAAATAATAAATTAAATACCATTAAATACCAGGAATATCCTTTTTAAAATTAGGGGTATTACATTCTTCCCCCCTAACAAAAGGAATTCCGTCCTCGGAATTCACTCTTACCTTCTTCTAATATTTCAGGAAACCGTGAGCGAATGACATCCTCTCGTTCCCAAGTGGACTCAGACTCATTGTGATGACTCCATTAAACACGAACCAAAGGAATAACCTTATTACGAAGAATCTGATCTCGTCGGTCGACAATACGACACGGTGGCTCTAAATAAGTTGCATCCGGCTGCAACGCAATCTCCCCAACATCGATATGCTGATACCGATCCTCATCTCGAAGAAATTTCCGCAACATGGAAACATGAAACACGTTGTGGACGCGATCCAAAGTATCCGGAAGTGCCAACCGATAAGCAACAGCTCCAATGCGATCCGTAATCATGAATGTACCAACAAATCGCGGTGACAACTTCCCTTTCTTCCCAAAGCGCATAACACCCTTCATAGGAGACACTTTGAGTAAAACCTGATCCCCAACCTGAAACTCCAAAGCCCGAGTACGACGATCAGCATAGCTCTTCTGCCTACTTTGGGCAGTACGCATGCGATCTCGAATAAGAGCAATCTTTTCAGAGGTATCCTTGATGAACTCAGGACCTAAGAATCGATTCTCTCCAACCTCCATCCAACAAACAGGTGACCGACATGGTCGACCGTACAATGCCTCAAATGGTGCTATACCAATAGTCTTCTGGAAACTATTGTTATAAGCAAACTCCACAAGTGGCAAATATTCCTCCCAATGGCCCTAGAAATCCAGAACACACGACCGAAGCATATCTTCTATAATCTGATTCACCCTCTCAGTCTGTCCGTCAGTCTGAGGATGATAAGCAGTACTACGGTGTAACTCTGTACCTAAAGCCTGCTGAAAACTTTTCCAAAATCCAGATACAAAGCTCGAATCCCTGTCCGATATAATAGACAATGGAATGCCATGTAGCTTTACAATCTCTGAAATGTAAAGCCTCGCCAACTGCTCCGAAGTGTAGTTAGTGTAAATAGGCAAGAAATGAGCTGACTTGGTCAACCTATCCATAATGACCCATATGGAATTATGCCCCTTAAAAAAATTTGGCAACCCTTCCACAAAATCCATAGATATGCTCTCCCATTTCCACTCCGAAATTGGTAGTGGCTATAGAGCTCCTGGCGGCCTCTGATGATCAATCTTAACTATCTGACAAGTACTACATTGAGAAACAAAAAGAGCAATGTCCTTCTTCATACCTGCCCACCAAAACTGCCGCTTCATATCTTAATACATCTTATCGCCTCCTGGATGAACAGAGAACTCAGAGTGATAAGTCTCAGTCATCACATCCTTCCTCAAATTATTAGCAGAAGGTACCACTAACCGTCCTTTGTACCTTAAACCTCCATTAGCCCCAACATAGTAGAATGGAACCTCTCCGGAAGCTATCTCTGCGACCTTGTCGACACACTGCTGATCGGTGAGTTGTGCTTGTAAAACCTTGCGAATGATGGAAGGTGTAACCACCATGCAAGCCATAAAAGCATCCGATAACTCATCCACACTCTTTAAAGCATTCCACTCAGTAGTGACTAGAGTAGAAAGACTACCAACAGGTCAGCGACTGAGTGCATCTGCCACTACATTCGCTTTCCCTGGATGGTACTGTATAGAAAAATGATAGTCTTTTACAAACTCCAACCACCTGCGCTGTCTCATATTTAGCTCCCGCTAAGTGAACAAGTACTGCAGACTCTTGTGATCACTGAATAATCTGAAGGACTCACCCAACAGATAATGCCTCCAAATACGCAAGGCAAAGACCACTGCTGCCAACTCCAAATCATGTGTTGGATAATTAAGCTCATGAGGCTTAAGTTTCCAAGATCCATAAGAAATCAGTCGCTCCTCCTGCATCAATACACATCCAAGACCCTGCAACGAAGCATCCGTGTAAACAAGATACTCTATCCCGCTCTGCGGAGTAGCCAGAACCGGTGCAGAAGTCAGCTTCCTTTTCAGCTCATCAAAAGCTCGCTGACAGTGTTTATCCCACACGAACTATACACCCTTCTTGGTCAGATGAGTGAGTGGTCCTGCTATCTTGGAGAACCCCTGGATGAATTTCTTGTAAGATCCTGCCAGACCGAGAAAACTCCGAATCTCAGTAGGTGATGTAGGCTGTCCCCACTTAACCACCGCTGAAACCTTGGCCGGATCCACTGCTATCCCCTTTTCTGACACCACGTGACCCAGAAATTTCACATCCCGCTGCCAAAATTCACACTTCTCGAACTTGGCATATAACTGGTGCTCACGAAGCGTCTGCAAGATTATGCGAAGATGTCTAGCATGATCGTCCTCCGACCGAGAATAGATCAAGATGTCATCAATAAAGACAATAACAAACTGATCCAAATAAGCCCGGAAGACTCTATTCATTAAGTCCATGAATACTGCAGGTGCATTAGTCGTCCCAAACGGCATAACTCGAAACTCATAAGAACCATATCGCGTGAGAAATGCTATCTTAGGAACATTCTGCTCCCTGACCCTCAGCTGATGATACCCAGAACGCAGATCAATCTTGGAGAAATATGTGGCTCCCCTTAACTGATCAAACAAGTCATTAATCCTGGGCAAAGGATACTTGTTACGAATCGTAACCTTGTTCAACTCCCTGTAATCTATACACAGACGAAGCGAACCATCCTTCTTCTTTACAAACAGAACCGGTGCTCCCCAAGGTGATGTACTCCTACGAATAAAACCCTGGCTGAGTAACTGCTGAATCTGATCCCTCAGCTCTCTCATCTTTACCGGTGCCATCCTATAGGGTGCCCTAGCAATAGGCGCAGTGCCTGGAGCTAAGTCTATCACAAAATCGATCTCGCGATTAGGTGGCAACCCTGGAATCTCCTGAAATACATCCAGGAAATCTTGTACAATCGGTATGTTATCCAATGACACAGTAATCCCCTCCTCATTTTCCTCCTCCACATGGAACAAATAGGTGCTACCGCCCCCTTTAGAACGTGGCATAGCTACTACATACATATCCTGACCAGGTATGGTAAAAATAATAAATCTATCAAAACAAACAACTTGGGCATGGTAGTGAGACAACCAATCCATCCCAAGTATCATATCATAAGTGTGCATGTCCAGGACCAATAGATTGGCTAGAAATTTGAGTCTGCCAATATCTAGTGTCACAGGCCCATCACTCTCATGTATAATAGCTGTATCACCCAATGGTGTAGAAATACCCTGAGGTCTAGTGCATACCCTTGTCCTCATCCCAGATACAAAAGTCCTAACTACAAATGAGTGTGTAGCACCCGTATCAAATAAAACACGTCCATGCAAACCATGAATAAGAAACTTACCCTCAATAGTCTGAGGTGCCTGAACATCCTGTGGCATGGGGTTATACACCCTGCCATAGTGCAACTGCTGTGGTGCCTGTCCCTGAGTCTGCGGCGGTGCCGGTAAAGCCAGATGTGTCTGTCCCTGAATCCATGGAACCTGTGGAGCTGGTAGAGGCACTGGCGCCCTCTGTACCTACTGCACATACTGTCTCTGTCCCTGTCCTTTTCTTGCTTTAGGACACTGCCTGGTGGTATGACCATACTCTCCACAAGTGTAACAACTACCCTGGAAAGTACCAAATGACCTCCTCTGTCGGTTAGCCTGTGGCTGACCCTATCCTGCCTGTGGTCCCCCCATTCTGTTGCCTCTGAATAGGTGCCCCATTCCGGTGAGCATCTGAACCACCTTTGTGCTTCTTCCAAGGCTGTTGTCCTTGGAACTTGCCTTTGTCATTCTGCCGGTGACCATTGCCATTCCCCTTTTCAGCTGACTGATTAGTAGAGTCTTTATCTCCCCACTTCTCACCACGAGCCTGTCTGATGTCCACAGTCAACTGATACTGTTATAGAGCGGCGTCTACCACCTGAGCATAGGTAGTATAGGCTGGACTACCTGTAATAGCTCTCTTGATAGACCACATCAGTCCCTTGACAAAACTGTTGCGCTTCTTCTCCTCTGTATCTACCTCCTCCCGTGCAAAGAGAGACAAGCGTATGAACTGCTGCTCATACTCCGCCACTGTCATGTTTCCCTACTGCAGACTTAGAAACTCGGTCTTCATAGCTGCCCTGACTGCATAGGGAAAATATTTCTCATCAAAGCGAGCACTGAACTCATCATAAGACAATGTCATCCTCTCATCTGAGGTGGTAACTGACTCCCACCACTGTAGTGCATCCCCAACTAGCTTGAAAGTAGCAAGCATCTGCTTTTGAACCTCTGTGCACTGAACCAAACGAAGATGACGCTCAATGTCCTGTTTCCACTGGTGAGCTGCTCTCGCATCGGTTGAGCCTGAGAACACAGGTGGACTCCCCTTTGTGAAAGAGCTCCTAGCCTTTCCCCAAGAATTTGTATGAACCACTGGTGCTGGTACAGGTGCCGGCTGTACCTGAGGCTGATTCCGAAGTGCAGCTGTTACCCGAGCCTCTATAGCCTGAGTAACGAGGTCATTGAGGTGAGGAGGAATTTCTGGATCTCTGACCTGGTCCAGAGTCTGTTGAACATTCTCTTGTTCCTCCTGAAACTGATCCATGTCATCTTGAAACCCAAGCCTTTGCTGCTCTTCCTCCATTTGCTGACGCCGTAGGAGATATTGTTGCCTACGTGCCGTTCTCCTTTCCTTCCTAGTTCCTTGCATGTTCTGTCCATTTCTAGCGTTAACCATCTGTTAACACGAAAAGATAGACGTCAGTACCCTTTCTATACGACCCATAAGGAATACAATGAATCCTAACTTAAGCTCTATTCAAGAGAAAACGCTACGCAGAAGACTTAATACGAAAACATCCTAGAGACACTTGAACCTGGAGTACTCTGATACCAACTATGATACCCCTTGGATCCGAGACACGGGTTGATCAGGCCCAGGCCCAAACCCGAGGGAATATCAAACAATTAATATTTTATAATGAACACGGAATACAAAATAAATTAAGAAATGAAATTAAAGCTGGAAGGAACTAAAAATAGAATCTGTAAAATATTATAATTATTAAAATCCATCAAACCCAAACTCCAAAACTCCATCAGTTTACAACTTGGGAATCCATCTCTAGTGGACCCCTATTAAACATCCAAACGGAAGATAGAACAACTGTAATAAACGTCCAGAAATAAAACTATAGAGAGAGCCCTACATCGTCGGAAGAGTGAATAGAGACCTCTGCTCAGCACGAACACGTCTAAGCCTGGAACTGTCGTGTACCTGAAAAATAGAAGTGGGTCAGGCCCACGCGCAAGTTTTATACTACTACA